>NC_087066.1:27595300-28029732 GCF_963678635.1 Symsagittifera roscoffensis | reverse complement strand
CCCTATTACTTACAACAACATACAATCACAAAGACTCAACTTACAAATTTTTCACAAATGCCAAATGCTGCAGAAACACTTCAAGTGAATTTGAATCCATACCTTATGGAGGGACTATCAATAACATCAAACAAGCCATTGATGGTATATACAGGTACAGACCCTGAATTTTCTATAGAAGATTATTTAAATGCAGTCACAGCAAATTTAATCTTAAATATCGGACCTGAACCAATAAATACACCACATCACCGAAATTGGATACATAGACGCACAGCGTTAATACAAACCACACTTAATGGCGCAGCTCAAAAACGGTTTACAGTTTTACCTATAGATATAAAATCAGACTGGAAAAGATTCACACAAAATTTTTCAAAAATGTTTGATTTTGAAAGGAACAAACAACATCAAAGAGTTTTATGCAATGAAATTCGTAGACTACCAAACGAAACGATCCAACAACTAGCAGTAAGGATCGAAACACTACTCCAAAAAGCATATTCACTAAACACCCATGATTTCCAAGCTCCAAATTTCATGACAACAATTTGGTTTTTGGCTCAACGGGAGTTTACTTCAGCTTTTTCAAATTTTTTTTCATTTTATTATAAAAATTTTACTTACTTATTTTACTCCGGTAACTGTATTCCTGGATTTGTTTTTTTTTCAAGGTGATTATCTTTCGAGACAAAACTTTGAAACGTTAGTATTTAGGCGCTTTCGATTTTTTCAATTTTTTCAATTTTAGTCGCTTTTGGTTTCATTTTTGTCTGCTTCCCCACACGCTATCTTTGTGTGAAGTAGCCAGTGGCGCAGAACTCCGCTTTACCTCTGTGTATTTTTCAATTTATTTTTGTGCAATAATTTTTGTCATTTTTTTCACATCATTACCTTGCTTTTATTGCTTTTACAAAATGAGCTGAACTTAAATTTATTGGCAATTTTTTTCTCTAAAGTAATATTTATTTTTTCTTTTCAAGGAACCACTAATTACCCATTCTAGCATACTTCTATTCATTTGCAGAAACATCCATGTTCAGCCCGCAATATAATACTTAGTATAGTGGTTTCGATGCTAGCTTATTGTCTCATAACCTTACACGCGTGACAGAATTTGTATAATAAACGAGTATAATAAACAAAAAAGGCAGAGATTCTAATGATGACTCCAACACCTCAATTACGAAAAATAGCAATCAAAAAGAGAGCATCACATCCTTCCTCAATTCGAGAACCAGATTTAGATTTTAGAAAACTAGTAGTTAAATTAGAACAAGCAGAAATCACTATAAAACTAGAAGATACAGAAAATCTCAAACTACAATTTGTTACTAATATTCAAACCACTACCAACAAATAAATAAAATACACAATTCAGATACAGATTTATGCAAAAAAAATCTTTGAAATGTTTTGCATAAAAAAGAGAAAAATCCAAACTTTAAAGGTAAACCATCATTCAAAAAATAGTGTAACTATTGCAGGTGATTCGGACATAGCATTGCTGAATGCAGACAAAAACAACAAGACAACCAAAATAAACCACAAAAGCTCAGAGAACTAAACTAATCATTTTTTTAATACATAGAAAAAGATCAAAATTTACCAAATAAAAACATTCACAGTAAAAATAGTTCTGGAAAACCACTTCCAAACAGTTCAAATTAGTCAAGAAAACAATCACCTTATTACTCTAACTACAGATTACTCTAACTTATCACAGTTAGATCACCAGACCAAAGAAATTCACATAATTTCTCACAAAACAGATATAGTCAATCAAATAGTCGAAATACTCAATATCGAAACAATTATTCACGATCAAACTCAAACAGACCAGATAAATCGTTTGACACCAATTTTTATTCACACTCTAGGAATAGACACTATTCAAATGATAAATCAAAAAATTCACCGTACAATAGACATAGAAATTATTCCAACGATATAACAATCGAAATCAACGATATAACATTCGATTCAAATCACTAATGATTTAATTATAACAATTATCAAAATAGATCAAGAGACCACTCACAAAATAGGAATTCAAACTATAACAACAGACAAAGAAACTACTCCTAATCACTTCATAGAAATAATACGTTATCCAGATTCTCAAAACAAATATAGAAGCAATACACCAAAAATCAAAGACAAATAAATCAAGTACAAACAACTGAAGAAACCAATTCGGACCCCCTGGTATTGACAACACGGACACTACTAAATTACAATTAACTCACATTAATTGCGAATCTACAGACAGTGAAAACGATACAGAAAACGCCATTTTAGTCAGCATGATAGAAGTTGAAAATGACTATGAAACTGTTACGTACGAACAATATTTTCATTCACATGTCTATTAAAATCAGTTAGAACTTCTTTTAAATTTTTACACTAGAACTAGAGGTAATAACATACCAATCGAGCAAATAGTAAATGAAACAACGGCCTTACACGAACCTGAGAAAGAACGAGCACCATGTTCCAGTACAAATCACATTTACCAAAATAAACCAAAAAAACCACCAAAAAAAATATGGACAATACCGTTTCTCTTATAAAGTCCAAAAAGTAAAGAATTTCAACCACCAGAACTTGAAATAGGTTTTTTTGATAGACTCTGGAGCAGAATCGAATATCATTATTATTCCAACTTGGAATGAAATCAATAGTTTACACCCATAACTAACACCTGTGAAAACAACCAGTAGACTAGCAACAGCACAAGTCTCAACTTACAATTTACGTTTTTTAACAAATTACGGAAAATTTCAACTTTTCCTTGTTCCATTAAAACAATGGAACAAAACAAACTCCTAAATAAACCATTTAAACAAACACTCCATAATAGAGATATAAAACACAATCTTATTGGAATTCCCTTCATCACAAAATACATACCAACTATCAATATATTAGACAGCAAAAATAATATCAAAGATAAAAATACAAGGATGAACAACACCGCTTTTTTTTAACATTCTTACAAAGAATGAACAAACAACCACCATTTTTTTCAAAATTTTACCTTATCTATGATAAAGAAAGAAAACATCCTAAACCACTCTCAGGATACATTTATGAAATCCCGATCAAACAAGTTCATCAATACGACAAAAATCAAAGCAGACAACATCTCTATATGTTTTACCTTGAGTTTAGACCAATTCACAATTTTGTTAGAGTAAAAATTTCATCAAAAAACTACATGAAAAACTGTAACTCCGATATCATTTCTCTACAAGTATTTAATAATTCACCATATAAAACAACCCTACCTTTAGGACTGCTAGGATATTGTGAAACCAATGCAACGACTTCTCCGACAAAAGAAATAGCATATAGAGTAAATCATATTTTACAACATTAGATATATGTCAATCAACAGTTTTTGACGAAGAATTATCAATAAATAATACAATAAGCAACAAAAAAGAAACACAGAGTATTTCACAAAAACACCTAATTTCAAACCAACATTCAAAATATCACATTCTACAGAAGAACAACAAAAATTCTTGACAATGTACAATTTTCAACACTCTCAAATAAGACAGAATGAATCAGAATGAATTTGAAAAATTAGCCGATTTACTTTTGAAATATCCAACAGTTTATGCCACGTCTAAATTCGACGTTGGAAAAATAAATTCACCACTACATCTACCCTTGAAACTTGACGTAGATTTCGAAAAACAAAGAGAAAGCAAAGTACCCATTCACTTATATGACAAAGCTAATAGATTACTTGACATTCTAGAACAATACGAATTCATATCTCCAGTAAATACAGAAGAACAGTCAAAAGGAAACACCTTTATTAACCCTGTTTTTATTCTCGCCAAAGGAGATTCACTAAAAATAGTTCTAGACGCTAGATATCTCAAATCACTCATTGATGAATCTAAATGTAATTGGCCAATAGAACCAATTCAAGTAATTCTAACAAAAATAAATGATAAATACTTCACAACCGCAGATATGAATTTTGCATATAATCAAATGGCACTGGATGAACAATCAAGACGATTAACACAATTCGTTATTGGAAATCAACAATACGAATTCAATAGACTACTCTATGTCATATCCGGAGGACCAGCAGCTTTCTCAGCATTTATGAGTAAAATTTTTAGACCACTTATACTCAATAAAAACGCAATCCTATACTTAAACGATGTCTTTATGCAATCACAAACTAAAGATGAAATGTTCGTAGTTCTAGAAAAATATCATAAAATTTTGCAGAATGAAAACCTGTAAGCAGCCCCAGATAAATCACATTTTTTCCTATTACGCGTAAAGTTTCTCGGACACATTATAGAGAAAAGCACTATAACCCCATTGAAATCACGAAAAGTTGCAACTCAAAAACTCCAGCCACCTACAAACAAAAACAAAAAAATCCATGAATTCCTTGGAATATTAAATTTTTTAAGTAAATACGTCTATAAATTGCAGTTATATTTAAGGCCATTCTATAACATTCTTAGACAATAAAACAATAAAACATTTTTGAATGGACAACAGAGCATCAAACACGATTTGAAGAAATGAAAAAACTTCTCACCGAACAAATCTCAAACAAAATCCCAGATCCCAATCAACCAATTTATGCAATGTGCGATGCTTCAAATTTTGGCATCGGTGCAGCCTTACTACAATCCCACAATGGAACAAATAAAATGAATCTCATTTCAGCAAAATCTCGCCTATTTACACAAGCTGAACCACGACTCTCTGCTCTTATGAGAGAATGCACAGCTAAGCTATCATACACACTCCTGCAGAAAATGTATTTTGATCAAAACATCCAACAGTTTTATTCACGGATCACAAACCTAGCATATTTCTTTTTACACAAAAATCCAATCCAAACCATAGAGTTTACAGATTTCAACTAATTTTAATGAAATTTCGAAACCTACACATAGTATGGTCATCAGGAAAACCTTGCACTACCTGACACTCTTAGTAGAAATACACCACCTGGACTACTAACAAGAAAAACAATAGTTGCAATACCACAAAATATAAAATTCTATCTCACTAAAGATGAAACTTCACCACGATTGGAATGTAAATATGCAGTAAAAACTGACATAGAACAATCACAAATAAAAACATCTAGAACATTTTCCACACTATTTAGACTGTCAAAACAACCATTATGAATGTGATTTATTAGGCACATCTACCTTTAAGCCGATTCCATATTCACATTGGATCACAAACAATACTCAACAAAAAGGAATTAAACAACAACCGCATAAAAAAGACCCATTCCCTTTAAAAGAAAAAAATCTATCGGAAACAATAAATTTATCAGGACCGTTACCAAATGATTCAAAATACACGATAAATCACGTTTTAAATCTACATGACTCACTTAACACAATACCCCTATCAAAAACAAGAAGTAGAAAATATTTTTTTACCAACAACAGAAAACATTACACTAGAATTATTACAGAAATATCAAAACATCGATCCTGTCATCAGATAACTAAAATCATGGCACAAATATAAAACTAAACCAACCAAAGCTGATACCACAATCTTAGGAAACAAAACACTCCTTAGATACTTCAGAAGTTCAAAAAAACTACAATAAATTAAAACACAGATATTTTAGAAAATCAATCAACTGATTTTAAAGTACCTTGTCTACCATCAAGTATGATGTTAATAGCATTCAATACTTCACATACCCTACACACTAAAGGACATTCAGGATCAGAAAAGGCGCACTCTAATTTTATCCAAAGTTTTTCTATTTCCCCATTGCACCAATTTGGATTTAAGTATTATGCAAAGATTGTATAAAATGTCAATTAAACAAACCCTACCCAAATCAAAAACAAATCGCAGAAAAACAAGATTTTAAAGGACAAAGTCTGTATTTTGATCATAGAATCTCATTTGACACAAAAAGACGAATTTCGTCATCCTCAGAAGGAAACTCATATAAAATGGTCATTGTTGATGCATTTACACACTATGTAGCACTCAAACCAGTACCCCATTGTAATGCTTACTATCCATATACAACTATCTACGAACACTGGATAGCTAAATTCGGATTACCCGAAATCTTAGTCACAGACAATGGCACTGAATTTTTTAATAACGAAAAAATCACATTAAGCCACTCATTAAATATTAAACATAAACCACGTACATCTCATGCACCTTGGACAAAAGGATTAGTCGAAGATATGAACCGTTCATTACAAAATATCTCAGATGTATCATTAATGGAAAAGATACAGGATACACTGAGTGGTCAACAGATGTAAAGTTATTCCCCTTATCATATAAATCACACCTAACCCTAATTCAACACTAGGAATGTCACCATATGAAATGGTATTTAACCAAAAACTACGAAAACCAATAATGTTTACAACAAACGCCCATAAAAAAGCACAAGGTTATTGTCAACCAAATGAAGATACAATTTGTTACTATTTATCACTACATACCCATGATGAAGACCACTTTCATCATCCACAAGTTTTAAAATTAGCTTCCGGTACACACACCGAATGGATTTTAAATAGAGATAAGAAGCACAACAAAGTAAATCAAAAAATAACGAACGAATTTTTACAAAGGCAAAACATCAAAAATCAAATCAATTCTTGCTTTACACCAGCAACAGATCTTAAAATTGGAACATTTGTTTAAATTGCAAACTTCAGAACACAAAAAGGAATTTCCAAAAAATTACAACCACTCCAAATATATTCTTTTACAAGTTTAAAAATTGTTCAATACAACTCAAAAAATGAACCAAATCAACACATTGATGAACAGATAAATTCAAAATCAAGCCAACAAAAAGAATTAGATGACCAAACATCTCCTAAACCATAGACAAAAATATCTCAGGAGGAAACCAAAAACAGAAAAATGACAAAAAAGCACTACCAAAGGATCAAAAAGAGAAATCTGAACGTAGAGAATCATCACGACTTGGAAGTCAGCAACGAAAAAATTATAATACTTTCATTCCACAATCTAAAATTTTGAAGAAAGTTGAATTTCAAAGTAAATTTGATTTTTATCATTTATTAACTTCCTTTTAAAATATTTTGAAATTACACTTTTCAAATAACATGCTGAAGAACACTTGAACAGATCTAATTAAAAAACAGCCAACAGAAATCATTCCGAATCACCACCTTAATTATAGCGACACGACTTTATTAGTCGACACATAATCACCTCCAAGCATAACTGTAACTAAAACTTGAAGACCTCCAGGTCAAAAAATAAGCAAATCGCTATAAAGTGATAACTAAAATGAATGCAATCTCAATATTACAACCCTATCAAGTAGTTCAAAGATCAAAAATATTTTCCCTATCAAAAATATTACAACCCTATCAAGTAGTTCAAAGGTCAAAAATATTTTCCCAACTTAGAGCTCAAAAACCCTCCAAGCAAAAACATTAAATTAGCCTAAAGAACAAAAAGCACTTGATCCTTTAGGCTAAAGTACAAATATTTCTTGGACACCCCCAATCATTCCATACACAAAAACAAAACCAAGAAGATCTTCCCGACACCTCAAATTAACCCCTCAACAATAATTGACAAAATCCAACCCACTTGTCAAAAAACCAACAAAAAAGTCGACCACACTCGAATTTAGCCCCAAAAAATTAAAAAAGATTCGACAAACGAAATCATTTCTTAAATGCTTCTTTCTACAACAGTCAACAAATTTAAACAACTTTTTTCAAACTTTTTCATAAAATTTTCTAACTTCCTCAAATTTTTCATAATACTTTTAGCTGATACCTTAGAAACTTCGATACTTCTTTTAATAATTTTTTGCACCCTTTTTTAAATTTTCTATTCACTATTCGAAGTATATATATATATATATATATAAATATATATATATATATATATATATATTTATACCTTTCCAAAGTTCTTGATAACCTCCTCAGGTACGATAATTCAATAACTATTTGATTTTTTCGAAATCTATGTAGTAGAACCGATGTTTTTCTACTATTCATAAGTTTTCTCACATTTTTAACGGCACTCATAATGACAATATGCAAATGTATAAGAAAGGCAATCATCACATTCGCCTTAGCCATCATTCTTTTGTTTTTTTTTCATTGAAGAATACTGGAGTAAACATAAATTTTCATCATAAAAGATTCTACTCAACTCAGTTCAAAACAATTCAAAAAATGAACCAAATCAACACACTGATGAACAGATAAGTTCAAAATCAAACCAACAAAAATAATTAGATCACCAAATATCTCCTAAACCATAAAAAAATATATCTCATGAGGAACGCAAAAACAGAAAAATGACAGAAAAAAAAACTACCACAGGATCGAAAAGAGAAATCTGAAAATAGAGAATCATCACGACTTAGAAGTCAGCCACGAAAAAATTATAAAACTTTCAACCCACAATCTAAAATGTTGAAGAAAATTGAATTTCAAAAGTAAATTTGATTTTCATGACTTATTAGCTTCCTTTTAAATTATTTTGAACTTACTCTTTTTCAAAATAACATGCTGAAAAACACTTGAACAGATCTAAATAAAAAACAGCCAACAGAAATCATTCCGAATCACCACCTTATTTATAGCGACACGACTTTATTAGTCGACACATAATCACCTCCAAGCATAACTGTAACTAAAACTTGAAGACCTACGGGTCAAAAAATAAGCAAATCGCTATAAAGTGATAACTAAAATGAATGCAATCTCAATATTACAACCCTCCCCTATCAAGTAGTTCAAAGATCAAAAATATTTTCCCAACTTAGAGCTCAAAAACCCTCCAAGCAAAAACATTAAATTAGCCTAAAGAACAAAAAGCACTTGATCATTTAGGCTAAAGTACAAATATTTCTTGGACACCCCCAATCATTCCATACACAAAAACAAAACCAAGAAGATCTTCCCGACACCTCAAATTAACCCCTCAACAATGATTGACAAAATCCAACCCACTTGTCAAAAAACCAACAAAAAAGTCGACCACACTCGAATTTAGCCCCAAAAAATTAAAAAAGATTCGACAAACGAAATCATTTCTTAAATGCTTCTTTCTACAACAGTCAACAAATTTAAACAACTTTTTTCAAACTTTTTCATAAAATTTTCTAACTTCCTCAAATTTTTCATAAAATTTTTAGCTGATACCTTAGAAATTTTGATACTTTTTTTAATAATTTTTTGCAACCTTTTTTAAATATATAGCTTTCCACAGTTCTTGATAACCTCCTCAGGTACGATAATTCAATTACTATTTGATTTTTTCGAAATCTTTCTAGTAGAACCGATGTTTTCCTACTATTCATAAGTTTTCTCACGTTTTTAACATCACTCATAATGACAATATGCAAATGTATAAAAAAAGCCAATCATCACATTTGCATTAGCCACTATTCTTTTGTTTCTTTTTATTGAAGAATACTGGAGTAAACATAAACTTTCATCATAAGAGATTCCACTCCTAGAAATTTTTCAAAATTGCTAATCAACAAATCCCACACCATTCCCCACCAACAACATCCCAAGAAAGTTTAACCACACTCACAAATAACCAAAACCCCCAATCATCTACACGCATTTCTTTTCAAGACAATCCATTTACTTTTGAAGAAAAACACGCACGATTATCCGAACCATTAGAACCAGTTGTCCGCCACGCACCTTTAATTGAACCGCAATACGAACCAACATATAACATATGTCCACATCTACAACAACAGAAAAGACACGTAAGTCAAATCAGAACACACTCGAAGTAAATAGACAAATTATACATCCCAGACGAAAGAGAAATTTTCAAACTCCCAGAGTTCAATTTAATATACCTCAATCACCAACATCAAGTTCCATGGACCTTTCTAGTAGCACACTACCAGTTACACCTTCAACTGCATCACAACGAAGCACATCAATGATTCCATCTGATTACTTAGGTTCAACCCCCACATCAGTATAAATTAGAGAAAATCCTTTTATTAACCCTACAACCACAGAACGCCCTCCATATTGGGTGACTAACAAATACTCTCACGGTGAACCCAATTTGATAAACAACCCAGTTGACATTTCATTCGATACAACATTATCTACATTACCCGAAACACTTTTCTTCCTTCAACACCTTCTTTAAGTCAAATATCACCATCAACTTTTCTTCTAATATTTCCTACCAATCTTGATTCACGATATCAAGAACAATCATCTCAGAATACACCTTTACGATTAGATTGGGATACATTCGTAGCACCCTCACCATTATTTGGATAACATCAAGAAAGTAATGGATTACACAACTGGGCATTAAACAGATTACAATATCGACACGATATTCACAAAGACATACATGAACGTAACAACCAAATATTAAAACAAAGCAGTCTCACACTAAAATTCGAAATTACAGTAAGACTAAATAACATTGTTCAACGCCCATTTCTATTAGCCTCTCCTAATATTACAGTTCAACTTTTACCTCCTCCATTTATAACAACAGAAATAGTATATAAATACGATAGATATACAAAAAAGACAATCGGATACTTAACTTTTTATAACCCATTCTCAGGATTATCATACACATGTTTATTCTAAAGATTTTCACATTTCAACACCTACTTTTTCTCAATTTTTCCGAACCAAATCAAAATACTTCTCCTCGCACAGGACCTCAGGATTTATTAGTAACTCACTACGATTGTGAATAAAACGAACGAAAACATTATTTAAATATGCTATCAATCAATTAACACAATGTGAATCCAAACCACAAGCTATAGACACCACAAATATAATAGCTACCTTATACTCAAAAACCCGAGCGACAACACTAACAGGATACAAATTTACAGCAACTTTTTCCGAAAAGAAAGTACATTAATCACAAGTTTCAAACGGAAATAAAAACAGATTAGACCACGAATCTTTCTACCAAAGTAACATCGAAAGATTATTACACCTCAGCCCTGAAGACTGTAAAAACGAAATGAAACGACTAAACCTTACACCAAATATAGGCACAAACAGAAAACATGTTATTTTTTTTTGTTTTAGCGCATCAAGCCGAACTTGAAAAACACCAAGGTCACATACGAGTAGATACAAAATTTCCTTTCCATGGAGCACATGGAAGATTAACATACAATCTTCATGGTAAAAATTGGATATCACACATTGGAATAAATAATCCCTCAAATTGCAAAGCAGATACAAAAAAAAAGGATAGCAAGAAATAATGTTTTTCGATTGGAAAAAAAAACAACTTGAAAAAGTACAACGTACACGCGACTTAAAAGATGACACAAAATTTATCAAGGAATTAGACTCCCTTCCAAAAACGACCAAGGATATTGCGATCCTACAACACGCACAAAAGCAACCATTGTTTGGTTTCCCGAGGAAGCCTGTACAATTTTTCAAGTAGCAAATATACACGCTAGAATGATTAATTTTCACCAAAAATATTTTGTTGAATCAATCCCGCTTGAAGATGTAAACGCTGATCAGATCAAAATCACAAATCATTAGTTTAGAAACATCCACAAAATAAATTAACACATTTTCAAATATACCCAGAAACAGAACTCGCTTGCAAATACAACAAACCACTTTACAAAACACAAAATTCAGAAATTCTTCTCGAATACAAAAATGGTTTCGACATGAATACAGGAAACTTAATCGTACACCAAATGGATACATCTCACGCATATACTGATAAAAACTCTTAAGTTTCAGTAAAATTTCAAAAGAATGCAGGACAAATTGGTGGAAAATTAAAACCACAAGACACAGAAAGTACACGATTACAAGAACTATCACTTATGAACAACACACATTTTGGCACAATTCATTATGACATACACTTAGACATGAAATTGGATTACACAATAAGCAGAATTTTTCTAGAAATGTCATTATCAGAACTAGAAACACTACACCAATTGTTTGAACTTAAAAAATCGCAGATTCGACAATAAATAGCCCTAGCAGTTCTAAAAACACCATATACGGGATATTTATTATCCGGAAATAGATCAAACTTCATTGATTGTGAAGGAAACATTTTATGGTATAACACTTGCACCAAGAAAATAACACCTTTATTTGTTTTTTTGAAGATGAACGATGTTATAGAAGAATCCCAATATTCTAACAAAATAAAGTACATTTTGATGATACACTTTCAAGAAGAACTTATTTTTGGGATACAGCAGTCCCATGTGGATCAAAAAATAGCCTAATTGTTGTACAATTAAACCCCGACGAAGACAAATACTACCTCCTCACACCATTAAAAACGTTTTCACATGAAAATTCTAGACGTATTGCCTGCAACCCAAATATCGATTTACAATCGATCGCAACTACTCTAAATCAGACATACGACACCACATTCGTACACAACAATTTCAAGAACTACTTACAAAAATGGACACAATACAACGACAACCAATAGATCAGAATTTACGTAAACTTGCAGAAACAGCAGGGTTTTCAGACATTTACACACAAGATTACAGCGGATACTTTAAGGATATTAAAGATTACTTTTATTTAAATAGCGAAAAATACCGACCAAAGGATATTTCACCAATTAATATTTTTAGTTTTCTAAATCTTAAAAACGTAATTTTGCCTTTCTAGGATGGCCCTATTACATTTTAGAACGATTGACTATATTATACGCAATGTTTAAAATGATTGATTTCTTTTCGCTCCATTGAAAGAAATTTATAACACATGCTCAATACACACACAAGTAAGTAGACAAGCGAGCGTAGCACGCATACTTTTTGCAGGGTTTTTAAAGAAAAGAATATAGTACAAAAATATCAACTACATCAAACACATATGAAGAATCACAACACCACACAAACACATTACCCACAGCACCACAATTACCAAGTCTAAATCGTTATCTTCCAATATCTTTAGTACCACGAAATTTTTGAATTTTAGCACTCACAAATATTGCAAATTCAAGACGAAATCATATACAAAGTCCAGTTCACCATTTTGTAATACAACAATCTCAAAGTGACGATACATACGAACAAATAATCGAGCAACCACATACCAAAAATTTTCAATCTCAGAACAATCATTTTTTAGCCCAAGATGAGCCGACTTATTGGATCCGTTCACCGTTCAATTTCCAATGCAAATTGGATCCGTTCACCGTTGAATCACCCCATATTAACACATCATCGTGCATGGGTTCTGATGCTAACTCAGACATCACAGTTTTTCATGTAATCTCCCAATTTAATAATTTTTATATAGAAACCCCTGCCGAATTCGCAAACTCAGAACCCAGCCCGTCAACATTTTCTCAACTCCTCTTTCGACCCATCTACTCCCAAGCCCAAACTGACTCCCCCTCTACTATCTCTTATATTTCCCAAGTAACAACGACATACTCTCCCTTTACAAATGAAAGTTCCAACAACAATTCCCCAGATACCTTGCAAATCTCAAATGAACTAAACAACCTAATAACACTACAACCACAAGTACAACACCCTCACACCCTAACCATTCATTAATTATCGTCAACCATAACATCATCAAACCCACCAACTCCTACACCTTCTTTTTTAGCTCAACCCTCAACATCAACCCAATCATCATCCACTACTAACCGTGCATATAGAACATTCAAAAGAAAATTTCCTAATCACCCGTTTCCCTCCAAACCCGGTATAGCCCGCGATTATGTAAACCACACTGATCATACTAAAACTCCCGAATTTCTCCAAATTTCCTTACCCCTCTTCACTCAATTTACATATAGTCACTCCGACCCTCACACTGAATAACCCCACTATGTCGATGAGCATGTAATAATTCCCACTCTCCATTGGACATCACTTTATCATTTCTCAAACCCACTTTGTATACCACTCATTAACACACCTCAAAAGTAAAAAAAAGTAAGAATGACCTTTTTTGACTGACCACAGCACTAACACCTCGACAATTTACGCACGTAGGATACAAAAAGCTATTAAAAATATTCACCGCACCCCGAGCTAACGAATATTCCATCGAGCACTATGACTATAATATCATACGACCCAATCAAGATCAATTCCTCCACGACGACAATTTTGCTAACCCGCAACTAACCGAAAAATTTTTCATCCGAACACCTTACATTTTTACACTAAGCTCAAAAGATAAAAAACACGATCACATCATTTCAGAAGAACTAATCGACATCCAAGCTTATGAATCATTTTACGAAAATTTTGAATTTTTTTCACTAACCTTCCACTTCCTCGCTCCAAAAGAACGAGACTTGCACTGTTCACACGACACATGTTAAGAACTAAACAAACGCATACTTACACTACTATAAACTCATCCCAAATCACTTTGACTTACATACACCATCACGACAACCCCATCATCTATTTCAATTTATTAACTCTAAATTCATATCATCATTTTTCCTTAACTTCACATATTGCATCAAAAAGAGTAACTTTCAAGATATCCTCCGTAACTATGACCCCATAACCCAAATGTATATATTGTGTCCACTAACCGAGACCTTCAATGTAGAAGAATCCCGACCACTCATTGTCCCGCATGAATATATCCAACCTGTAGAAATACCAATTTTAGAATTCATTCACAATACTAAATATAATCACAAGCTTTTTAACTTTATCCAGCACAAGCATCACGAATTTTTCATTGGCACTGAAGAACTAAAGACCATTAAGGCACTTCAATTGCTTTGGACACTGCTTCATACTAAAAATATCATTCGAATTTTAGCAAAACTAATAACCACATCAGATGCTATACACGATATCTTCCCTCATGGCTTCTTTCCCGATGACTAGGTAAGTTTGATTTAAATAGTTTATAAACTAATAATTTCAAGTAAACTAACCATTTCACATTAAATGTTTTTTCTTTTTCTTTAGTCTTAAGATCACGATCATCTACAAACAGAAAAACAAAATAAAAATAATAAATTTTTTCATAAATTATAAATTTTTATTAACAAACCGCAAAGAATGATGCAGTAAAATTTCTTCTCCACAGTAGTAAATTATTCTATAAATTTTTTTCCTCAATGTAGTAAATCTAAATACAATGAAAATGTCTTAATAATTTCAATCCCCACAAAGCAGTAAATTTAAATTTTCAGAAGTAAATCTATACATATGAAAGCAGTACTAATCTTTTGAAGACCAAATTCACTCACACACAAATTCTATCTACACTCGCACGACAATTTGTTTAAAGTAATCATTTCAAGTTACAATTTTCGCTAATCTCAACTAAAACTAGTAATAACAAGTTTCCAACTCTCTTTTAACCCGGTTGGAAAGAAATTATATAACAATCCAAACTAACCAACGCAGCTTACTAAACACCATAAACCCTAAAATAACAGCATGATTAAGAAAAGAAAACCCACGGTACCCAAACCGGATTAAATCAGCGTAAAAAACTCGATTATTTATTCTTTTGAAGACTATTGATAAGTCAAAAAGAGAAAAGAGAAAATACCAAAAAGTCCAAAAACTAACCCAAACCAAACAAACTGATTTTTGAGAAAAGGACACAGCCAAAACAACAAACGAAAAAAACCGGTAACAAACATGACATAAAAGGTTAAAACAAAACAGGACCCCATAAAAAACAGCATGAAATCATACCCTCACTCCTGTTCTAACCCACCAGAAGAGGACGTCCTGAGCATGCTTAATAGCCGGCCTAACTCACCGTACTAGAACCCACGCTTTCTGACACACTCCCTATTTTTGACAAGAGGTACTCAAGTTTGAGTAAATCTTTTAAAATAACAGAACTAAAACAAAAGAGTTTGCGATAAAAAATCATAACTAAAAGAAGAACTAACTAAACATTTATTTATGTAAATTATATAATGCAGTAATACAGATCATATACAATCACAAAGACGAGCATCAAGAAACAAAGACGGCCCCATCGCACATAACCCACAAAATGGCCAAACACAACCGATATGCCGCTCACAACCACAATTCAAAGGATTTGATTTGAAGTACGACTTGACACCGAAGCAAAGGACTTCATTGAACCAGACCAACGACCACCTCGATATTCACGTAAACCTAGAGATCCGAGTTAAAGGGCATTCCCTCCAAACTCGAGCTTCACGCCAATCCCAAACAAGATCGAAATACAGTTCTCCACGCCGATCAAGAACAAACGATCAAAATAAACCAATTGGAAATCAGATTGATTTCGTAGGCGGTCACAGTCATCGTTGAATGACAGAATGACACCTACAATTCCAGCTTCCTGGAGCTTTCACCTCCTAGAACGGAATAGAAATGGTGCTCGAGAAATACAAACGATCATCTTCCATCCTCCATTACAGATAGCAAGATAGCAAGAGCAATAACTCTGAAAACCCCGGATGGGCGGAACCAGATCAAAACTATGTATTATTATTGGCTATAAATTAGATATTTTATCCCTATAAAATATTGAAGACTAACCAATCACACTCCATCAAACTAACAATCCACTTATTTTTTTAAGTTCTGAAATTACAAGTAATTTCAGCACCAGAGCATTTTGAATTTAACTTACAACTTAGTTGCTTTCTCTAAGACACCGACTCGTAAAAAAACCAGTATACTCTAGATCTATTGAGACTAAGAGATATAAGAGTAAGATTAAGATCGGTATTAGACTAAGAAGTTGCACGAATCTATCCGGCCGAAAATAAGACAGCGTGACGAGCAGACGGTGTACCCCATCTGAAATTACTCTATGAGTTGGAGATCCATCACAACACAACATGCTACTCATTTTAGAATCTCAAAAATGATCTAACCTTTTTGCAATCCGACAGAGCAATTTTGGAATGAAAAACTTCAAACAAAATGATGAAATCATACCAAAGTTTAGCCTAAGATGACTTGAACCCCTGGACAAGATGTTAGTGCAAGTTTTCGAGTTGAATAACTACTTTTCTGAGAGTTTTTGAAACGGTTATGCGTGCTCTTGATAATCAAAGATCGCAAGCATTAGGTGTTGCCACATAACTAACGGTTGAGTTTATTTAGATTCGAATTTTTGTTTAATTCTAAAAAAAACAGTTTCTGGCGCTTAGCCCAAGTCTCTAACTAATCTCAATAAAAGTGCGATAAAAATTTCCTATCGGATCTCGACTTCGCCTCAACCCTGTCTCGACAGCATTCTCATTGAATTCACCCTGTCCCGGTTATCAGATTGTAAAATTGAGTCTAAACTGGACAGAGGAGAAATTAAGGTGTTGAGCGAGGTGATCAAATCGAAAAGACTTATAGAAAAGTTAACGATCAAATGTGGACACAGGTGATGTCGTAATTCAATAAAAATAATACCAGTAAAACTATCTATTTCGCAAAATTGAACAATCGTTCTTTTTTAATATTCAATCATTGCTCGACTATTCATAAATAGAGACCAGACTGCTCGTTTATTAGGAAAAACCCTGAAAGTTTCAGATGTATCGAATAATTTTCTCAGGACGAATTTTTGATAAATATAAAAATAAATTCGTTTACGAATCCAGCGCATTACAAAAAAAAGATATTTATTATACATGCCCAATTCTGGAAGCGCCGATTCGAATGGTCGCCGTAGGGCTACACGCCCGTTTGAAAGTGTCATTTGAGAATAAATACGGAAAAAGATAATCTATTTTTTTCCTATTAAAACCTAAAATTTTACACCGTTTTTGTTGACATAGCTCGAGATAACAATTTTGTTACTCGCATTATGAGAAAAAGTTTAAACCAGTTTTTGCAGACATAGGTCTCTAATTTTATGAAGAAGGATATCTAATTTAGTTGGTTAGCATTGTGTTATCGTTAACAAAATTTTCCAGTCTAGTTTGACAATCTCATCGAAAAGAAGTCTCACTCGCTCAATTATTTTTTTTGTTAAATTTGTTCCTTACAGATTGTGTTTGTCATGTTCTAATCCGTGTGTCGCTTGAAAGATGCTTACTTATTACTTTTGATGGTAAGCAATTGTTCACAATACCTGTATGTCCGTTTCTTGTTGCTTTTGTTAGTTTTTTTTTTAAATCTTTGTAAATATGTAATTCTTGATAGAATAAAAAAAAATTTACACTTTCGTCTCGTCGATCTGTTTTTCTCAAACTTTCTGTTCCTGGTGATTATTCTCATGAAATTTTTTTGACTGTTTCTGCAGTATATCTAGGTTCGTTTTCGAGGTGCAGCCATAAATCATTATTCCATATTGATAAATTGTTTGTATGAGGCTTTTGTACACCCTTATGAATCGTTTAACCGACACCAGTTTCTGTTTTCAACACTTTCCTTTGAAGCTTTACTCATGACTTTAATGTTTTTGATTTAAATACAGATGTTTTGGTTGTGTCCTGGATCATTGTAAGTCCTTTTTTGGCCAACCAAGATCAATGCCAATCTTGTTTAAATCAAGATAATTGTTTCCTCCCAAACTTCGTCATACAAATTAATAACATCATTAAAAAGATTAGTATGGTTATTTTTTGAATTGTAATAGAAAGAAAGCCTCGATGAGAGTTTAAAAAAATAGAGCAATTTGGTGTCATGACTCTAATACCTCATTTAGTTTCCAATAAAAAAATTCATTTTAAGAATTTCATCGTCAGTTTTTTTTTCATTAATCTGACATAGTGGTGAGCTGTTTTTTCTCCACATCAACGCTTTTTAAAAGTGAATCAGTGATAGATGGCTTTGAAATCATGAAAAACAGATCGATAGTGCTCCCTGAGTGTTTTAATTGTCAAATAAACGGTGGTGGCATTCAGCGTTTATTTGAGCGTCAGGCCAAACATATTGAAAAATTCGATTAGTTTTTAAGTCGGAATATTTTCTGTTTAAATTGTAAGTTGTACTCTCGGCACACCAAGTGCTTACCGTTTGTGGTTGTTTGTAGTTTGAGTAAATGATTATTATGCGTCTCCAAGAAACAATTAATGGCTTGTTCTGGTGATTTAGAGAAAAAATAATCAAGTAATTTGTGGTTTTTCCCTTTTGGTTCAAACAGTTAGTTGTTGAATTTTGTCTGCTTAAGTTTTCAGTACAGTTTCACCATTGAGACTTGGTTCAATGGCACGTATAGGTTTTTGAAAATCAGGTATTTTAAAACAGTTTAATTTCATTGATTCATACAATCACGTTTCCGTTAATACTAACGCCATCAGTTTGTTTCCAAGATTACTGAAATATCCTTTAAGTTCTTCGAAATTACTTAATTTTTTTCACATTTTTGCTCAAACTTGTCTCGCTCTTTTATCATGCAAACTTTCTATTCAGAAAACTATTGGGATTTCTATTAGTGAATTGTAGAGCGTTAACTAGTTGATTGAATGAGTTAAGTTTGGAATGTATTCATCGGAAATCGCTTCCTAAATTCAATTTTTAAACACTGAGTTTCAATGGTTTGGTAGTTTTGATAATTGATACTGCCTTAACGTCAGCCTTACCATTTCTCTTTTGGTTTACTTGGACTATTTGAAGAAACCTAGTATTTGTTGATTCAGATTCGTTTAGTTGCATTCAGCGTAAATTGCTTCCTGCCATAGAAACATTAATTTAAAAACAATTTTATTAACTTAAGCTTTACCAGAAACTATTAACATTCGAAAGCCAAAATCAAACAAAAATTGCTCAGAATTCTGTCGTATGCGTGATGAAGAGGATCATTTCAGTTGCTTCATTTCAATAGGAAACGATTATGAATGCGATATAAACTGGCCACGCATAACATTTTTGCTTATTGAACTCATAGGTATTAAAAAAGAAAAATTTACCACAGCAAGTTACAAAAACGCAATGTTAGCTTGAATCATTCTGAAATAAATTAGAGTTCAAAAAAGAAGCATCTTTAGTGGAAGTATTTGCTGGTAATTGGTCATTACCGATGTTGATTATTAGGTGCTTTTTTTCCTTCCGGTAATTAACGATCAATAACTCATTTTATTAGCTTCAAAAGAAATAAAGGTAAAAACGTTATACTCATCTGACAAAAAAATGGCTAGTTGCCCGAAAATGTGCGAAAAAATTGAAGTAGCCAAATTTTACAACAATGGCTACTTATGGCCTAAAAATTTCAAAAAATTGCGTTTAAGTTCAGGGTATTGACTTCAGTAGATAAAAAACCCAATTCAACTTTAAATTGGACGACCAACAATTAGATATTTTCACCTTGCAATAATTTAGTTTAAAAAATACTTTGTTAGATCTCTCTGAAGAAAAAAAACAAAGAGAACCATTATTCGACTAAATAAGAAAGAAAGAAGACAAGAAATTAGCTAATCCATTAAAATTTTGGGTACTTGAAGTTTTTTCAGCTTAAGCTGGCGTTTTATGCGATAGCAAATTTTTTGAGAATATAGAGAATATCTTTGATGGCCTCAAACTTGAGTGATTTTTGCCAGTCAGGTAGGAACTTCAAATCGTAAATTAGCTGCGAGATTGAAACACAAAAAGGTCTGTAACTTGAAAAAGCAGCACCTCGGGAATTTTTAAATGGATCATAGTTCGACGTGTTTTGTTTATTTGGCAAATAGCACATGTATCTATTAAATGTTTTGTTATTTAAAGCTTATGCTTCAGGTCCTTGAATTAAAATACAGAGTGCTTTAAACGAAGGAAAATCAATGATGTTGAACCAAGTAATGGCAAATTCTTTTACTGAGTTACAAAATAGTCACAATGACTCGAGAATAACACGAGTTGTGTTTTTCCAGGAAGCATTGAAACAACACTGAGAGCCAACAATTAATATTCCGATGCACACTAAGACTACCTAAATAAAAACACAAGACAAAAAACTTGTAGAACCTTGGCTGAGAATTTTTAACAGAGTCAATTATTGAATTTGAGTTTAAATTATCTTACCAGCTAACTTATACGCCTAGAAGGAAACCCTTGAGAGCACTGCTGCTTAACGAGTACAATATTCCAGAGAGGATTTTATCTTTTATATGATTAATAATATTTTGATTATCATGATTATCATGATCAATTTTCCTTGCTTTTTATAAAATATTTTTATCGAAGTGGGCTGAAGATAAAAAATCAAATGGTAAAAGTCCTGGTTTTCTTTCAAGTAGGTGGGAAAATTGCTTGAGGATTCTAATGAAGCTAAATTATTGCATTCCAGGGACGTTTCCAGGTATCAAATCGATTTCGTTTGGTCAATTAAAAGCCCGTGCTACTCCTACAGAAAATGATCTTTGCTTAGGGATTGTCAAAAATTTCGCAACGTTGCTTTTCGCGCTGCTTCTGGTACGTTGTCCAATATGCGGTATATATAAGGGACAAGAAACCGTTCTCTTTTTTCGATCTCAGTTCATTGAAAAGATACTAGAACAGTTCAAAAAAGTATAATTTCAAAATGTTAAGTAAAATATCCATTAAAATTCTGATTGATTCATGTCTAGAATTGAACAATATTGCTCTCAAAATATACTTTTATACTTTTTTATACTTTTGCAACCTCAGTCAGATAAAAATGGAATCTTTTTCCATAAAGTAGAAAACCATAACTGATTGTCATGTTAACATAAGCTTTGTAAAATTTATGTATCTGTTGCTTTTATTAACAAAATCTGCCCCCGCAAGAATTGTCCGAAAAACGTTTTCAATATGTGCATTTTCGCATACGTATTCAGTATATAGTGTTTGAAAGTAAATTTTTGTCCACCAACAACTCTAAATGCCTAAAACTATTTGTACTTTGAACTGGAGTACCAAATGCGAAACTGTCTTTTGAAAAATTACTATCAAATTTCAAACTTTGAGTTTAAACCGGATTCATACTTATGCAAAAATTTGTTTGAATTCATTTTTTCATATTTTTTCTGAACAAAAATTAAAACTATGGCGGCAATTTTTCTCTGCGTTGCAAATCGTGGCATCATCAGCAAATAGCACTATCTTAGTTCTATCAATTTGAAGAAAAACGGGATTCACACTCATTTCCCCGGATTCAATTTTCTTTGATGATTTATTTGAATTCATTTTACCTTTTTTTCTGAACAATAAATGAAATTATGGCAGCAATTTTTCTGTGTTGCAATTCGTGGTATTAGCAGCTAATGGAATTATCTTAATTTTGTCTAATTAAAGAAAATTAGTAGTAAATTGATTCCTGACCGTCTCCACACATCAAAGAACGTGAGCACAATCTTTTCTAGTCAGTTGAACAAACTGATGCCTGTTTTCATATTATCAGTTAAAAACACTGTGAAAGTGAAGTGTTCTCTATCAGCATTTGATGAAATGTGTGCGCTTTTGATTGCTTTTTAACATTTATCATTTTGAGACATGGCTGTCATAGTTGATAATTTTGGGTGAAGTTTGATATTGGTAGCTGAGTTTGATAATGGTTTTTTTTCCAAAACAAACAGACTTTTGAACCAGTAATGAATTTTTAGCCTTACGCAGCTGTTTATCTGGGTTTTTTTTTTGCAGCTATGCTAGCTAATTGTTAAAGTCCTGCAAAGCTATCGTAAATTTGAAAACATTTCGACCCAACTTGACAAAAGTTTTTAACCTGGCACTAGACTGTTGTGATAGGTCTCAAATCATCACAATTTGAACGCTCATTGGCAAATAAACTCTTTTCCTGTGCTCACTTCAGTCCAGTAAACATGCGTATTTTCTCAAAAACCTCTTTTTTGTCAGAAATAAAGTCAAGTTTTGGAATAATTGGAACTTTTTGCCAAAATCCTTTCTCATAATGTGAGATATCATCACCCCTCCCATCTTCGTGACAGCCCTTCATTTTCGCACGCTTTTTCGAGACGTCGTTGTTTCCTGGCTATTAATTGACTCATGGCTACTATCGGACACTAGTGGCTGTTTTCGCTCAGTTTTTTTTCGTATCTAATAGTTTCGTAGTATCGTCCACCTTTTTTTACTACTGCGTTTTCCGCCGATTCTACTAAGCGTTCTGGTATCGCTGGCACTGTTGTCTGGGATACACCCAGAGGAGTTTCGAGTTCCGCTATTTCCGATGTGGCCGATGCGAGTGGTGCAGACTGTGCCACGGGTTCAGGTGGTTCTCCCTCCGACTATAGCGAATAAGTGCCTGCTGCCCCCCGTTCGTTTGGTTGAAAGCGGCACATTTTCGCTCTCATTGTCGCTTTCCGACTCGCTTATTGGTTGAAATC
This sequence comes from Symsagittifera roscoffensis, assembly GCF_963678635.1. Taxonomy (NCBI): domain Eukaryota; kingdom Metazoa; phylum Xenacoelomorpha; order Acoela; family Convolutidae; genus Symsagittifera; species Symsagittifera roscoffensis. The sequence continues at coordinate 28,006,485 of NC_087066.1, read as the reverse complement.
GCCGGTTTGTAGCGAACTGACTTTATTTTCTGGGCTTCCTGTTCCTTGATGAGTCGACTTTTGTTTTTCTTCTCGACTGTTCTTTCCGCTTTATAGCTTGTGGTGTAAGCGGCTGAGGAAGATTGGCAGGGACCTTCTTAGTGGTTTTCTTCGACATTGCCACCGCTGATTTCCTCAGAACAACGCCATTGTTTAGGGTAATTGTGAGATTACTTGCTGGTTTCACCTTAAAATTTATTTTCCTATACCTTTGAAGTTTCGATCTCTCGTGCGTTGATAAAGCTGGCCTGGTTGCGGGTTCACAGTATCCAGTTTTCGAAACCATGGTTTGTCCCGTTGTTCCACCTGCAGCTCCTCCGTGGGCTTCCTAGGGTGGTTCCCGATTTTCAAGTCGTAGACCGAGTCCGATCGCACATCCCAATTTGTGTCTGCTGGGTGGGGTAGGTCCGGCACCGTGGGATCGTCATCATCTAAACATGAAATTTTCTGTCTTATTACTCTCGACCAATTCAAGTGCTGAAGCGACCGTTTTTTTGTGAGGTTTCTTAAAACAGTATTTGCTTCCCGCCCATGATGAGCCTCAAATGGCCTTAGTTTAGTCGTGGCGTTAACTGCAAAACGAATCGCACAAAGGGCTCGCTCCAACACATTTCCAAATGCGTACGTGAGAATCAAATTTTTCAAGCTTCTTATCATCCGCTCCACACATCCAGTTGCGCGATGATCTTTACCCGCGACTTTAAAATTTCAATCCCCTCCGTGTTACAAAACGTCTTAACCTCTTTTCACATGAAGTTTGTTCCCTGATCTATATGAATCCTTCAGGGCACACCCCGTGGGTTACCATATAAGTTTTTTAAAATTTCAGTATTTTGTCAGATCTATTATTTCCACACACCATAGCCAATGACCAACAAGAGAACCCAATCCAAAGCTACAATGACATACTTTCTTGATTGGTTTAGATAATTAATTTGACTCCAAAAACAAGCTGCACCACTTCGATAGGTTCCTTAGGATCTACAACTTTCTTCATATCCTGTTTTGATAATAAGTTTTTGAGGTTCTTATTCGACTCTGTACATTCTCTACAATTATCGGCCATAGATGATATGGAACGGCAATTGTAGGGGTACCAAAAGTCCTTGGCGGCCTGGAACGTGTTCGATTTCCCATGATGGTAGTAGTGGATACGGTTGTTGATAGCAGTAGTAAGAGGGTTTGGGATTAAAAGCTTGTTGTCTATCCACACGACGTTTGCTCGTACATACAGGTCATTGATAAATTGAGCATAGTAACGATTCATAGCATAAGTTTTAGCTTGGATGTTTGGATCTTTTTCTTTAATCATTTATCGTATAGCTGTAAGCTGTGGATCAGATTTATAATAGGATTCGATAAAATTTAAATTGAAAAATTCTGGCATTGAAGTAAGTTTACTAACTATTTTGTATCCCCGTGGTACAATGGACCTAATGAAAACATTAGAATCATCCGGTGGAATAGTTTCACCGGCATATGTCGAAGATAAAGAAAGTTTTGTGTTCTTTTCAATAGATCTGGACCCTTTTGTGATTGCTTCTAAGTTTGATATTTTTGTTACTGGTCTTTCTTCAATTTCCTCGCTGCTGCAGTGTAAGCTTGGGTGTCGTTTCAAAAGTCGCCCTTGTTTCCGAAAACTGCTATCCTTTTTTTTTCAGTTCGACTTGTTTTTGAGTAATAATGATTGAATTAATAATAGCCCAACAAAATTATCATCCAACTTAGTTGACCGTCGGATTATTCCATTTGTTCGTTACTGATTGACTACTCTGTTCTCGCATAAAACGACGCCCTCTGCTGGCGAATTGCGCGATAAAAATTTGCATAGAGCATGATTATCCCTAATTGCATTTTGGATGACGCAATTACCGGTCCTGCGGTGTAATTCTTTTGATCCTATCCCAAAGAGCAACGTATTGATCTAATTTTCGCCACTGTAAGCATGCTATCATATACGCTAACCGGCAACGTGGCGCCATTTGTATTACGAAATAAACAATCCGCCAAACCAATTTTTGCCCGAGGTTCTTGGTCTACTTCGAAGTCAAAAGGATCCAACGATCTAGCCATCTTGTAAGCCGACTAAACATACTCTTGTTCTTCTCATTGTTTTCGTTTGAACGAAAGATAAAAGCCTTATGATCTGTAATTACGTAAAAATATTGGCCCAATATGTAGTTTTGGAATTAATTTGAACCCCAAACCACCGCTAGCGTTTCGAGTTCATTTGTTGAATAGTTCTTTTCCGCAACATTCAAACATCTTGAGGCAAATGAAATGGGTCTCCACCCTTCGATACCTAATTGCTCCAACACCGCCCCCAATCCATTAGGACTTGCGTCACAAATAATTCGAATATCCCGATGCACGTAGAAATGACGTTGCTCAACAATGTTGAGCACTTGCTAATTCAAGTTTTCAAATGACGATTGACATTCAGTCGTCCAAATAAATTCATTTTTCGACTAAGTAGGGGGCGGAGGTTTCAGCAAGCGCTGGCAAATACTTATGTAAGCTGTATATGGAACCCATAAACGAATTGAGTATTACGAACAGTTTGATGCCCGTTGGTATAGTTTTATGCCCAGGCCACTCACAACTCTTTTGCGCAAAATTACCTTTTGTTACTTTTAACGACGTGTTTTTCTTATCCAATTTGCGTAAATTTTTCTCAAAATGATCAACATTTGAGCCCTTCATAACTACTATTATATCATCGATGAACGCGTGGGCCTGAGGAAACTCCAAAAGAATGCTATCCATGAAACGCTGAAATTTCGCCGGCATTGTTATAAGGCCGTTAAATACGGTTCTGAAACGGTATGTACCGGTGGTTTTTCTTCCAATAAGTAAAAATTTACATTGTAGGCTTATATCCGCATTCAGGGGAAGTTTCCCATACGCGTATGTCAAATCCATTGTTGAAAAAACTATCTGTCCCAGTTTTTGTTCGCTTATAGTTTTTCCGACTGCGTCCATTAACACTTCAATATTTGGCATCTGATATTTGTTTTTCTGGACTTGTTTGTTCAATTCTCTAGATTTTAGTGCTAACTTAACTGACCCAGCCTTTTTGACTGTAATAACGATTGGTGAGACGGAGTTTTCATCCGAGCATTCATTCATTTTTTCAATATGCCCCTATTTCAGTAATTTTGCGATCTCCTTATCCATTTTTTCTTGCAAATGTATCGGGACACGCCCTCCTTTTTGTTGCAGCTGGGTTAAATTCTCAAAAAAACGAATTTTCTAGTTTGTAATTTTTTCTACTCTGTTAAAAAGATTAGCAAATTGCTTGCCGAAGTATTCCTGCCTCGAGCTTAAAAAAGTCTCCGGGACCCCAGTCGCATCCTGATCAACCGACATTACCCTGCCCTCTGGTTCTTGGTTGTTGAATTAATTCAAGCCTCAGCTTGTCCATCAAGTCTCGTCCAATGATCGATGGTCTGTTGCCTCCTATCGCCCGTATTCTATCTGCTGTGTTCCATCCTTTTGATTCCAGTTGCACACTCAATACTCCAAGTAGTTTAAGCTTGTTACTCCCATAATCGTAATACTTGGTATCCTCCGGTGTTAAATTCTCCAACACTCCAACCCAGGGTTCCTTATTTTGCCCATTGTGAAAATTGAGAGAGGAGATCCGCTATCAATCCACGCCCGTGTGGTTCTTCTGTTAATTATCACAGATGATTGCGCGCCCGCCACTTTGAGCTCCATGGCCGACTTGGATCGGATTGTTATTACCACGTAATTGCCACAACTATCTGAATCACAAGAGTGTGAATGTGCTGGCATCACTGGCTGATTCACCCAGCCAACCGAATTTTTGTTTTCGAGTGAACCATCCTCCGTTGCGTCGTTATAATACAGGAGTCCCTCGTCTTGATCTCGAATCGGGTTTTATTCCCCCTCTCCCTTGCTACTTGTTTGCTTGCTCTACACGTTCTCTCATAATGTCCAATTTTCCGGCAGTGATTACAGGTAACATTCTTCGCAGGCCATTTACTCATGTGGTCCAGGGTAAAGCCCGGCTGGTCGCAGTTATAACACTTTCTGCTCGTCTCATTAAATCCTCCTTCTCTTGCAAATCAGCGTCCAGAAAACGATTCCCTTCCTCGTGGAGGAGAGTTGTTATATCCCCCTCGGATAATTCCAAGTGGTTCCTGCTTGATTTGAATGCCATCTCCCGATGGTGTCGACAAGATTCCTTCTCCGGTGGTTGTAGAAAAGTTTAGCAAATTTTTGCCTCGTTACTCGTTAGTATGACAATGCGATTTTGTAGACTTCCTCTGGAGTCTTCATTGATCGGCAGAGTTCATTCTGAGCTTCCCGATTGTTCAGATTTACTATGAGAATGTCCCTCAATATCCGATCCTCTAAAGGGCCAGAAATGCACATTGATGCCAATCCGCTGAGCACTGAGTGAAAGTGTTCGAGTGACTCGTTGATTTGTTGTTTCCGCAATAATTGCTGCATGGTTTCATAAGTTTCATTCCGCTCCTTTTTGAATTCCGCCTCCAGTCCATCAATTACCCAGGATAGTGTGTTGCGCCAAGGTCCATGTGTGGCCGTCTCTTATGAAATCCTCTTGTCCCTTCTCCCCCAGGCACATGTATAGATTGGAAATAAACGTTTGCTTGCATGTTAATCCACCTCTTCTGGCAACGCTGTTATTTGGGTTGCCGTGATAGATCCATCGAAATAGAAGAACTTCGGGTTTATTCCGTGTTTAGTGGCCATCCCCCATTGAAAATGTGCATACCAAAACTCACACAGCATGTGCGGCTCACTGCATTTTATTGGCAAGAATCCGGTTATGCCCTATGGTTTCTTCCTCCCACTTGGACCTGCTGGTTGCGCCATGTGAAAAGTCCCTTCGACAATAGTAAATTCCAGAATCAAAAATCAATCGGTAACTAACTTCATCTTACAAATATAGCAAAAGAAAGAGAAGTAGAGGTCACACCGAAGGTGACAGACACGCCGTTGGTTGGTACCTGCAGGTGTTTAATAGCAGAGATGATTGACATTTGAAATATTCTAACAAATGATATCAATTTGAAATGGATTGAAATATAGCACTATATGAAAAATTTTGAAATAATTGGAATTATCTGAACAAAATCCCTGCGCGTCAGAAGAAGACATTTTTAATAGCTCCTGGAAAACATACAACTCCACGAAGTTCACACTAAACTATTTAGACAAATTGGCCTGTAAATTTAAGGTGGAGGGGTTAATATGCATTTGGAAGTTTCAAAAAAGCAAACAATTTTTCTTGAGTATCGTTCTTGTTGATTGATGCGCTCTCCGAGTTCAAAAAAGATGTTTTTAATTCAAACATTTTCCTTTTTTTGTCAATCGAAACATTCTCAAGGGTTTCTTTTTTAATCAAAAAGGTCGTAAGGATCGTTATAACAGTTTTTGAGTCAATATTCAAGTCTTGAGGAAGATTTTTCAATGAATCAATGTCAATTTTTGAACTATTTTCTGCCATTTCGATCGTGGAGGTCGTGAAAATTTTCAGGCGTTAAAGCAATTCCTAAAACACACAAGAAAACGACTAAGTTAATGCGTTAATTTTCAGCGTGAACTCGATCTAGCTATTACTCCGAAACAGAAAATCAATTGTCAGAGCAAGTTAGCCTTTGTCATAATTAAAATCGGACACTTCATCATCGGTAAATTAAGAAATCATGTTTTAAATCGAAAAAAAAACGAGCAAAATAGAGAGAAAACAACTTAACGATATGCTCATTTATTGGCCACAGAAGTGATCACGCTCGAGGACTCGCCAGTAAATGTACAAGCCGACAAAAGGCTGAAAACCCAAATAGAAGTCGAAGTACTAGCTGAGCAATTGGAACTAAATATTGGTGTGGGGAGTCTTTGTACTGATAAACAAAAATGATACAACTGAGGAAAATGTGAAGCCACTCACTGGAAAATCGTTTTCAAGTCAAGGGATCTGAAATGGTACCCGGGTCGAGACCCCGCTCAAAAACCGCTCAAGATATGAGCGGTTTGAGCGGTTTTTCAGCAAGATTTGAGCGGTTTGGGCAATTTGAGCGGTTTCTTTTAGATAAACCGCTCAAACTGCTCAAATCTTGCTTAAAAAACCGCTCAAAAGCCGCTTATTTCTTGCGGTGATTTTTGAACGGTTTCTCAAGCAAGATTTGAGCGGTTTTTAAGCGGTTTTTGAGCGGTCTTATAGAAAACAGATTAAAAGCAACAAAAAGGCCTGGAAAGGCGATGTCACCTCGGGTTGACCTCCATAAACCAAAAATGCTTACCTTACATTTCCCTACACCGAAAAAACTTATCATATAGTTGCCTGCATCAAATGTTTGGAAAAATGCATATCAAATAATTTTCATACATTTTCTAAAAACCATTGAAAAAAGATTCAATCTAGTTTGTCCGGCTATTTGAGCCATATGCAGCAGTCTGGTGATGAAAAATAACTACGTTTACTTTTTTTTGAAAAAAAATTGGTTATCATACAATTTGCATAATGAAAACTGTATGATAACCATTTTTTCAAGAAAGGCAAGATTTTCAGAAATTGTTCAAACTTGTTTATAACAAATTTAAATTATTTAAGAGTGCTTTTGCTCAATTTAAAGGACATCGCTCATCCCAAACGAAAATTAAATATGAAGCTAAAAAAAATAGTTATCATATAATTTCCATATATGAAAACTGTATGATAACCATTTTTTCATAAAAGGCAAGATGTTCAATAGGCTAAAAAGATCAAAAATAGCCAGCTGCTGTGTAAGGGGAACAGAGTTTTCCCACTTCAAGAAAAATCACAAATCATTAAGTTTTGAAAAGCTGGAGGTCAGCATCTAATTCTTGTCCAATTTCTTATCTTATTTAACCTGAAAAACAAAAAATGCAGACGAACTCTTCTCGACACTGAGACATCTTATTCAAAAACACTGAATATCCCAATCACACCCAATGTCGCTATAATATCATACCAACTTTGAACCCTTACAAATTTGTGTCGACGCGCTCAAAATTGACTGGAGAAAGAAGTTTTAAAAAAAACGTACCGTTATACATATATCCTTATTGTTCCCCGATAGTGGTCGGAACAAAAACCAGCTGTAGTCACAGCTCCAAGTAGATCATCAGCAAGGAACAAGGCTACCTTCAAAATTATCAACTTCAAGGAATTCAAAAAGTGCAAAATCACTGAAGGTAGAGGCGGTTCATTGAGCGTCAATGAAATCTTCGCAGATAAAGATAGGTACAACTTCACAGATAAAGATAAAGATGGTACAACTTCAAAGTCTCAAGACCTTTGGCTACCGACTTTCGCAAAAAAAGTACCAGTTTTCGTCAGTGAAAAACCGATCTCAAATTTGGTCAATGTCTTCTAACATTGAGTTAAAGAGATATAGTAGATGACAACCTACATATGGATCGAGTGAATGCTCAGAAAATAAAGAAAACACTCAAAAAAAAGATTAAAATAACTCTAGTTAATATTTCAATTTTGACCATGCAAAAATTTCAAATCGCGAATGGAATGGTCGAAGACCGGATCTGAATAGTAGAACCTCTCTAAAACTCATTAGTTAACCTTATCAATATTTATGAGCAATTGTGTTTTTTATAAAACTGTTTCTTTAAAAAACTGTAGACGTAATGTGTTTACAACTTGACTTGATGGGTTATATACCTAATCTGGCTTTTTTTATTTATTGATGACGAGCTACCTTATTTATTGGGATAGTGTTAATTAAGGTTGGAATTTTTTCAATGAAGTTGGAGGCAGTTTTCATGGAGACGAAAAAAAATCTGCGGGTTGGTCCTAATTGTATTGAAAACATTTTCCTTGTCCAGCTAGTAGCATGTGGAAAATTTGTTAAAGCATGCTACACTTGTAGGTATCGCGATTTATTCTGACTTTCAAAGAAACTGAGGAATATTAATGCTCGAGATCTTTTTTTATTCAGACAATTTTCGCAAACCTCTGTGCTTCCTCGAGAGATTGATATCCCTTTTTGCATATGTTCAGCTGGATGATCAAATAACTATACTACAAGGCAACGATTCTCGATAAACTGCTAGTTTTACGCTATAAATAAGTAGAATTGTAATCCGCCGTAGTATTGTAATCCGCCGTGTGTCCTAAGGGGGGGGGGGGTTCTTTTCGACGGGGGGTCATTGGGGTCCTACCAAAAGTAGGATCGTTTTTTTAAAGACCCAAAGGACCCTGCCCGAAATAAAAAGACCTCTCTCTTAGAACACCCGACAGACAAAATACTTTGTTATTTATTCTCGCGCGGTGGTTAAATTTATTCCCTTCCAAACTTTCCCACCACTTAATAAGTATGGGTATATCCGGCTGCGGTTTTCTCGCTTATTTTTATCTACAAGCTCATCCTTTTCGTTCATATAAATATGAGTTTACATAAAGTACCATTCGTATTTCCTTTAAAAAAACTTCGGTAAAATTTTTGGTAATTATTGTTCGGATCTTTTTCTTATTTTATTTTCAAACTTATTTCCAACTCTCCCTTATTTTCGACTTATACCGTTTTGATTCTTTTAGCCTTACTATTAGCTTACTTAGGGAAACTAAATACGCAACCCTTCGCTCCTGCTTCAAGGGTAAGTTGCAATTACCAGTCTCTTTTGCGCCAGTCTATTTAACTTAAAACAATGTTTGCTGAATGTTTTATATTTACAAATTTACAGCCGTAATTCCAGCAAGTAATTTAGCCGACATTTTTAAATTAAAAGATTTTATTGATCAGTTTTATCAAGTTTTCTCCTTTTTTCTGACTAGAATTAACAGACGCTTCTGTTAGAATGAATGGGTTATTGATAGGCGGAGGGTCTCTTGAAATGCTAGCTGCGCTTTCTTCTTGAAGCTCTTCCTCTTGAATTCAGGTGATTGCCAGCTTTCGCTGTTTTGCTGCTATAAGTCGAGGTGTTTGTCAACTGTGAGTTTGCCCACTCGCTTTCTTCCGCAATGGCCTGGAATAACACATTTTCTTCGGTAGATATGTGTCCAAAGGGCAATGTAGCTATCCCATCGAATAGTAAGAACCTTTTTCTGTCGAAGGGTGAAAAGACACTTTGGTTGTGCGCTATGATTATGTTGGTATGGGCTTTCGATTGTATTGAGTAGTTCTGTATACGAAGGGTTTTTCCACTCAGTAATGTTTCCCTGAACCTCTGATGTGTAAGTTGCTGCTGGGAGTAGTGCACCACTCCTTTTGCACTCCTCTTGCTAGTTGAATCTAAATGAAGAACAGAGTAGCCCATAAACATCTTTTAGCTTTGTAAGCCCATAAACGTTTGCAAGCCCAGTTCCAGTGTTAATTGTAGCTCTTCAGGTATTCAGAAACGGTTCCCAAATCTGAATATTTTAAAGACTCAATATATAATAGCATTCCATTTTTTTCAATTCAAAAAAGTTTAAATATGTTAATTCATTTCAAATCATAAAAATTCCAAATCGTGTCATTATCAAAAAATCATTTCAAAATTTTAAATTTGTTCACGTCAAAATTACAAAAGTGCGTTTGTGGTGAGTATTTGTTTTAAAAATTTTAAATTTTAAACTTTTAAGCCTAGTTCTATGTAGAGTTTTAATGTAAGGTAGTGCAGAACGTACCCTTCCTTTGGATCTAATGTTTGACCAGTTTTGGTACCTTTGGTAGCGGTGTGACCACCATTTCCCCTAACATCTGTTTTTGTTCGTTACTTACTTTACCCATGCCAATAACTTCACGTGAGGGGGCTAGCGGGTAGTCTGCAAAGTAGTCTTGAAGCTCTTCAGGTATACTGAGATCAACTTCCAAAATGTATCCCCACTCAGAGTTATCGTCGGCTTGCAAAATATATTCGAGACTTTCCTCAACTATTGAAAAATCTTTGATCGGAAGGGGTCAGTGTTTCATAAAACGCCCGTATAAATTGTTAGCGTCTATATTCAATAGGTAGTTATAGGGCTCTTCAGGGTTGTAGTCTTCGAGGTATTTGTTGCTGGCTTTAAAAAAAATGGCGTGCACATATCGATGATATACCTACCCGAATCATTTTTTGAACTATGTTCAAATGCACCCTTTCAGTAAGTAACTTGAGTCCTGCATTGCAGACTTTTAAGATTGCACCAACCGAGAAGTTACTAGCCGTGAAGTAGCATGCACAATCTAATCCGTACGTTTCGTAACAAACTTAACGAAAGGATTCGAATACTGAAGCGAGTAGTAGTACGTCCGATGCTAGGTATGCATCATGATACTCGCCTAGTGATGCGCATTTCATTTCGGCGAAAACTTAAATGGCATGGTTGTACTGATTTTTCGAAACACTTATTTCCCCTCCCTGTAGAATGTTGCTCCACATTTTTCTATGTGGCAGTCGAGTTTTTCGAAATTTTTAATATAACCTTCAATATAACCTTCTCATTCACATTGCTTAACAAGAAGTGATCGCTTGGGTATTGGAAAAATCAAAACTATCGCTCAGTTTTTGCAGATCTGCGTATACGTCTTCGGTATTTATCGCATAAGTAAACGAATCTGTGTCACTGTATAGCAGTTCAAGGGTCATGTTGCTTTCATTTGTCGATAATGAAAGTAAAACATGAATCTTTTCGACAAATCCAAAATACTTGCACCAATCATCATGGGTTTGTCCTACGAAATACTCGTTACAGCAAAACAAACAGTAGCAACTTCCTCGTCGATTATCTGGAAGCTTTTCATCGTGCTCAAAGCTGTTTTTTGAAGCAATTATCTTTCGTTCCTATTAATTTCTAGTTTTTTGCGTCCTAGTTTTGATTCCATAGTTTTTCCGAATGCGGAATTTACGATGAGCTTGTAAAAGTTCTCTCCAAATTTGTTGCGCGCTGACATTCTCAATCGAGTGTTTAAGTACACAAAGGGCTCCATCCATCTACCTTGACGAAAGTTTAAGACCTTAATCAAATTTGTAACTTTTAAGCCTAGTTCTATGTAGAGTTTTAATGTAAGGTAGTGCAGAATGTACCCTTCCTTTGGATCTAATGTTTGACCAGTTTTGGTACCTTTGGTAGCGGTGTGACCACCATTTCCCCTAACATCTGTTTTTGTTCGTTACTTACTTTACCCATGCCAATAACTTCACGTGAGGGGGCTAGCGGGTAGTCTGCAAAGTAGTCTTGAAGCTCTTCAGGTATACTGAGATCAACTTCCAAAATGTATCCCCACTCAGAGTTATCGTCGGCTTGCAAAATATATTCGAGACTATCCTCAACTATTGAGAAATCTTTGATCGGAAGGGGTCAGTGTTTCATAAAACGCCCGTATAAATTGTTAGCGTCTATATTCAATAGGTAGTTATAGGGCTCTTCAGGGTTGTAATCTTCGAGGTATTTGTTGCTGGCTTTAAAAAAAACGGCGTGCACATATCGATGACATCCCTACCCGAATCATTTTTTGAACTATGTTCAAATGCACCCTTTCAGTAAGTAACTTGAGTCCTGCATTGCAGACTTTTAAGATTGCACCAACCGAGAAGTTACTAGCCGTGAAGTAGCATGCACAATCTAATCCGTACGTTTCGTAACAAACTTAACGAAAGGATTCGAATACTGAAGCGAGTAGTAGTACGTCCGATGCTAGGTATGCATCATGATACTCGCCTAGTGATGCGCATTTCATTTCGGCGAAAACTTAAATGGCATGGTTGTACTGATTTTTCGAAACACTTATTTCCCCTCCCTGTAGAATGTTGCTCCACATTTTTCTATGTGGCAGACGAGTTTCTCGAAATTCTTAATATAACCTTCAATATAACCTTCTCATTCACATTGCTTAATAAGAAGTGATCGCTTGGGTAGTTGGAAAAATCAAAACTATCGCTCAGTTTTTGCAGATCTGCGTATACGTCTTCGGTATTTATCGCATAAGTAAACGAATCTGTGTCACTGTATAGCAGTTCAAGGGTCATGTTGCTTTCATTTGTCGATAATGAAAGTAAAACATGAATCTTTTCGACAAATCCAAAATACTTGCACCAATCATCATGGGTTTGTCCTACGAAATACTCGTTACAGCAAAACAAACAGTAGCAACTTCCTCGTCGATTATCTGGAAGCTTTTCATCGTGCTCAAAGCTGTTTTTTGAAGCAATTATCTTTCGTTCCTATTAATTTCTAGTTTTTTGCGTCCTAGTTTTGATTCCATAGTTTTTCCGAATGCGGAATTTACGATGAGCTAGTAAAAGTTCTCTCCAAATTTGTTGCGCGCTGACATTCTCAATCGAGTGTTTAAGTCCACAAAGGGCTCCTTCCATCTACCTTGACGAAAGTTTAAGACCTTAATCAATTTTGTAACTTTTAAGCCTAGTTCTATGTAGAGTTTTAATGTAAGGTAGTGCAGAACGTACCCTTCCTTTGGATCTAATGTTTGACCAGTTTTGGTACCTTTGGTAGCGGTGTGACCACCATTTCCCCTAACATCTGTTTTTGTTCGTTACTTACTTTACCCATGCCAATAACTTCACGTGAGGGGGCTAGCGGGTAGTCTGCGAAGTAGTCTTGAAGCTCTTCAAGTATACTGAGATCAACTTCCAAAATGTATCCCCACTCAGAGTTATCGTCGGCTTGCAAAATATATTCGAGACTTTCCTCAACTATTGAGAAATCTTTGATCGGAAGGGGTCAGTGTTTCATAAAACGCCCGTATAAATTGTTAGCGTCTATATTCAATAGGTAGTTATAGGGCTCTTCAGGGTTGTAGTCTTCGAGGTATTTGTTGCTGGCTTTAAAAAAAACGGCGTGCACATATCGATGATATACCTACCCGAATCATTTTTTGAACTATGTTCAAATGCACCCTTTCAGTAAGTAACTTGAGTCCTGCATTGCAGACTTTTAAGATTGCACCAACCGAGAAGTTACTAGCCGTGAAGTAGCATGCACAATCTAATCCGTACGTTTCGTAACAAACTTAACGAAAGGATTCGAATACTGAAGCGAGTAGTAGTACGTCCGATGCTAGGTATGCATCATGATACTCGCCTAGTGATGCGCATTTCATTTCGGCGAAAACTTAAATGGCATGGTTGTACTGATTTTTCGAAACACTTATTTCCCCTCCTTGTAGAATGTTGCTCCACATTTTTCTATGTGGCAGTCGAGTTTCTCGAAATTTTTCAAAACTACTTAAGTATGTATACGGGTAGAAACCTTTTTGTTTTAACAAGGTTATCTGTTCTACTGAGTAACAAAGTTCTTCAAAGTAATTTTCCATAGGAAAAATTTTTTTCCGGTAAGTTTTCGACAAGTTTTGAAAGGGGGACAGCATATGAATTTATAGGAGTCTATTAAACGTAGATTTTCATACACTTTTTCAGCTTTCCGTTTTTATTGGTGTATGATTTGATATAGACCGACATACTGAGTGATACATAGTTCTCCTCAATGGACGGGATCATTGAGTAAGTGTTTTCGGAGTTACTGTTTGAGAGCGCTTATATAAAAAAATGCAGATCATTGTTTGACAAGTTATGCGCTATTACGGGAATATAGTTCGCCGTTTTTCGATTGATGTTGCATTCGTTATGCACCCACCCCAAGAACTTGTTGGTATAATGACATTGATCAAGTAAAACTTGATCATTAAGGCAAATTCTGTTTCACATATCCAACAAGTGTGCGCTTCTTCACGCGTGCAAGTTGGTGTGCCAGTGAACGTGTAATACTTTCGTTTTTCGAGGTATATTTGTTTCGCCAACGATTCGAGCGAGGCGATCAATTCCTCCAAAACATTTTCTCCTCTCTTCAGTTCAAACTTTAGAAGTTTGCGCTTCCCAAATTCAAATTCAACAACGACCAGAGCGTAACCGGTTGGTTGATGAATCTGTAGTGTTTGGGTGCTAGATTTTTCGGGTTCGGGTTGCAATCCGTATACTGGATAGTAGTAGCGATTCGAGGACAAAGTAAATAACTCTCGGTACATGCCTGCGGGCAGTTAAACTTTTGAAACGATGAGTGTCCTTTCCCGGTTTAGGCATAGTGATTACCACTCCCTCCTCTTGGTAGAAGGTTTATGGTGTCTTTGTAGTGTATCGATGAATGAACATGTATGGAAGCATTTGCGGCAATTTTGATTTCGGTCTAGGTGTAGTTTTCCACGCACATATTCCACCACCCTCATCAAATCAGTGATCAGCACATAGTGATGAGTTTGTCCGTTGCTGAGTAGCAGTATGTCAACACATAGATCACTTTGCTAGACACTCTCAAAGGTAGCAATTCACCTTCTTTGTACCTAAAGAAAACAAACAATTAAGTGCTCGTGTTTCTGGATGAACGTAATGTGTTATAGATGATTAAACAAATGTTTTGTCAAAAAATCAATGCTTACCGAATACATTGACTTGACAATTGTTAAGTTGTTCAAGTAGGTCAATATCGTGTAGTCCCATTGTCATCTCGTACCAGCCTTCAATTTTCACAACAGATTCTTGGGAGAGCTTGAAATTCTTCAGTTTGTTTTGATGTTGGTAGCTTTGGGCAGCAGGGTAAAGAACAGTTGTGGAATCCGAACATCGATCATGGTACGCGGCCACAAAGCAGTATAGAAAGCACTTCTGATCGTTTCTCGTTTTGATGCTGGTGAAACTCTGTTTCACCGGTTTTAATGAATTGAGAAGGTCAATGTATGAGCCAGCATGGATCGGAGAAAATAGTGCAAAAACTACAGCCAGCTTTTTGATGCGCTCCGCAATCCAACCGCTACCGTGAGAAGCGAACTTGTTGTTGGCAAATATGTGTTGATTCCAAATATGTCTCTTTCTCGATTCCATTGAAGACGACATTGATCATCCTAGAATTCAGATATAACGTTGTCTTCTCGTGGCGTAATTCCCCGTCACCAGTTTCGTTTATATCGTTCGAGAACTTTATCTTACTCACGTCCACATGCAGTTGAAATTTACAATGTCCTTCCTGCACTCTTTTGTCTATCAACGCATCAATCTCCTCTTTGTTTTGCATGATTACATTCATCAGATCCAATTCATCCTCCCCATCGCTCAACTCATATCGTCTAAAATTTCCCCTAAACGCAGATTCAGTTGGAGCAGTTGATGTTCCCACCTCATACCCGGGAGTCCAAATGGGTAGTTGATGGTTTTTCGACATATGTTGCCGGAACTTCACAAACGAGGGGAAGATTGTATGACAGTAGATACAAAGACTATCAGTTGACACTTTGTGAGCTAGCTCGACATGCTCCCTAACTTCCGCCAGCGAGCTGAAGGATTTTCGACATTCGTCACATTTAGATGGTGGCGGTGGGGCTGCGAATATCTTATACATATTTTGTTCATGTCGTCTCAAGTTCCTTGGTGAACTAAAGACTTTCGAGCAGGTCGAACAAATGACTGGTGTCTGTTTTCCACTTGAGTTAGGCATTGTTGGTTCAAGATTGAGAGTTGAGGAAAGAAGAATTCTTTACAAAAAATTTACCAAAGCTGATTTTGACAAAGCAAAAGCGAGAAGTGAAAAGTTTTTCGAAAACCAAATTTCGGTCAAGACCGTATTAGACTCAATTACGAGGGTGAAGCATTAACAGTGGCCTTGAAGCGGTTGCAGTTTTGGGCTTTATATGGTTTAATGAAATGAATGTCGATTCGATTTTGGGTAAATGAGTCAACTGTATTTAATAGTATAAATACTTGTGGTTAGAGTAGCTGACAATTCCATGCAGGGATCAATCCGGGAATGTTATTTCTTTTTTCTAAAGTGTGTGAAAGTTAACACCCACTGCTATTATCAACTTCCCTGTTTAGTCAACTTGACTAAATTTTGAAAATACATTGGAATTTTCTTGTCAATTTTTTTGTTTCAACATAAATGGTAACCCACCAATCAAGTCAAGCAAGGAAGACATGTAAGCATACCTGACAAAAATGATAAATGTTAGTTTAGAATTTTGATCATTTCTTAAATAAATTAGTGTTCTAAGACAAATTTCACATTTAGGTCATCAAAAGTTTGATGCAGGGCCGTTTGGTGCAGTAGGCAATAACTACCCGGCATTCCTATTCATTAGGAACCTCTGAAACGCTTGCCCCACTGTAATGTCGGGTCAAAAATTTGAAATGTTTCATTTTCATTACATTTTACTGTCGTGAAAAAAAATACAAAAAAAAACTTTTTCTCTCCAAATCCAATGAAACCTGGTCCAAGCAATTTGTCGTGATGTATTGGACAGGGTTGTAACCCATGTTGAAAAATCGAGAAAAAAACGTATTTTGAATTTTTTAACCATTTTTAACTGAAAATGAGTATTATTAAACGTGAAATCTGTTATAGAAGTGTGATTTTATTATATATAACGCTTTATAATGGCTCATACACTCTCTAAAGTCTAAAGTCTACTTCTGAAAATCCAGGATAACCCCACCAGGCTGTAGACATATTACAGAGAGAGTGAAAAAAAATTAGAGAGTGTAAAGTTCCAAAAGTAACTATGGTTGATTAACCGGCAGAATTGCTGGACCCATCCATAAATGGCTTTCTTTTGAGAAAAGTATACCCCAAAAGGGATTTTAATGGGGTTTATGGATCGTCAGTTCTCTCTTTCTTTATCTTTTTCTGTGTTAATATTTATATTTTGAAAACTATTATGAAAAAACATAACAAAAACTTTTTTATGTTTTTCGTTATAACATCATTAGATAAAATCTAAGGAAGAGTTTTCAGTTTCTCTTTTACAATTTTCGAAATGTGGATTAAAAAAAACTGATATAAGTAAGTTGGATTTGACAAGAAATTTATCAAAAATTATACTTTTCAGACTTTTATGCCGACTTTTTAAAATTAATTAGATTTTTTTATCCTATTAATTTTTTTTTGTTTTTTATTTCCTTTTTATTGATTGAAAAGAACAAAAAAACTTTAATTCATCGTTGAGGTCAATTATCCAATAAAAATTTGTACAAATTTGGTCGATAATTTTTCAATAAAAATTTCGGAACAACCCAAGCAAGATTGAAAATGTAATAAAGTTTCTTAAGTTTTCAGAACTGTTTAAACTCTATCTTCCTTCCGTCTGATTATTCCGTGTGTTCGTTACTGATTGACTACTCTGTTCTCGCATGAAACGACACCCACTGCTGGCAAATTGCGCGATAAAAATTTGCTTGAGCATGATAACCCTAATTGCATTTTAGATGACGCAATTACCGGTACCGCGGTGTAATTCATTTAATCCTATCCCAAAGCGCAACGTATTGATCTAATTTTCGCCACTGTAAGCATGCTATCATATACGCTGACCGGCAACGTGGCGCCATTTGGATTACGAAATAAACAATCCGCCAAACCAATTTTTGCCCGAGGTTCTTGGTCTACTTCGAAGTCAAAAGGATCCAACGATCTAGCCATCTTGTAAGCCGACTAAACATACTCTTGTTCTTCTCATTATTTTCGTTTGAACGAAAGATAAAAGCCTTATGATCTGTAATTACGTAAAAATATTGGCCCAATATGTAGTTTTGGAATTAATTTGAACCCCAAACCACCGCTAGCGTTTCGAGTTCATTTGTTGAATAGTTCTTTTCCGCAACATTCAAACATCTTGAGTCAAATGAAATGGGTCTCCACCCTTCGATACCTAATTGCTCCAACACCGCCCCCAATCCATTGTGACTTGCGTCACAAATAATTCGAATATCCCGATGCACGTAGAAATGACGTTGCTCAACAATGTTGAGCACTTGCTAATTCAAGTTTTCAAATGACGATTGACATTCAGTCGTCCAAATAAATTCATTTTTCGACTAAGTAGGGGGCGGAGGTTTCAGCAAGCGCTGGCAAATACTTATGTAAGCTGTATATGGAACCCATAAACGAATTGAGTATTACGAACAGTTTGATGCCCGTTGGTATAGTTTTATGCCCAGGCCACTCACAACTCTTTTGCGCAAAATTACCTTTTGTTACTTTTAACGACGTGTTTTTCTTATCCAATTTGCGTAAATTTTTCTCAAAATGATCAACATCAGAGCCCTTCATAACTACTATTATATCATCGATGAACGCGTGGGCCTGAGGAAACTCCAAAAGAATGCTATCCATCAAACGCTGAAATTTCGCCGGCATTGTTGTAAGGCCGTTAAATACGGTTCTGAAACGGTATGTACCGGTGGTTTTTCTTCCAATAAGTAAAAATTTACATTGTAGCCTTATATCCGCATTCAGGGGAAGTTTCCCATACGCGTATGTCAAATCCATTGTTGAAAAAACTATCTCTCCCAGTTTTTGTTCGCTTATAGTTTTTCCGACTGCGTCCATTAACACTTCAATATTTGGCATCTGATATTTGTTTTTCTGGACTTGTTTGTTCAATTCTCCAGATTTTAGTGCTAACTTAACTGACCCAGCCTTTTTGACTGTAATAACGATTGGTGAGACGGAGTTTCCATCCGAGTATTCAATCATTTTTTCAATATGACCCTATTTCAGTAATTTTGCGATCTCCTTATCCATTTTCTCTTGTAAAAGGATCGGGACACGCCCTCCTTTTTGTTGCACCTGGGTTAAATTCTCAAAAAAACCGGTCTTTCTAGTTTGTAATTTTTTCTACTCTGTTAAAAAAATTTGCAAATTGCTTGCTGAAGTATTCCTGCCACGAGCTTTAAAAAGTCTCCGGGACCCCAGTCGCATCCTGATCAACCGACATTACCGTGCCCTCTGGTTGTTGGTTGTTGAAGTAATTTAAGCCTCAGCTTGTCCATCAAGTCTCGTCCAATGATCGATGGTCTGTTGCCTCCTATCGCCCGTATTCTATCTGCTGTGTTCCATCCTTTTGATTCCAGTTGCACACTCAATACTCCAAGTAGTTTAAGCGGATTACTCCCATAATCGTAATACTCGGTATCCTCCGGTGTTAAATTCTCCAACTCTCCAACCCAGGGTGCTCCATATTTTGCCCATAGTGAAATCTGAGATAGGAGATCCTCTATCAATCCACGCCCGTGTGGTTCTTCTGTTAATTATCACAGATGATTTCGCTCCCGCCACTTTGAGCTCCGTGGCCGAATTGGATCGGATTGTTATTACCACGTATTTGCCAGAACTATCTGAATCACAAGAGTCTGAATGTGCTGGCATCACTGGCTGATTCACCCAGCCAACCGAACTTTTGTTTTCGAGTTAACCATCCTCCGTTGCGTTGTTATAATACAGGAGTTCCTCGTCTTGATCTCGAATCAGGTTTATTCCCCCTCTTCTTTGCTACTTGTTTGCTTGCTCTGCACGTTCTCTCATAGTGTCCAATTTTCCTGCAGTGATTACAGGTAACATTCTTCGCTGGCCCTTTGCTCATGTGGTCCAGGGTAAAGCCCGGCTGGTAGCAGTTATAACACTTTCTGCTCGTCTCATTAAATCCTCCTTCTCTTGCAAATCCGCGTCCAGAAAACGATTCCCTTCCTCGTGGACGAGAGTTGTTATATCCCCCTCGGATAAATCCAAGTGGTTCCTGCTTGATTTAAATGCCATCTCCCGATGGTGTCGACAAGATTCCTTCTCCGGTGGTTGAAGAAACGTATGATTTAGCAAATTTTTGCCTCGTTAGTATGACAAAGCGATTTTGTAAACTTCCTCTGGAGTCTTCAATGATCGGCAGAACTCATTCTGAGCTTCCCGATTGTTCAGATTTACTATGAGAACGTCCCTCAATATCCGATCCTCTAAAGGGCCAGAAATGCACATTGATGCCAATCCGCTGAGCACTGAGTGAAAGTGTTCGAGTGACTCATTGATTTGTTGTTTCCGCGATAATAGCTGCATGGTTTCATAAGTTTCATTCCGCTCCTTTTTGAATTCCGCCTCCAGTCCATCTATTACCCAGGATAGTGTGTTGCGCCAAGGTCCTTGTGTGGCCGTCTCTTATGAAATTCCTCTTGTCCCTTCTCCCCCAGGCACATGTATCGATTGGAAATAAACGTTTGCTTGCATGTTAATCGGTTCTTGACATCCACCTCTTCTGGCAACGCTGTTATTTGGGTTGCCGTGATAGATCCATCGACATAGAAGAACTTCGGGTTTATTCCGTGTTTAGCGGCCATCCCCCATTGAAAATGTGCATACCAAAATTCCCACAGCATGGGCGGCTCACTGCATTTTATTGGCCAGAATCCGGTTATGCCCTATGGTTCCTTCCTCCCACTTGGACCTGCTGGTTGCGCTGCCATGTGAAACGTCCCTTCGACAATTGTAAATTCCGGAGTCAAAAATCAATAGGTAACTAACTTAATCTTACAAAGTATAGCAAAAGAAAGAGAAGTAGAGGTCACACCGATGGTGACAGACATGGTACCACCGTTGGCTGGTACCTGCAGGTGTTTAATAGAACCGATAGAATGACAGATGATTGACATGTGAAATAGTCTACCAAATGATGACAATTTGAAACGGATTGAAATAGCACTATATGACAAGTTTCGAAATAATTGGAAATTTCTGACCAAAATCCTTGCGCGTCAGAAGAAGAGGACATTTTTAATAGCTCCTGGAAATCATACAACTCCACGAAATTCACACTAAATTAATTACACATATCGGCCTGTAAATTTAAGGTGGAGGGGTTGATATGGATTTGAAAGTTTCAAAAAATCAAACAGTTTTTCTTGAGTATCGTTCTTGTTGATTGATGCGCTCTCCGAGTTCAAAAAAGATGTTTTTAAATCAAATATTTTCCATTATTTGTCAATCGAATTGTTTTCAAGGGTTTCTTCTGTGATCAAAAAGGTCGTAAGGATCGTTATAACAGTTTTCGAGTCAATATTCGAGTCTTGAGGAAGATTTATCAATTAATCAATGTCAATTTTTGAACTATTTTCTGCCATTTCGATCGCGGAGGTCGTGAAAACTTTCAGGCGTTAAAGCAATTCCTAAAACACGCAAGAAAACGACTAACGTATTGCATTAATTTTCAGCGTGAACTCGATCTAGTTATTACTCCGAAACAGAAAATCAATTGTCAGAGCAACTTAGCCTTTGTCATAATTAAAATCGGACACTTCATCATCGGTAAATTAGGAAATCATGTTTTAAATCGAAAAAAACGCGCAAAATAGAGAGGAAACAACTCAACGATATGCTCATTAATTGGCCACAGAAGTTATCACGCTCGAGGACTCGCCAGTAAATGTACAAGCAGACAAAAGGCTGGAAACCCAAATAGAACCCATCGAAGTTCTAGCTGAGCAAATGGAACTAAATATTGGTGTGGGGAGTCCTTGTACTGATAAGCAAAAATGATACAACTTAGAAAAATTTAAAGCCACTCACTGGAAAATTGTTTTTAAGTCAAGGGATCTGAATCTGGTAACAATATTGAGTGAACCAAGCAGCAGAGACAACCCATTAGACGAGCCCTAGGGCTGAAAAGACCAAAAATAGCGAGCTGCTGTGTAAGGAGAACAGAAAGTTTCCACTTCAAAATCAAAAAACCATTCAGTATTTGAAAAATTGGAGGTCAGCATCTAATTATTGTCGAATTTCTTATCTTATTTACCGTGAAAAATGAAAAATACAGACGAGTTCTTCTCGACACTGAGACATTTCATTCAAGAAAATTAAAAATCCCAATCACGTCCAATATCGCTCTAATATGATATCACCTTTGATTCCGAACGAATTTTTGTTGACGCGCTCACAATTGACCGGAGAAAAAAGTAAAAAAAAAACGTACCGTTTTACATGTATCCTTATTGTTCTCCGAGAGTGGTCGGAACAATGACCAGCTGTAGTCACAGCTCCAAGCAGATCATGAGCAAGGAACAAGACTACCCTCAAAATTATCAATTTCAAGGAATTTAAAAACTGCAAAATCACTGAAGGTAGAGGCGGTTCTTCGAGCGTCAATGGAAACTTTGCAGATAACATACCGAAGAATCCGGTGGAATTTCTAAAAATCTAAAGCCAAAGATAAACATGGTACAACTTCAAAGTCTCGGAAACCTTTGGCGACCGACTTTCACAATAAAACATACGAGTTTTCGTCGGTGAAATGCCAGTTTCAAATTCCGTTAATGTCTCCTAACATTGAGTTAAAGAGATATATTAGATGACAATCTACATATGGACCGAAAGAATGTTCAGAAAAAAAAACACTCAAAAAAGACTGAAATAACTAGTTAATATTTCCAGTTTTACCATGCAAGAATTTCAAATTGCGAATGGATTGGTCAAAGGCCGTAATTGGTCTGAATAGTAGAAACTCTCTGAAACTCATTATTTAACCCTATCGATTTTTACGAGCAATTTTGACCTGTATAAAATTTTTTCTTTAGAAAAAAAACTGTAGACGTAATGTGTTTATCGCTTGACTTGATGGGTTATATAGCTAATCTGGTATTTTTCGTTTAATGATGACGAGCTACCTTATTCATTGTGAGTGTTTTAGTTAAGGTTGGACTTTTTTATTGAAGGTAGAGGCAGTTTTCTTGGAGAAAATAAATCTGCGGGTTGGTCTTAATTGTATTGAAGACATTTTCCTTGTCCTGCTTGTAGTATATGGACAGTTTAATGAAGCGTGCTTTATATGTAGGTATCACTTATTGTTACGAATTTCGACGAATGAGAGGAATAATAACGCTCGTGTTGATTTTTTTTATTCAGACAATTTTGGCAAAACTCTTTGTTTCCTTGGAAGATTGATCCTTGATCTGCATCGCTCCAGCTAGGTGATCACGTCACTAAGTAACAGGCCACAACGCTGTCTAAACTGCCGCTTTTACACTGTACATATGGCTTTTTATAATTACCAGCACTACGAAATCGTTCCAAATTGAATTGAGGCAGCTTATGGATTTTATAATTCCGTACCCGACACAGTTTAAATACTTAAAATTTGATATTATCAGCCAAGTTTCATAGTTCTGCCGATATTTAAGTTTTAAAGAAAACATAAAAAACAATTAAACATCAATCAGAACATTCAAGGCTTTGCCCTAATAAAAGCAGTCTTGTTCTTCTTTAATTCTACTTCATTGCAATAGTAACTTTTTGTCACTTAACTAGATTACAAGCCTGCTCGTATCAAGGAAAGTTTTTGACACCTCGGCCGGCATCAGATAGAGTTTCCATTTAAAAATGCTCGCCCAAAACACGTCTCAGCAAGGCATGTGACATTGTTTTGGCAAAATTGATTGCTGAAACCAACAATGATTTAACTTAGAAAAAACTGGAAATTAGTAGCAACAGTCTGATAGTCCTGATAGTCTGGGGGTAAAGACATAAAGACATGGCAGTCTGCAAATTTTGTTGTTGAAGTCGCACATTCTAGACATAATTTATATTTTTTTTGTGTTTAAATGTAGAGAAAATGAATCATAATAATGAAAAGTCTGTTCATGGTGGAATCGCTATGAACAAAAATATTGACATCAAAAAGTTAATTGTTTGAAAGCATGAAAAAAATATACTCACTTTAACTAGATTTTGGAAGCATTATAAAAAAACTGTTACGTTTAATATAATTTTTTTGACGCGCGACTGGAATACTTTAACCGGATTGCGAAGCGACCTTAATTATTGATCGCGAAGGTTACGGGTATATCTCTTTGTTCTACAAACTCTCAAAATTCTAATCTTCAGTCGCAGCTGTCTAAATCTTCGCAGTTTTGGTTTTCAACTTCTGGAAACGCTGACTCTTGTTAGCAAAAGTCTGGCCTAATAAGAACCTCAAGAACCGCAAATTCGGCTCTGATTGAAGTGGTACCGAAGGTTGTATCATATCTGGCTGGTAAATCATAGTAGACATGGGTTTTCTAAATAACATTTTTTTCACTTTTAGTAAGGTTATAAGATCTCCCATTCAGGAGTAGATGTGTCTATAGTGGAACCAGTTTAAGACTATTATTTATATCCAATTATTTTATTGATAAAACTATCTCTATAAAGTATTCCTAATTAGCAAATCATGATCCAACTAATACTAATTAACACTTACATATATTTGTAAAGCTGAAACTATTCATAGTTTCAGCAACAGAACAAAATAAATATAATTTAGCAAACAGTTGTTCTTCTTCAGAAAGTTATCTAACTCGCAAATACGAGTATACACCAGCTCTATCCAGACTAGGAGATATAAGAATAAGATTAAGATTGGTATTAGACTAAGAAGTTGCACGAATCTATCCGACCGAAAATAAGATAGCGTGACGAACAGACGGTGTACCTATGCGTAAGCTACCTCTGGCTTAAGCTAATCTGGTGCGACCAAAAGTCTCGAACAAGACCTACAAACAAAATTAGATAGCAAAGTAGCAAATTAAGCTTTTTTACATACTTTTTATCACAAAAAATTTGTAAATCATTTTTGCCATACTTACCAAATTATCTATTTTTTATACTATGAAATTGTATGACAAGCGTTTCTTTCATACTCTAAGACTCTGCCTGATGGGCAATTTTTTCATAATTGAAAATGCAAAAAGATTGCTTCCAAAATTTGCTTTGTATCCAAAAACAAAATAACCCAGGATTTTTATCATAAAAAAAACAAAAGTATGAGTGGCAGTTACTATGAAGATAAATAACATTTAAAGATATTAGCGATGCAAGTTATTATTATTTTTCTTACTCAGAGTTATATAGCAAAATTTTTCATATATGGCTAGAAAAACTTTACATTGAAAACTTTGCTGGTCCAGAAAAAAGTCCTATTTTTTATTCAAAAATTTAGGTTGATCTTAGCCTATGAAAAGAAATAGTAATTTTGATTTTAAAAAATCTTTCGCATGTGATTTTTAGATTTTTTGATTGAAGTTTCAACCTGGACTACGTTTTATTCACAAATAACAAATTTAGCGTACAAATTGTTTTCTGTAAATTGTTTAATTGAACACAGAAGCAAATTTGCAATAAAAAACAACTATTAAAACTTTTCACAAAAATGTATTTTTTTCTATGAAAAAAATGCATATCAAATTCTTTTTAATAGAGAAATTGTACAATGAACATTCTTGTTCAAAAAAATTTTTGATGCCAAAGTTGCTTTCATATAATCAAAACTGTCACTAAATTATTTTGTTTAAGTCTTAAACCAATTTTAAAATAATTTTCGAAAAAAAAAAATGTTTTTATCGAAAAATGTTATCATAGAACTTTCTCCTATGAAAATTGTATGACAAGCATCTCTGTTGCATATGTCAGTCCGGTTGTCGAGTGATAAAGTTATTTTTTCTCTTTTTGAATTTTTTAGAAATTTTTAATAAAAATCAGCAGAAATGTAAAAAAAAAATTGGAGCATCACATAAATTAAACTATAATTGTGATTAAACTGATTAGAATATTATTGAGTTTGGGATGGTGCCAGCATTCATAGTCTATTTTTTTTGGATGCCGAAAAAATATATATAAATGTACAGTTGTGCTACTAAAATTATAAAACTCAATCGCATGCAAATCCACTCGCAAATAGCAATTAGTTCGAACATGAAACTTATCGTTGGTTCATTTTTCTTAAATAAGTTGGGCAGAAAACGGTGGAAAGTTGGAAGGTTCTTCTAAAAACTTAGATGGCTTAGATAGGAAATATTATTTTATGAGGGGTGTTTTCTGTCCATTTGGATCGACTGATGGATACAAAAGTAGCTAAACATTCAGTGAAAAATCAACTCAGAAAGCTTGAATTTTGTAAGCTAGTGGAACCAGTTTAAAACAGTATTTATAACTAATTATATTCTTGCTAAAACTATCTCTATAAAGTATTACCAACTAAGCAATCATGATCCATAACTAACACTGACAGTTATTTGTAATGCTGAAACTACTTTATTTTATCTTGAAAATCTTTGGCATTGATTGGCGGCGCGTTGATTAGCATTTGATGTAGTTTCCGTTGACAAACCATGTTTGCGTCCCATTGATCGACTTCCACCTTCGAATTACAATCTATTGTTGTACTGCCCATCCAATATTCGAAGTCTGTTGTGTCGAGAATGGATTTATCCGCCAATTCCAAATGTTTTTTCACCAAGTCGCGTAGAGCATCGTTTTTGGTTGCGATGTTTTTGTGGCTCATAACCACTGTGTTCGTTAATTTACTTTGTTTGCACGCATCTCGAATAGATTTATATGAAGGACTTTTGTTATCTTCTTCAAGTTTTGAATTGTCACCAAAACAAAATATAATGGCGTTGATTTTGTAGCTCGAAAAAAAAATTTCACGTAGCACTCCCTTTTTACATAAATACAATGTTTTACCCTGGAAAATCTTAGAGTGAGGTCTCAGTCGAACAATATCTTTAAGACCGAGAGGTTTAATTCGAATGCGGTAGGGATCACTCACGGTGGCGCCCAATAGAAACGAAACGTATGCATCAATAGTAGCATCAACTTGTTTACAATCGCCTGCAAATATCAGAACACTTGAATTAAAATGAGTAATTGGAAAAGGCTGTAAGCCTCGTTGGAAACCTGAAGCTACATCCATAATGTTTTTGTTATTTTTATCTTGTTCTAATCCAAGATATAAACAGCAACCTTTAACGCTCCAATAATTTCGGAAAAAGCCGGAAAGATAGGTACCAAATTCGCTGCTTAAATGCACTTCCTTATTTATGAAATAATCGATGAGCTTCGCCGCTGCAGAAGGTTCTGAGACACTAAACTGTCTGAATCTATCTTCTGCTTTTGCTCTAACTGCTCCAGTTTTCACTTTAAATGGCTTGCACAAAATAGAGCCCAGTTTGTCGCATTTGACCACTATCTGTACTTCATAATTTTGGTCTTTTTTCAGGGGCTGCCTAAGGTGCGATGATATTTCGAAGTCGTTCTGAAAGCTGTCAGCGCTAGCCATATCCCATTGAGCAGCAGTTCCAGTTTGTGAAGAATCCTGTACTTCCTCTGAGCTTTCTTGCAACTTTGGTTGCCATTGGATTTCAAATCCGTTTACGTTTTCGTCTGACACTTTATCCCAAACAACTTTGACAGTATTTTCTGAGCCTAAGACTCTAAAAATTGGTAGTTTGGGAAGACTTTCGAGGGCCACTGACTTCCCAAACTCCCCTGTGAAATAAATTTGTCCTGGAGTTTTATTATTTTTCTTTTTTCTCGTCACACCAAACCCGAATCTGAAGTCTGTTTGGTGAAAGTCGATTTTGAGCTGGAAAATTGCGGAAATTGACTCTTGCAGCGACTGTAGATTCTCGTCTTTTTCAAACCAGTTCTCCTGCTCTTCGTCACTTTCGGTTTCACTCTCGCTTTTTTCAGGGTTTTCAACTGAAATAATTTTGAGTTTTGATTGCAAGGCATGATTTTTCTGCAACATTTCTTCACACGAAATGTCCAGCAAAAATCTGTTAAATGCATCGTTTCCATCGTCAGTCATGAGATTCACAAGTCCTTTTGACTCCATTATTTTGAAAATTTGCTCGAGAAATAGGTTTTCTTTTGTTTTAGTCGAAGTGAACTTTTCGGCTACATGACTTTGTTTCACCATTACACTCGTTGCTTTATCGATTTCGGCCATAAACTTTGCCCTGTCAGTTGTAGTTCCGCTCCTCAGTTTTGGTAAAACGTCGCGTAGTTTTGTCCTGAACTCCTCAAAATTCTTTTCATACTGATTTTTGAAGTTTTCACACTGCTTCTTGCATGCCAGTATTCGCTGGATGCATCCCAAGTTTTGAAGCTCCTCAAGTGATGACAAAGATTTTGAAGATTTTTCCAAAACACTCATTAGCCTCTGAAGCGTCTTGTCATCAAGAGAACGAACAATTCTATTTTCATCGGAGTTGATCATAGAAATGGGAAGAAGTTGAACTGTCAAAGTGTTATTGTAATGTTTTAGACTCCCCGGCAAAGTTCTGGATGCAGCTGCTACATCCTCAAAACTGGAAACAGGTACATCAACTACTCCGTCAACTTTGACCGTATACTCGTCAATTTGCTTCCCAGTTTCTTTTAGATAGTCTCCAAAAGCGCTTATCCTCCCGCCGATCATTTTTTTCCGTTCTTCCGAAATTTTGCCACTGATTTTATTAATCTCATCGACGTTTGAACATTTCATCCTGAAGGAAATATTCGCAGTTGCTCCCTCGTAAACTTCGCAAACAAAATGAGTGACATCTTGATTTTTCAAAACCAGATTTTGGTGAGGAGTTTTAATCATTTTTTCCATTGGAATGCTTCGAACTCTGTTCTTCTTGATGCATGTTACATCAATCCGAGCCTCTTTAGTCGTGTTTGTACCTGAATCCAGATAATTTGCGGAACCACTTAGCTTGACAAATCCCAAGGCAACATCTAAGGCTCCATCGGCGTCCATTTCACTGTTGTTGCGCAGCTCTTTTGAAGTGGTCGAAACGGTCATTTTAATGTCTTGGGCATCTGTGATCTTTTGCTGACGTTCAATGTCTTCCCAGTTCCAAAGACTCCAACTGCGGAAAAATTGGCCTCGACGGGCATCAAACAGAGTGCCCAATTCAATCTGCTCGCCCAGAGCATGTCTCGTGATTGGCAACTCATTTGACATTGTTCTGGCAAATAAGATTGCTGAAACAAAAAATGATTCAGCTACACAAAAATTCTTGAAATTAGTGGCAACAGTATGAAAATGAATTTTGAGAGTCTGGACATTAAATCGCGGCAATCTGCAAATTCTGTACTTGAATTCGGACAGTCTTGACACAAGTTGTGGACTTGTGTGTAATGCCTAATTTTCCTACTTGCTATTTGCCTAGTTCATGTGCGTTTTTGGAAGGTAAATAATACATAATCAGTAATTTTTAACTTCAAAACTTTATTTGGCGCGCGATTCAAAAACCATGACCTGACTGCGAAATTTCATTAGCGCCATCCATCTCGCGCGAGCGCATTTGTTCGAGACATAAGTTGCAGACCTCAGCCCGGGTACTACTCAAAACCAGAGGCAGAAATTTTTTTGCTGCGCTAATCATATGGATAAATTCTTTCCTTCATTTTTTATATTTTATATCGCTGAAAACGAGTTATTTGTCGGATTTTTTTGTCAGTTTTATTTATCTTTTGTTCGCGCAGGTTAATTTTTTTTGAGGGCACACCTCGTTTTGAAGTTTTTTGGACAGTCGCGTACAACTTTTTAATGGTCGCGAAGGTTGCAGACATGTCTCTTTCGGTCTGCAAAGTTTAAAAAATCTAAATTGCCGTCGCAGCTGTCAAAAAGATTATTCCCAGTTTTGGTTTGAAATTCTGGAAACGCCGAATCTCGATAGAACCTAGTTTTCTCTGCACATAAAATCGCACTTCGGCTCGCCATTAAGATAATACAGAAAGGTGTCTCATATAAGTTTCATAGTGTATGGTAGTGTAACCTACAAAGCGTTTGTTATCCAAGTAAGGGTGGGTATACAAGACCTCCAAGTCAGATAGAAATGTGTCTACAGGTGTACTTACTATTTGTTTTGACAATCCTTTTTTCTGTCGAACAAGTAAAAGCACGTGAAAAGTGTTTTACAGCACGTTTAATATTTTGAACAATTTTTGAAAAAAGTTATAATAAGATTCGTTTTATAAAAAGCACGTTTTCTATCAGTTAATTGGAGTATTCGCAAGAAAGACTACGGGACCTACTGTAAAACATTCAGATTTTCATTATTGGTGGACTTTTTTAAAAAACCATCAGGAATTAAAACCAGTTGAAACAAGCTCAAAAATAATTGTTGATTTTCATTTTGCATTGGGTTTTCTTATTCAATTCGTCAAACACGCAAATGTAAGCTTGCGATTTAAAAACTGTTCTCTTATGTACTGAAGGCTTACTTGTTTTGGTTACTTTCACCAAGCACAAGAGCTTTGGTTATTTTAACCATGCAGGCCAAGCATTGTAACCACGCAGACCAAGAGTTATTGTACATGCTCGGTTGAGCTCATGCTGCGTTGTGTCTACGAATTAAGAAAATATTTGCCAGGTACTTTTTGAAAAAAAAACGGTTTTTACACAGCACGTTTAAATTTTCACATGCTCGAGGTTTTATAAATGAATGATTTTCTACAAGCAAGAATGCATAGCTCTCTTTAAAATATATACCTTTTCAATGGTGTGAGTTAGGACCGATGTGGTTAACTCATAGAGTAATTTCGGATAGGGTACACCGTCTGCTCGTCACGCTATCTTATTTTCGGCCGGATAGATTCGTGCAACTTCTTAGTCTAATACCGATCCTAATCTTACTCTTATACTATCTAGTCTCAGGTTGTTTAACTAGTCTCTGCTAGGCTCAATAGATCTAGGGTATACTGGTTTATTGCGGCTGCTGAAGTTCTCTTGGAGAGGCAACTAATTTCTAAGTTAATTTCAAATCTCTCTGGTGCTGAAATTACAAGTAATATCAGCACTTACAAATAAGTGGGTTGTTAGTTAGATGGATCATGATTGGTTAATATTAAATACTTTACAGTGGTAAAATATCTAATTTATCCAATCATAAAATATAGTTTAGATCAGGTTCCACCCATCCGGGTTTTACAGTTTTTTAGAATTATCTTTCTGCAATTCAAAGGATGGATGATGGACGTTGGTATTTGGCGAACATCGTATTCTGGTCCGGTTTCTCTTGTTAGAGAAGTTCCAGGACGCTGGAGTTAGGGACATTGATCGTTGTGTCTTCTTGTGACAACGACGGTGTTTCCCAATGAAATCAATCTGATTTCAGAATGGTTTGCTATGACGGGTTTTTCTGTTTTATGTAGAGAACTTCTTTTGTGTTCGACCTCATCTGGGAATGGCGTGGAGATTGTGCGTGGAGGGGATGCCTTGTAACTCGGATCTGTACGTATACTTGATCATCGAGGTGGTCATTGGTCTAGTTCAATTTCTGCGAAGTCAAGTCGCACTCTAAATCCTTTGAGTTGTGATTGTGGACGGCATATTGGTTGTGGTTGGCCATTCTTTTTCGAGTGTAGTGGGGTCATTTTGTCTTTGGATGTTCGTCTTTGTTGTTGTATGCTGATCTATATACTGCAAAGTATAAACTACATTTTAAAAAATTTTTATTAGTTCAGTGTTTTAATTATGATTTTGGTTAGTTGTTTTCACAAAAGCATTTTGTTTTAGTTCGGTTATTTTGAAGAGTTACTCACCCTTGAGTACCTCTATTAAAAATAGAAGCGTGGTCACAAAGCGTGGATGTAGCGCGGTGGGTTAGGCCGGCTATAGAGCATGCTCAGGACGTCCTCTCTGGTGGGTTAGGCCAGGAGTGGGAGTCTGATTTTGTGCGGTTTCTGTGAGAGGTCCTGTTATGTGATAACGTTTTATGTCGGGTTTGTGGTGGTTTTTCTTATGTTTCGTTGGTTGTGTCCTTTTTTCAAAAATCAAATTGTTTTTGGTATGGGTTTGTCTTTCGACTTTTTTGTGTTTTATTATTTCTTTTTTAGACTTTATAATAGTCTTCAAAAGAATACATTATCCAGTTTTAAACTGGATTAATCCGGTTTGGGTACCGTTGGTTTCCTTTTCTTAGTCATGCTGTTCTTTTATGATTTGTGGTGTTTAGTAGGCTGCGTTGGTTAGTTTCGTTTAGTATATAATTCCTTTCCAACCGGGTTAAAGGAAAGTTTGAAACTTGTTATCGTGTGTTAGAGTTGTTGAGTGTGAAAACTTGAAACTGGAATTCATTATTTAAACAATTCTTCGTGGGCGAGCTGTGCGAGCTTGGATAGAATTCTTGTGCGAATGAATGAAAATATCAAAAGGTTAGTACTGCATTTTCGTTTTATCAAGTTACTACATAGAATTTTAATTTTACTGCTAGTTTTGGGGAAAAATTAAATTACAAATTTTCGTTTTTTATGAAATTTACTGCTTTTGGGGAAACAATTTATAAATCAATTAATTGAATTTGGTATAAATTTTATCAGTTTATCTTGTGGAAAATATTAGTGAAGTGAAGAATTTTAACAAGTTTATTTTTTATTTTGCTTTTTTGTTCCTTCAGATGATCCTGGTATGAAGGCTAAAGATCTAAATGAAACATGAGTAAAAAATGGTTAGTATTTATTTTAAATTTATTAGTGAAACATATGTATAAATTATACTTACTTGTTAGTCGTCGGGGAAAAAACTGTGGGGGAAGATGTCGTGTATTATGTCGGAGTTTGTTAGTAATTTTGCTAGTATGCAAATGATGTTTTTAGTTTGAAGCAGTGGCCAAAGCAATTGAAGTGCTCTAATAGTTTTTAGTTCTTCAGTGCCAACTGCAAACTCATAGGTTGTGTTTTGAATGAGGTTATATAATTTGTGATTGTATTTAGTGTTGTGGATGAATTCTAATATTGGGATTTCTATAGGTTGGATAAATTCATGTGGGATAAGGAAGGGTCTGGATTCTTCTGCGTTAAAGGTCTTCGTGATGGGACAAAATATATACATTTGGGTTATGGGATCATAATTGCGGAGGATACCATGAAGGTTAGTATCTTTGATGCAATATGTGAAATTAAGAAAAAATGGTGAAGTGTATTTAGAGTTAAGAAACTGAAAACGGTGGTGTGGTTGTCTTGATGGAGTGTGTAGATCAAAATGATTTTGTATGAAGCGATAATATGTATATGTGTGGGTTTGTTTAGTGCGTAACATAATATCGTGTGAGCAGTGCAAATCGCGTTCATGTGGTGCAAGGAAGTGGAAGGTTAGTGAAAATAATTGAAATTTTTCTTTAAAACTTTCGTAAGCTTGCATGTCGATTAGTGCTTCAGAAATGATGTGATCAAATTTTCGATCAAAAATATTGAGCGTAAATACATATGGTGTTTTGATGAAGAATTTTTCTGTTAGTTGTGGGTTAGCGAAGCGATCATCATCTAAAAATTGGTCTTGGTTAGTTCGGATGATGTTATGATCGTAATATTCTAGCGTAAATTCGTTAGCTCGGGGTGCAGTGAATGTTTTTAGTGATTTTTATATCCTATATAAGTAAATTGTCTATGTGTTAGTGGTGTGGTGAGTCGATATAGCATATCTTGATTTCTTTCTAGATCGTTATGAGTATTAGATAATGGTAGGCAAAGGGGATTAGTAAAATGATAATATGATGTCCAATGAAGTGTAGGCATTTAAACATGTTCATCTACAAAACTACGTGTGTCGTTAGTGTCATGAGGGGTGTTTAAAGTATATTGTGGAATTGAAGGTAAGGTGATTGCTAAAAAATCTTTCGTGTTAGTGTTATATGGATGATTAATATATTCACGGGCTGTTCCTGGTTTGGTTGGGAATGGATGGTTTGGGAATTTTCTTTTAAAAGTGCGATAAGCTCTATTAGTGCTATTTGATGATTCGGTGGAAGTGGATGATTGTGCTAAAGATGCAGAATAAGCTGAAGAGGGTGTAGGGGTAGGTGGGTTTGAGGATTCTATTGTGGAAGAAATCTGATTTATAGTGGGGGTGTTAAGGTGTAATAGTTGTTGTTGTAGGGTGATAAAATTATCGAGTTCTTGGGAGATTTGGGGAATATCTGGAGAATTGGATGATCGGTCTGAATGAAATGAAGAGTAGGTTGGGGTGACTTGTGAAGCATAAGAGGGTGTAGAAATGGATGGGAGTGGGTTATTTGGTGGGATTGGTTGAAAAGGGGGTTTTGAAAAAATTGAGGAGTTGGTTTGAAAATTATTGGATGGAGATGGTTCAGAGTCTGCAAATTCATCAGGGGTTTCAATATTAGGGTTATTGAGTTGTGAAATGGAGTATAAAACTGAAATATTTGAATTAGTGTCTGAATTCATGCCTGATGTTATATTACTAGTTGGGAAATCGGGTGGCGGGAAAGCAAAAAGTGGAATTATTGTAATTGGAGTGTCGAGGTTGGTTGGATGGGAATTTGAGCGGTGTAGGGATCCAAGTTGTCGGCTCATCGTGGGCTAAAAAACTTATTATTTTGAGACTGAAAAGCTGTTGTATGGGGTTGTTCGATAATTTGTTTATATGTATTTTCATCTTGTGAATGATGTGTCCTTATATGTTGTATGGGACTTTGCGATATGTTTGGTCTAAACTTTGGATTATGTGTTATTGCTAAATTTCGAAAATTTCGTGGGACTAGCGATAATGGATGGTTATGTGGCAGGGGTGTAACTGTGGTGCTGTAGTTGTTACCTCTATATTATTATGTTCTTCGTCGTATGTGTTCTGTCTTGTCGCTATTTTTGTATTGTATTCTTTCATTTGTGCGTCTAAAAAAATTTTGTTTACTGATGATGAAAAAATTCCAAAAAATCCTGCAAATAGTATGCGTGCTACACTTGCTTGTCTATTTACTTGTGAGTGTATAGCGCATGTATTATAGATTCCTTTTAAAAGTGAAAAAAGAAATCCTATAAAGTTAAACATTGCGTATAGAAAAGTCAATTTTTCTAAGATGTAATAGGGCCATCCTAGAAAGTCAAGAATTTCATTTTGAGATATCTTGTGGTCGGTATTTTTCACCGTTTAGATATATATATAGTCTTTAATGTCTTTAAAATATCCGCTCTAATCTTGTGTGTAGATATCTGCAAATCCTGCGGTTTCGGCAAGTTTGCGTAAGTTTTGGTCGATTGATTGTCTTTGTATAGTGTCCATTTGTGTTAATAATTCTTGGAATTGTTGTGTTCTATTGTGATGTTGGATATCGGATTTTGAATATATTCCAATAGATTGTAAGTCGATATTTGGGTTTCGAGCAATAGCTCTAATGCTTTCAGGTGAAAATTTTTTGAGTGATTGCATTAATGTGGGGTATGGGGTAAGAAGGTAATATTTATCTTCATCAGGGTTCAGTTTTACTACATTGGGGCTATTTTCTGATCCACATGGGACTGCGGTATCCAAGAAATAGGTTAGTCTTGAAAGTGTGTCAACGAAATGTACTTTATTCTTATAAAAGATAGGGATTCTTTTATAGCATCGTTTATCTTCAAAAACATATAGTGGTGATACTTTTTTGGTACAGGTATAAACGCATGAAATGTTTCCTTCGTAGTCTAAAAAATTTGATCTATTTCCTGATAGTAAATATCCTGCGTAGGGTATTTTTAGTACTGCTAGTGCAAGTGATTGTAAGATTTGTGTCCGTTCTAATTCGCATAGTTGGTGAAGTGTTTCTAGTTCAGAGAGTGACATTTCCTGAAACATTCGACTAATTGTGTAGTCTAGTTTCATATCTAAGTGAATATCATAGTGAATATTACCAAAATAAGAATTATTCATTAGTGATAGTTCTTGTAAGCGTGTGCTTCTAGTGTCATGTGGCTTTAGATGTCCACCAGGTTGACCATTACTTTTTTGAAAATTAACTGGTATATATGATGTTCCTTCGTTTATGGGATGACCTGTGGCATAAGGGTCAATTTTTATTTTTCCAGTGGTCATGTCGAAACCTTTTTCGTGTTCAACTAATATTTCAGATTATTGTGTTTTGTAAAGTGGGTTTCTGTATTTGCATGCAAGTTCTGTTTCTTGATATATTTGAAAACGTGTCAATTTATTTTCTATATTGTGGATGTTTCTAAAATCAGTACTTTGTTTTCGTGATGGATTTACTTGTTCATATGGAATTGATTGTATGAAATATTTCTCGTGAAACTTTATCATTCGGGCGTGTATTTTTGCTACTTGAAATGTTGTACATGTATCTTCGGGAAACCAAACAATTGTTCCTTGTGTTCGTATTGTAGGGTCACAATAGCCTTGATCGTTTTTACAAGGTAATCTAATTCCTTGATAGATCATTGTGTTGTCAGATAAATCTCGTGTGAGTTGTATTTTTTCCAGTTGTATTTTCCAATCGAAAAACATTATTTCTTGATATCCTTTATTTTTTGTGTCTGCTTTGCAGTTTGATGGGTTATTTA
The DNA here is from genome assembly GCF_963678635.1 of Symsagittifera roscoffensis. Classification (NCBI taxonomy): domain Eukaryota; kingdom Metazoa; phylum Xenacoelomorpha; order Acoela; family Convolutidae; genus Symsagittifera; species Symsagittifera roscoffensis. The sequence goes on along the minus strand of NC_087066.1, from coordinate 27,970,598 downwards.
TACCAATGTGTGGTGTCCAGTGTTTATCGTGTATGTCATAATTTAATCTTCCGTGTGCGCCGTTGTATGGGTATTTTTCATCTAGTTTTATATGTCCTTGATATCTTTTAAGCTCTGCTTGATGTACAGAATCTGCAAAAACTTGGAAATATACTAATTGTCTGTCGGCGTTTTTATTTCTTGTGATATTTAGTCTGAGTAACTCGTTTTTACAATCTTCGGGATTGAGATGTATAATGGATGGTTATGTGGCAGGGGTGTAACTGTGGTGCTGTAGTTGTTACCTCTATATTATTATGTTCTTCGTCGTATGTGTTCTGTCTTGTCGCTATTTTTGTATTGTATTCTTTCATTTGTGCGTCTAAAAGAATTTTGTTTACTGATGATGAAAAAATTCCAAAAAATCCTGCAAATAGTATGCGTGCTACACTTGCTTGTCTATTTACTTGTGAGTGTATAGCGCATGTATTATAGATTCCTTTTAAAAGTGAAAAAAGAAATCCTATAAAGTTAAACATTGCGTATAGAAAAGTCAATTTTTCTAAGATGTAATAGGGCCATCCTAGAAAGTCAAGAATTTCATTTTGAGATATCTTGTGGTCGGTATTTTTCACCGTTTAGATATATATATAGTCTTTAATGTCTTTAAAATATCCGCTCTAATCTTGTGTGTAGATATCTGCAAATCCTGCGGTTTCGGCAAGTTTGCGTAAGTTTTGGTCGATTGATTGTCTTTGTATAGTATATTTTTAGTACTGCTAGTGCAAGTGATTGTAAGATTTGTGTCCGTTCTAATTCGCATAGTTGGTGAAGTGTTTCTAGTTCAGAGAGTGACATTTCCTGAAACATTCGACTAATTGTGTAGTCTAGTTTCATATCTAAGTGAATGTCATAGTGAATATTACCAAAATAAGAATTATTCATTAGTGATAGTTCTTGTAAGCGTGTGCTTCTAGTGTCATGTGGCTTTAGATGTCCACCAGGTTGACCATTACTTTTTTGAAAATTAACTGGTATATATGATGTTCCTTCGTTTATGGGATGACCTGTGGCATAAGGGTCAATTTTTATTTTTCCAGTGGTCATGTCGAAACCTTTTTCGTGTTCAACTAATATTTCAGATTATTGTGTTTTGTAAAGTGGGTTTCTGTATTTGCATGCAAGTTCTGTTTCTTGATATATTTGAAAACGTGTCAATTTATTTTCTATATTGTGGATGTTTCTAAAATCAGTACTTTGTTTTCGTGATGGATTTACTTGTTCATATGGAATTGATTGTATGAAATATTTCTCGTGAAACTTTATCATTCGGGCGTGTATTTTTGCTACTTGAAATGTTGTACATGTATCTTCGGGAAACCAAACAATTGTTCCTTGTGTTCGTGTTGTAGGGTCACAATAGCCTTGATCGTTTTTACAAGGTAATCTAATTCCTTGATAGATCATTGTGTTGTCAGATAAATCTCGTGTGAGTTGTATTTTTTCCAGTTGTATTTTCCAATCGAAAAACATTATTTCTTGATATCCTTTATTTTTTGTGTCTGCTTTGCAGTTTGATGGGTTATTTATACCAATGTGTGGTGTCCAGTGTTTATCGTGTATGTCATAATTTAATCTTCCGTGTGCGCCGTTGTATGGGTATTTTTCATCTAGTTTTATATGTCCTTGATATCTTTTAAGCTCTGCTTGATGTACAGAATCTGCAAAAACTTGGAAATATACTAATTGTCTGTCGGCGTTTTTATTTCTTGTGATATTTAGTCTGAGTAACTCGTTTTTACAATCTTCGGGATTGAGATGTAAAAGTCGTTCGATATTACTCTGGTAGAATGACTCGTGGTCAAGTCGGTTTTTATTTCCATTTGAGACTTGTGAAAAATGTACTTTCTTTTCGGAAAATGTTGCTGTGAATTTATATCCTATAACTGTTGTTGCTCGGGCTTTTGAATAGAGTGTCGCTTTTACATTTGTAGTTTTTATAGCTTGTGGTTCTGTTTCGCATTGTGATACTTGATTTATTGCGTATTTGTGTAGTGTTTTTTGTTCATTTTCTTCACAATCGTAATGTGTTACTAATAAGTCTTGGGGTCCTGTGCGGGGAAAAGGATTTATGTTCTGATCGGAAACTACTAGAAAAAAGAGTTGGAGAAAAATTACTATTTTTAGAATATACATGTGTATGATAATCCTGAGTATGGGTTATAAAATGTGATGTAACCAATTGTCTTTTTGGTATATCTGTCGTATTTTTTTATTACTTCAGTTGTTATAAATGGTGGTGGTAGTGATTGAGCTTTTATATTTGGTGGGTTTAATGGGTAAGGATGTTGAGCAATGTTGTTTAGTTTAACCGTGATTTCAAATTTTAATTGTAGACTATTTTGTTGGAGTATTTGGATGTTATGATCACGAATGTCTTCATGGATATCTTGTCTATATTGTAATCTATTAAGTGCCCAGTTGTGTAGTCGGTTACTTTCTGGGTGCTGTCCAAATAATGGTGGGGTTGCTGTGAATGTATTCCAGTCTAGTCTTAGAGGGATATTTGTTGATGATTGTTCTCGATATCTAGCGTCGAGATTATTTGGGAAATTTAAAGGAAAAGGTGTCGGTGAAATTTGGCTTATTGATGGTGTTGATGGTAGTGATAATGTTTCTGGTAGTGACGATGATGTTATTGTATCGGTAGAAATATCTATTGGATCATTTAATAAATTGGGTTCACCTTGTGTGAATGATTGTGTTGTCCAATATGGTAGTCGTGATGTTTGGTTTGGGGGATTAAAGGGATTTTCACGTATTTGTTCAGATGTTGGTGTTGAACCTAAGTAATCTGAGGGTAGACTTGAGGTGCTACGTTGTGAAAGAAGCGTAGGGGTTTCTGGTAATATACCAATTGGGTTTTCCGGAGTACTTTGTGATGGGGATTGGGGTATATCAAAATGAACTCGGGGGGTTTGAAAATTTCTGTTTCGTCGTGGATGTATAATTTGTCTATTTATTTCAACTGTATTTTGGTTTTGACTAAGATTTCGTATTCTACTTAATTCTTGTGGTAGTGTTGGGTACAAGTTATATGTTGGTTTACTTAGAGGTGCTTGTCGTTGAACTGGTTCTAGTGTTTCAGATAAGCGAGCGTGTCGTTCTTCAAAGGTATATGGGTTATCTTGGAAAGAAATTCGTGTAGATGTTTGGGGGTTTTGGGTAGTTGTAGGTGGTGTTGGGTTATCTTGGGATGATGTCGGTGAAGACTGACTGTGTGATTGTTGGTTAGCAATTTTTGAGGTTTTTTTATTGGTATTTTTTAGTGAAAAAATTTATGTTTATTGTAGTATTCTTCTAGAAAAAGAATTAAAAGAATTGTTGCTAAGGCGAATGTTATGACTGCCTTCTTTATACATTTGCATATTGTCAAGATGAGGGATGATAAAAATGTTATAAAAATTTAAATAGTAAAAAAATATCTGTTCTACTAAAAATGGTTCGTATCAATTAGATAAGTTTTGTGTCTCGTACCTGTGAATATGGTCAATGGCTTTTGAAAGTTGGAAGTTTAGTTCAAATATGGAATAGAAAATTTAAAAAATATTGCAAAAAATGATTAAGATTATTACAAAAGCTTCAAAGGTATCAAAAAGAAATATGAATAAAGGTTTGGATATTGTTAAAAAGTTTATGAAAATGTTGACTGATCGAGAGAAGAGCATTCAAGAAATGGCTTCTTGATCGAATATTTTTTGTTGTTTGGGGCAATTTTTAAGTGTGGTCGAATTATTTATTGATTTTTTGACAAGTGGGTTGAGTTTTGTGAAAAATTGTTGGGGGCGAATTTTATGGTGTTTGGGAGGTCTTCTTTTACTTTATTTTTATTTGTCAAGTGATCTGGGGTATTTTGAGATCTTTATACTTTAGGCTAATTTAATATGGTCGTTCCTTTACCTTAGGTTAATTTAACATTTTTGTTTGGGGGGTATTTGAGGTCTGAGTTGGGGAAAAATTGTTGATCTTTGGGTTATTAGATCAGGGAGGGTTATGATAGAATGATAGAATAGATATTAGAAGGTGACGGATTGAATGATTCTTATTGGCTAATTTTGAACTAGAATCGCTGCGTATTTGTCAGCATGTTCCAATTTTTAAATCGGACGCTGGTGTAAAACGTGAATTGATTTGTTCATTAATGTTTTGTCTTTGTAATAACTTTTTTGTTACTTTTTGATAGATTTCATTGTGTTTCTTATCTCTATTTAAAATCCATTCGGTGTGTGTACCGGAGGCTAATTTAAGAATTTGTGGGTGATGAAAATGATCTTCATCATGTGTGTGTAAAGGTAGGTTATAACAAATTGAGTCTTTATTCGGTTGACAATGACCTTGTGCATTTTTATGAGAGTTTGCTGTGAACATAATTGGTTTACGTGGCTTTTGATTAAAAACCATTTCATATGGTGACATTCCTAGAGTTGTCGTAATTTGTGAATTATATGCTAAGGGAAATAATTTTACATCTGCTGACCATTCAGTGTATCTTGTATCATTTCCATTGATGATGCATCTAAGATATTCTTGTAGTGAACGGTTCATACCTTCGACTAAGCCGTTTGTCCAAGGTGCATGAGATGTACGTGGTTTGTGTTTAATGTTATAAAAATGACATATTGTGATGATTTCATTATTTATGAATTCTGTACCGTTGTCTGTAACTAAAATTTTGGATAGTCCAAACTTGGCTATCCAGTGTTCATAAAGTGTTGTGTAAGCGTAATAAGCGTTAAAAGGTGGTACTGGGTTAAGTGCTACATAATGTGTAAATGCGTCAACAATTACCATAATGTAGGAGTTTCCTTCAGATGATGGTGAAATTGGTCTTTTTGTATCGAATGAAATACGATGGTTAAAGTATAAACTTTGTCCTTTAAAATCTTGTTTTTGTGCTATTTGTTTTTGATTTGGATAAGGTTTATTTAGCTGACATACTATACAATCATTGCATAGTACTTTTATCCAAATTGGTGCATTTGGGAAATAGAAATTTGGTATAAAATTTGAATATGTTTTCTCTGATCCAGAGTGTCCTTTAATGTTTTGTGTATGTGAAATGTTAAAAGCTATGAGAATCATACTTAAAGGGAGACAGGGAACTGTAGATTCATTTAATTGGTATTCTAGAAGGTCTGTGTTTTCATTAATTGTTGTATTATTAAATTTTCGAAAATATCGGAGGAGTGTTTTATTTCCTAAAATTGTGGTATCTGCCTTTACGGGTTTAGTTTTATATTTGTGCCATGATTTTAGTTGTCTAATTACTGGGTCAAGATTTTGATATTGTTTCAAGGTATTAATTGTAATTTTATCTGTTGGGGGGAGAAAAATGTTTTCAATTTTTAATTTAGATAAAGGAATTGTGTCAAGTGGTCATGGAGGTCAAAAATTTGATTAATTGTGTATTTTGAATCATTTGTTTGTGGTCCTGATAAATTTATTTTATCAGTTAGATTTTCTTTTTCAATTAACGGAAAAAGTTCTTTTTTATGCGGGTGTTGTTTTACTCTTTTTTGTTGGGTGTTATTTTTTATCCATTGTGAGAATGGAATTGGTTTGAAAGTTGATGTTCCAAGAAGATCATTTTCGTAGTGGTTATTTTGGCAATCTAAGTAAAGTGGGAAGTGTTGTAGGTTATTTATCTGTGATTGTTCAATGTCAGTTTTTACTGCATATTTGCATTCTAGTCGGGGTGATGTTTCGTTTTCTGCAAGGTAAAATTTTATATTTTTGGGTATTTCAACTGTAGTTTTTCGTGTAAGTAATTCAGGTGGTGTATTTCGACTTAATGTATCTGGTAATGCAAGGTTCTTTCCTGCTGTCCAAACTATATGTAAGTTTGGAAATTTTATTAGAATTAATCGAAATCTATAAACTCGGTGATTTGGGTTTGACTTTTGTGTAAAGAGAAAAATGATTGACTTGTGATCTGTCATTAGAACTGTTGGATGTTTTGATCCAAGTATCAAAAATTCATATTCTGTAAGTGTATAAATTATAGCTGTACATTCTCTCATTAAAGTTGAGAGTCGCAGCTCTGCTTGAGTGAATAATCGAGAATTTGCTGATATAAGGTTCATTTTATTTGTACCATTGTGTGATTGTAATAATGCTGCGCCGATGCCAAAATTTGAAGCATCGCACATTGCATAGAATGGTTGATTTGGATCTGGAATTGTATTTGAAATTTGTTCAGTTAGAAGTTTTTTAATTTCTTCAAATTGTGTTTGATGTTCTGTATTCCATTCAAAATTATTTTGTTGTCTGAGGATATTATAGAATGGTCTTAAATATAATTGCATTTTATAAACGTATTTGCTTAAAAAATTCAACATTCCAAGGAATTCTTGGATTTTCTTTTTGTTTGTTGGTGGTTGAAGTTTTTGAATAGCATCAATGCGTGATTTTAATGGAGTTATTGTCTTTCTTTCTATATTATGTCCTAAAAATTTAACTCGTGTTAAAAAGAAGTGTGACTTATCGGGGGCGGCCTTCAGATTTTCGTTCTGAAGTATTTTGTGATAGTGTTCTAAAACTGTAAACATTTCTTCTTTTGTCTGTGATTGCATAAAAACATCGTCTAAATAGGTGATTGCGTTTTTCTTGAGTATTAGTGGTCTAAAAATTTTGCTCATAAAAGCTGAAAATGCTGCTGGTCCTATGGATATTCCATAGAATAGGCGGTTGAATTCATATTGTTGATTTCCAATAACAAATTGTGTTAAACGTCGTGATTGTTCATCTAGTGGCATTTGATTGTATGCACTATTCATATCTGCGGTTGTAAAGTATTTTCCGTTTATTTTTGTTAAAATAACTTGTATTGGTTCAATAGGCCAATTGCATTTTGATTCTTCTAATAGTGAATTAAGATATCTAGCGTCTAAAACTATTTTTGATGATTCTCCTTTTGCTAAGATGATAACAGGGTTAATAAATGTGTTACCTTTTGGTTGTTCTTCTTTGTTTACCGGTGAGATAATTTTGTATTGCTCTAAAATATCGAGTAATCTGTTCTCTTTATCGTGTAAATGAATTGGTATTTTACTTGCTCTTTGTTTTTTGAAAACTGCGCCAGGTTTTAACGGGAGATGTAGTGATGAACTGATTTTGCCAACATCAAATTTGGATGTTGCATAGACTGATGAATACTTTATTAGCTGTTTGGCTAACTTATCAAATTCGTCTTGTGTTATTTGTGAATGTTGGAAGTTAAACATTGTTAAAATTTTCTGTTGATCCTCTGTATAGTTATTTATGTTGAATGTAGGTTTGAAATATGGGGTTTTTGTGAAATAATCTGTATTTCTTTTTTCATTACTTATTATATTATTTATGGATAGTTCTTCGTTAAGAATTGTGGATTGACAAATATCTAATAATTGGAGTATATTAATTACGCGGTATGCTTTTTCATGCATTGGTGATATTGTAGCGTTGGTTTCGCAATATCCTAAAAGTCCTAAGGGTAATGTTACTTGATACGGTGTTTTATTATATACATGTAACGAAATGATGTCTTAATTCGTGTTTTTCAAATATTTTATGGATGAAATTGTGATTTTGAAAAACTTATGGATAGGTTTGAATTCAAAGTCTGACATAAAGAGTTGTTGTTTATTTTGATTTTTATCATATTGGTGAACTTGTTTTATTGAAAATATATATATGTTTCCTGACAGTGGTTTCAGGTGTTTCCGTTGTTGGTTATAAATTGGATAAAATTTTGAAAAGAATGGTGGTTGTTTATTTAATCTTTGAAAAAATGTTAGGGCTGTATTTTTTGTTTTTGTGTACTTATCTTTGATTAGTATTTTACTGTTCAAGATGTTGATTGTTGTATATATTTCGAGATAAATGGTATTCCAATGATATTGTGTTTAATATCAGTGATATGAAATATTTGTTTAAATGGCTTGTTTAAAATTTTATTTTGCTCCATTTTTCTTGTGGGGAGATAAAATAATTGAACTTTTCCATAGTTTACTAATGTTGATCCTTGTGCTGTTGCTAGTTTACTGGAGGTTGCAAGAGGCGTTAATTTTGGGTGTAATGTTTTGATTTCTTTCCATGTGGGAATGTTTATTATGTTTGATTCTGCTCCTGAATCAATCAAAAAATCAATTTCAAGATCTGGTGGTTGAAATTCTTTGTTTCTTGGACTTTCTAAAGGAAATGGTATTGTCCAAATTTTTTCTTTGGGTTATTCTTTTTGTACATTTTGGTAGATGTGATGTGTATTCAAGCATTTTGTTTTGTCATTTTCATTGGGTTTATTTACAGTGTTAATTTCGTTAGTTTCATGTGCCATTTGTGTAGAGTGGATGGGTTCAATATAATAATTGTGAAGGAGTTCCAATTGATTTTCATATATATGTGACGAAAAAGGTTGTTCATATATAATAGGTTCGTAGTCGTTCTCGACTGCTATCATATTTATGGAGATAGTGTTTTCTGTATCACTTTCAGTGTCTGATGATCAACAGTTTATTTAATTTAGTTGTAGTTCGTTATTTCCTGTGTCGTCAAAACCTGGGGGGTCTGATGTTGTTTCTTCATTTGATTGTACTTGACTAAAATGTCTTTGATGTTTGGGTGTACTACTTCTGTAGCGATGTTTAGAATTATTATAATGGTTATTATTTCTATGTGGTGATTGAGAATAATTTCTATATCGATTATTATAAATTGAATGTCGATTTTGTGAATTGTTTCGTGATCTGTTTTGATAATTATCGTTTGATCTGTGATAGTTTGATCTGTTATATGAGTTATTTCTTGATCGATTGATCGGGTAATTCTGATTTCGGTTGTTCGAATAACTTCTATTTCGATTATTTGAATAGTTTCTATTTCTATTATATGATGAGTTTCGTGATTGATTGTTTGGATAGTATTTATTTCTTGTGTTTGATTGGGAATTGTGTCTAGAAACAAATTGTGTTGTATTTGAATTTGATCTGGAGTAGTTATTTCGACTATTTGGTCGATTATAATGATTTTGTGAAGAATTCTGTGTATTTCTTCGTTCTGGTGACCTTCCTCTATAAGTTGAGTTAAATTGTGATTGATTCCTTGTGTAATTAGTATTGTTCGGGAGTGGTTTTCCTGAACTGTTGTTGCTGTATACATTTTGGTAGATTTTGATCTTTCTTCATATATTTATAGAATGATTTATTTGGTTCTTTATATTTTTGAGGCTTGTTTTGGTTATCCTGTTGCATTTGGCATTTGTGAAAAATTTAAAAGTTGATTTTTTGTTATTTCGTGTTGTTGAAGGTAATATGGGAGTGGTATTTCACTTTGCATTTGAGTTGGTTGATACGAGTGTGTGATCATTGGGTTTTGTGGCTGAATTGGTTGAAAAGATTGTGTATTAGTTGGGTTTTGCATTTGTATTGGTTGTTGATTTTGTGTATCTGTTGGATATGGAGAAAAAATTCTATGATATGCATATGGTTTTTGCACTCCTTGTCCGCGATATTCTTGAGTATATGGTGCGAATATATCTGGTTGTAAATAATCATCATCAGAGGATAAGTAATCCGTATGATGAGGTGCTTTTTTATTTTTATTTTGTTGAAAGAATGGGTAATTTTCACTACGATCCTGTGGAGGATGTGAATTAGTTTGAAAATTTACTGAGTTGGTTGTTGTCATTGGGTTATCCCAATATCGAGATCTTACCTGATTACTTTTTTTTTCGTGGGGAATAGTTTGTTTTTGATGAATGTGCGTAATTATAATTGTGTTCTGCAAAAGTGTTTCATGTGAACGTTCTTCGTGTTTTTGACGGTACTGTCATAGGTCTATATGTTTGATAATCCATATGTGAATATTTTGGAGCAACCGAAGGTTTAACGGTTGATTGTAAGGTTACTTGTGCTAGTGAAGTGTTTGTATTTTTTGGTGTTGTTAAATTTGGTTGTATCGGTGAAATACTTTGTTGTGTAGTTGTTGTTGTTTGGACGATTTCTTCATTTATGAAGTGTGACTGTGTTTGAATATCTTGTTGTGTAAGATTCCTAGTTCCATTAAGGTTTACATTGTGTATGACGGTCGAATTCAAACTGTTATTTCGCGTATCAGGTAAAAATGTATTGTAGTTTAATGGTGTTGCATCAATGGTTAATGGTAATACTCTTACATAATGTCTTTGATAAGATATTGTACTTATTGCTTGACTTGAGATTGATTGTGGGATGTTTATAAATGCATGATGAGACCATTCGGGTCCCAAACTTAGTCTGACTGTTCTGTGATGGCGGTATCATCGTTTGAATTTTGAGGTCTGAAAATTTTTCTTGCTTGTGAAATTAAATCTATATTATGTGTGAAATAATCTATTGTAAACCATGCCAAAATTTTTTGTAAGTCATGTTTTGTATGTTGTGAAACTTCGTCTTTAGTGAAATTTTCTTTAATTATATGTAGGAAAGTTGAAAATAGTGTGATTTCATGTCGTACTTTTGTATGTTTGGATGTCTCAGTTGGTGAGATATTTGGAATTTCTGTTTTTTCTAATATTGAAATATAACTATATATTATTGCAAAAACTTCGTTAGTAAATATAGAGTTTGCTCTTTGTGAGTTATGATATTGTACGCTAAGAATACTTTTGAAAATTCTAAGTCAAGATCGTCTGTTTGAATTACATATTTGCGGTGATTCGGATTTGGTGTACTGAATTCTATGGTGTAGATTCCGTATTGTTGTGTTAAATTACATATATCTTTCAGATAATGTTCTATAATTTGTCTTTTGATTTTTACATCTGGGAATTCTGTTTTGCATGGGCTGATTCTGGGTTCAAATAAATTTAGGAGTAAATTCTTGCAAAAGTCATGCTGTCCTCTATTATCGGGTGCATCTACGAGGAAGGGGTAAATGTCGTCGTCATGTGGACTATCGTCACTTTGAGTGTGGCTGTGGCTCATTTTTTTGCTTAATGACTGTTAATATGTAACTATCGATGTGTCTAATTGGTTGATTCCAATTATACAAGTGTACTGGTTTGTGTTTATATTGCTTTTTTATTCTTCTTTTTCCTCTTTTTGATGAATTTGAAGTTGTTTCTGAGTCGGAAAAATATAATTTATCGTGAATGGAACAATTTTTATCAATTGATTCTTTTAATTTATAGAGTTCATCTAAATTGCTGGCTTCTGATTCTGAAAATGCGTTTCTATTCTTTGAAAATCTTTTTTCGTGTGATTTGTCTTTGTTTGTTTATTATTTTTCTTTTTATTGTTAGTCGTTTTGTTCTAATATATCCAACTGTTTGTGTATGAGGTGTGATTACAAGATCATATTTTTTGTTATCTATTTCACAGTTGTGTAAAACGATTGTTTGTTTATTTCCTAGATTTTTGAATGACATAAGGTTCAGGATGAGGGATGCAAAAAGTTGTTAGATGATTTCTACTTTCTTAAACTGTTAGTCCTTACGATTGTTTGGTTAGCTTTACCTGGGTCTATTTGTTCAGGGTTGGAGAGAAAAGTATATCGATTCCGAAGAATGATTTTTTACTTTCTCGTGGCTAATATAAGCTAAGGTGTTAACTTACTTAATCTTACTTAGGGGTAATGATTGTGTTCAAGGGTTGGAGAATAGTAAATCGATCCACAAGGTTCAGGTATAATTAGAACGCGAGTAGTTCGTTAGATACTATTTTAAACTTACTAAGTCTAAGATTTATCCTGGATCTGGTAAGAGGAGGGTTCAAGTGAAGGATGAATAACCGAAGTTCTTCACTGTTTATCCTAATTTGAATGGTTAGTTTTGTTGAAAAATTTCTATTAGTCTTGGGTTTTTTGGAAGGGTTGGATAGTGAATCGTTTGAGGTCGTTAGACACTTGCTAAGTGAGTGGGGGAGAACAAAATTGTTCTTTTTGATCCAAGGATTGGCCTTGATGATCAAGTTTTAAATTTAGTGAAATAGAAATTTAATTAAGATCCAAGGATAAGCCTTGATGATCTGATTTTAAAATTAAGTGAATTTAAATTTAAAATGGTTTAAATTTGTTTAAGAAAAAGATTTAGTGTTTTAATGATATTAGTGAGCTTATGATTGCTGTTATGTTTAGGTGATGAAGCTGGGACAACAGATGATTTTATGATTACTATTAATTTATTGTCATTCTACTAATTTTTGTTTTGATTTTCAATAAATATTTTCCAAACATGTTTTATATAATACTGCGGAATTTAGGAAAACGATCTGAGATTTTTTTTATCAATCGTTTTTGTATATTAATAATTTTGTTTAGCGCCTGAAATGATCATGATTATTGACTTCAAGATTTTATGTTTGCAAATGAAAATCTAAATTCATTGCTAATAAAATTCTAAATATAAAAGTTTGTGTTGGCTTTTGCCGTACTATCATATAACTATATGGTAAGTTTCTACTTTGTCGTATGTCGTCCTGGTTCGAGGTCTTCTTACGATTCCGGGTAGTTCTGTTATCGTTCGGAATATTGGCTCTGATCTATTGAGTCGTAGAGACATTTCGATTAAATTATCATCGTATAACATTTTGAAAATGTTTTGTCTAAATTCTAATCTATTTTTGGTTAATTCTAAGCTGTTAAGGTCTTGTTCGAGACTTATGGTCGCACCAGATGAGTTAGGACCGATGTGGTTAACTCATAGAGTAATTTCGGATAGGGTACACCGTCTGCTCGTCACGCTATCTTATTTTCGGCCGGATAGATTCGTGCAACTTCTTAGTCTAATACCGATCCTAATCTTACTCTTACACTATCTAGTCTCAGGTTGTTTAACTAGTCTCTGCTAGGCTCAATAGATCTAGGGTATACTGGTTTATTGCGGCTGCTGAAGTTCTCTTGGAGAGGCAACTAATTTCTAAGTTAAATTCAAATCTCTCTGGTGCTGAAATTACAAGTAATATCAGCACTTACAAATAAGTGGGTTGTTAGTTAGATGGATCATGATTGGTTAATATTAAATACTTTACAGTGGTAAAATATCTAATTTATCCAATCATAAAATATAGTTTAGATCAGGTTCCACCCATCCGGGTTTTACAGAGTTTTTTAGAATTATCTTTCTGCAATTCAAAGGATGGATGATGGACGTTGGTATTTGGCTAACATCGTATTCTGGTCCGGTTTCTCTTGTTAGAGAAGTTCCAGGACGCTGGAGTTAGGGACATTGATCCTGGTTCGTTGGTTTCCATTTTCATTGAACTGTTTGCGGCAAAACTGGCCTATTAGACTTCAATTCATTAGATGAGTGACATTCGGGAAAAGTTGCGCTATTCAAAAAAACATCATCAGTCTCAAAAATTACGGAAACATTTTATTGAAAGATTTCTTTTTCTAAATTCTTTTTAAGAACAAGTTACTAGTGGCGTGATGTGACAGTCTTTCACTTCATGACCTTCTGCTTTGGTGTTAAATCCTATCCGGATCTCGCCGGCAAGGTGAAACCGATTTTTTTTGCCGCGGGGTTGCAACTGAGGAGTCCAATGTATTCAGCATTACACTCATGCAAAGTGTAACACAGACCAATTAGTTTTGTTGAAAAAGCTCAGGCCTGATATTTTCAAACCCTGGATGCTAGGGTTCGCTACCAAGCACATCTGTTCAATAATACTTGGAGGGTTCAGTTTTCTCCTTCTAAAAAGGTTATCGTGCCTGCCTAGGTTTTACTTTGACTTGCTGATTTGAAAAAGTCGATATCACTTTTCGGTTACTGTTATCGTAATTATCGGTCTCCTTACAGGTTTCTTGTCAAATTTCTCGATGAGAATCAGGCACTGTTCAAATCGATGATGACTTGAAGAAGTCCCGGCCTAAACAAAGTAGTGTGATTTGTACATGTTCACCACCACCAGGAACTCCATCTAGAAATTTCATCCTCCCACTTGGAAATCTAAAACCGTAATCCCTCTGCCACTTAAATGCTTTCGCGGTCAACGTCAAGGGAGTATCAAGCGTTCGAGATGCAGCGAATGAGCTCTTAATTTGACCTTGAGGTCATGTCAAGCTGTATTATTAAATAAATCTTTAGGGCGACCTCGAGGTTTTGATTATCTAATTTGTAATTCAATTCCTGTTTTGACTCAACAGGCTTTTGATTAATCCGTCCGGCTCCTTGCCTATGGGCAACCGCCCGCTACTCAAGCCAAAAATCATGATCAACAAAATTACAAAAATTCTTCATCCGCCGTAAGCTTCGAAAAAAAGTCAGTTTTTGGATTTTAATTTTGTCTCAATATTCAAACTCCTCATCAGGTAGTTCACAGCTCACAGTTTAAGTTATCTTTTTCCAGATAAACTGTTTTGTTGAAATTCAGTGGGGCTGAAACTGTCTTCGTGTTACTCACAGGTGCTTTCTTCATTGGTTGATCCTGGACTGTGTAAAATTATTTGACAGCGTTGTGACTGCGCCTCTTCATGTTCTCTGAATAAATCCTCATTCAGAGTCTTTGTTTGTTTTCGAGCTGGTGAGGTTTACTGAGATTGTGATGATCTGTTGAACCACAATGGGAAACCAGAGTCCGATTTTGTCTTTCCACTAAGCCATTCGTCTGGGAGTGGCGCGTCGTAGAGTGAGCCTTCGCTACCCCCTGAAGGTCTCATGAGCTCCTTAGTAAGCTCCCCCATAAAAGCAGTTCCATTGTCTGATTGGAATGTCGTTGGGCATCCGTGTCTGGCTATCCAAGTAATGATCAGATGATCGCAAGTCTCCTCGGCTGAGGCAGTTATGCACGGCGCGGCACGGCACGGCACGACCTCTGCATACTTTGTGAAGTGGTCGATTATCACTATAACCTGATTGTAGCCACTGTCTCTCATATATATCTTCTAGTTGTTTATCTGCACCACTTCATTAAACCCGGATGACTCGATTGATTGTAATGCGAATTGTGATTTCCTTGAATTTTTCAGCTCTTGGCATGACAGACATGCCGTTACCCATTTCTCGCATGCCTTCTTCATCTAGGTAGCCACCTCTAGCCGAATTTTCAACAGAAGAGTTGGACAGCTCCGAAATTTCCTATCGATCAAGAGTTTTGGTCGAAATCGCGAAACCCTGGCCTTGCTCTACGGGAGTAGATTCGCTCGTTATCCTCCTGTTCCCATTTCCTTTCGTTCCACGTCCCGTCCAGTTCTCATAAAGAGCGGAGTTTGGAAGAATCCCTACTTCCAGTGTTTCCCTTTTGTCTTCGGAGGTCTTTTGACTCCTTGTTTCAACGATTCCGTCTGAAACTTTCTTCCCCTTTTTGTTCCGAGTCTTCTTGGTCCTTTCCACAAAAGGATCTTTCATTGATTTCCTTTGTTTCTTTTGTACGAAATTTCAGAGCTATAACTTAGCTTAGGTATCCTCAACTTGTCTAGAGCCATCTTAATCTATTGCTCTATACTGTTCTTTCACCTGCTTCACTTACTACTGTATTTTTTGTCTGACAACTGATAATATTAACACAACAGGATAATGTCCAAAAGTTTTAGGTAACAAGTGACCACGAGGCTATCGCAGTACAGCGCATATCTGTATTTTGCAGAAAAACTTATTATTGGTTTTAGGATAAAAAGATGATTATGGGAGCACAGTCTGTTGATGCTATTATCTTTTAAAAGATAGTGCAGTCAGCACCCGATTGCGAATAATTATTAAGAATTTAAAATAAAAAATTTTACCCAGCTTGAATAAAAAAATATCCAGAAAAGTGTGTTTACTGCAATTGCTCTGTCTCAAATTAATAGTCAAATTGGTTTCTAAAAAATAGAGTTTTCCCTGTTTAATGACGCACTAAACAGACAAAATTTGAAGGAAGTGTTTTTATCAAGTGGGCGACTATTGCACCCACCGAGTTCTGTGTTACCTTTCTGCCTTCGGATTGCCCGAGCTAGACCAACTAAAATCCTCAAGGCAACCACTCTTCCAAAAACAGTTTCTGATTCTACTCCAAATAAATCAGTGTCAATTTTTGTTTTCGGTTAGTTCTAGAGTCGCGCACTCCGGGCTTAAACCTGTTGTGGTTTTAGTAAAGTCTTTTCAGTTTTTATTCAAAGGCAAAAAATGAAAGAATTCACTGGTTTTCTGTTCTTGATGGTCTGCATATTTGTCCTAATATCTTAAGACTAATCAATAAATGTCTCGTTTTCCTTCATTAACGTATTTATTAAGATCACTACAATTGCGTTTGTAAAAAAAAACAATTTTTAGACCCTTCCGGATCGGCGTTCAGAGAGCCATCCAAATTGGCAAGACCGGACTTCTCCGAATTGGCAAACAAAACAGGACGCTCCAATGTGGAACCCCTCTGGATTAGCAAAAAATTGGATCCCTCCGAAGTGGGTCCCTCCGGATAGGCAAAACACAGGACCCCTCCGAATTGGGACCCCTCCAGATTGGCGAAAAACAGGACCCCTTCGAGTTGGGACCTCCCCAGATTAGCAAAAACTAGGACCCCTGAGAATTGAGACCCCCTCGGATGGCAAAATAGGACCCCTCCAAATTGGGACCCCTCCGGATTAGCAAAAAAACAGCACACCTCCGAACTGGGACCCATTCGGATTGGCGAAATCTGACCCTACCCTTCCGAGTTGTCAAAAAAGGTAATCCGAGACCTTTCCAGATACGGTCTCGGAGCCTAATAAGCAAAATCATATAACTAGGAAGGGTTCTTTTTGGCTCCAAACCACTCCGAGTTGAGGCTAAACTGCTTATTTGACCATTTCCCTTGACTGTGAGGGGTCTTTTAACTCGCCTTTTTCCGACTTGACTGTCGTTTTCTAGGTTCCCTAACCCTTCCTTTGTAGTCGAGGACAACGTAATAGGTAAATAAATCTGACGAATTTGACGTTACCTCATGGTAGGGGTATAAGTGTTTTCCAAAAGAAGTTTTACGAACCGCGACGCGTCAACCTTAAAAAACCGGTGGTTTTGCTAAAAACAATCCAAAAAATTTCTATGCTTGACTTCTTAGAAAAACAATTTGCTTGCGCCTAAGCCTACTTAATTCCTGTTCTAACAGTTTCAAGATAAGCTGGATTTTTCTAATTGTTTTAGAGTTATAAATCTAAACGTCTTTTTGCAAACTCAAAAAAATTTCAAATTCAAGGGTTCCTCTTAACTTTTTCCGTAATTCGTCTTATTGACCTAAAAATCTTTGATTCGAGCTCAAAAGGCCTGTGTTTCTCTTGTTCAATGCAAAAAAAAATCCGACCTAAAACGTTTCAGTTGAAAAACTCCCCAAAAACAATGCTACTCTGACCCCTCTGCACTGATGGCTCCATAAAATCAAACACGTTAAGTTCGATTTCACTGGGGCCAGGAGGGTTGTTGGCAAACGGGGTTTTAAACCTGTCGATTCACTAGTGTATGTTAGCCGAACAATAGTTTTTATCGCACTTACTCAAAAACTTCGAAAACTTGTTGTTATTTTGGGTAAAATCATGAAAAACCGGATTTCGGTACCCAATTAGTTCCAATCACGTCCAAAGTAAATTCAACTGGCTGCTTTAGTTATTTTAGTCAAAATACGATGTGACTCACTTATTTCGCGCTTTTTTCCGATTAAAAAATTAGATATCTGAGAAATTGCGATTCGTGGGGGGTGAAAATATCACTTTTTTGGCCCTGAAAACCTGTCTGTTTACGGTCTTTTTGACTGAAAAACGGTTTAAAATTATTAATATTAGTAGTATATATAGTAGTACTAGTAGTATTATACCCCTCTGGCTGCGTTCAATATCCGAATCAAGATGCTTAAACCGGAAATTCGCAACTCGGTGGAGGGTCACTACAGTGCAGTCACTGTCAAGCACCCCACAGATTGATATCGTACTTTCTGTACCAAAAGGGATACAAAACTTGTTAACGATACCCAACAGTCGATTTTTGTTGTCCTTGAGACCTTTTTGCTGCTCCTTGCACTGCTTGCCCGATCAAACTTTACTCTAATCCTGTGACCCTTCCAAATTGAGCGCAAATTAGCATTAACGCGATTCCAACAACACAACAGTACAGCGGGAAAGCCGATCCCCCACACATCACGATACGTGAATTTTCGGTCTTAACCAAGTAAAAAAACTCAATCTGGGAGTCCGGCTTTTCTCCGCGTTCCGAACCACCCTTCCAGCCCTTGGCTAAGGGCCTTATATAGAGCATCGCTCGGCGGATAGTGCTTCGTTTACGGGTCTGCCGATCATGATGTTAAAGAATAACAACCAGGAGCGCTATAAAAACATTTATGTAACATTCGCCCGGAAGTACACAACGACCTAAAATAAAGCTAGATTCTAAAACGACTGGCTAGCCTCTAAGCACAGCTTCGCATACTTTAAACCATCTCTACAACAACCAGTTCAAAATGTGGTCATTACTATGTAAGGCTATCAGAGAAATCGCGCAAAAAAAATAGTTGTTTGCAGAATTAGTGAGCTTATGGCTGGGTCTCAGTATCTCCGCATCACGAGATCACTCCTTAAAACAAGGTTAGTTCTTATAATGATACTACTATTCTTTTTTGTTCAGTAGATATAAATCATCATATCAATCGGAGATGGATCAACCCTTTCTCTCAACTCCTAGCTTCTCATGTTCTAAAAAAACAATTTGATGTTATTTAAATTCATTTAAAGGGATTCCGAGAAAGCTAACAATTGTTACTATCAATGTCTACTGTCTTTCATAGGACGCCTCCAAGTTCTCGAATCCGGTCGAGGAGCTGTCTTCTCGGCAATCAAGAATGGTAGCAGATCTTCCCAATAGCCCTCGTGAACAGCTCGGTGGTGATTGAACTGTACAAACGCAACACCTCTGAGCGTTTTTTGAATATTGATGTCGTTCGCTGTTTTTTTTATCGCGTATCTTGTTTTCATCAGCAAAAGTCGTTGTTGTCCCTCTTCTGACTAGCAAAACTCACCGTTGTGTTTTCTGCGCTTTTCAGTAGTCGCGAAATCTCAAGGTGGTGACGTGTTTTTAATATCGAACGAAATTTCAAAATTGTTTCGTCACCACAATTTCACCCTTCCCGATTCGTTTAATTGAACATTTAACACCGTTAATTTTTCGAACTAACCCATTTTCTCACTCAACAGCTACAATTAAAAAATCAATTCTGCCATGAACTTCAGGTCATTCTGGTCAAATGTCACATAAAACAGCATACAAAGGAGCAGCAGAACATGGCGGGCATTCTTAAACCTCAAATGCCGGGCAAACATCTCGTCTCACGCAAATCTTGAAACAAAACTGAATGCTTTTATCGGTTTATCGGTAATTTTGTCCCAGTCATTTCATATGCATTGGAGGTATGGTACCCTTCAAAATCTGAAATGAAGAAAATGAAAAAGTACAACAAAAGCAACATCATGGAAACTAAATGAGACAATTGGATACAAAGAAAGACTACGAGATTTCAAAATGTTGCCAATCTCGATATACATTGAATTCATGACATAGTATTCTTGCAGTTAGTGATGGACGGTAAATACAACGTCAAAGACGAATCAATCAAAGTAGCTCTGAGGAACAGCACCACTAGACAGAGCAGCGATTTCGAACTCAGCGAAAATCGCCTTCACAAAACAGATGAAAGTTTTTGGACGAGAGCCGCTTAACTATTTAACATGCTCCGAAATCATTTTCGCGACAACTGGACAAAAAAAACAACTGAGAGAATGTTACTACAACTACTTTAAAAACAGCTACAATCAACTAGACAGATGCACCTGGTGTGTACTGTGATCCTGTGGATCGTGCAACCCATATCAAGAAGAAGAAGAATTTTAAATTAACATCTGAAAATAACATCAGATAAACTAAAACTAAGAAACTGCGATGAAACTGTGATGGAATGATGAAGTCAAGTGAGTTCACCAGTGCCTTGGTCCTTCTGGCTTTAGCACTCTATCCGGATCTATTTAGGACGCCTTCCGACGCGTTTGGGCGGTTGCAGCATTTTTGGAAGAATCATTGGAAAATCAATCAGAATCCGAAATTTCATTCCGGTCAAAAGGCTCTTAGCAATATCAGTGATTTGTAAGCCAAGTTATAGAACCTTACTAATAGCGCTTATATTCCGAGACCTCTCAGAGATTTGTCCCAAGTTTCTAAAATTTCCTCAAGAAACTGTCAGGAAACATAGATCCATACACCTTTTTGACTGCCAATTCGGCAGTCGGGGGCGTTTTCTTAACCATTCGGAATCGTAATCGCACCTATGCGGCAATATGTCATATAGTTGATGCTTCGAACCAGTTTTAGTGAAGTTATTCAGAAGTCTCGCGTCTTTGACTTTAATGTGTTCTTCGAAGGAACAAATTTTTTTATAATACCCATACGAACAGCGCGTTTTTGAACAGCGTCCACTTTTCTAAAAACCGTTTTCGCAGCGCCGCCCCATACTTCCGAGCCGTATGTTAAGACTGATAGAACAAGTGACTGATATAGCAAAGAAAGATCATCTGCACGATATCCCATTCGCTTTACTTTAAGAAGCAGAAACAGGTTTGAGGAAGCTCCAAGGGTTGTCCTGGATACATGTGGTAGAAAAGTCAACCTGCTGTCTATAATAATTCCTAAAATTTTCATATTTTCAACCAGCGGTATGCTTTCGATATCTGAGCAGATGAAGGGTACCTTTATCTTGAAATTGAACCTAATTTCTTTGAATTCAAGGGTGTTGACTATAAAATTATGATGCATACACCACTTGATGATTCCTTCGATAATGATGTGCTAGGGTCGTCGAGTCCTCTAACGCCAATTACCGGTTTATTGTCGTCTGCAAACTCAACTAGACAAGCATTTTCGTAAAGACACTTCAAGTCGTCGAACGACATATTGAAGGACGGTGGTCCAAGTACCGTCCCCTGAGGTACACCTTGGTTGATGGAGGCTGGTGTTGACAATTCATTCTGATATGATACAATCGGCACTCGGTCTGATAGGAAACTTTTCAGCCAATTCACTACATGTGTATTGACTCCTGGGTATATCTGTTTGATCTGACTAATTATAAAATGATGGAGCACTCTGTCGAATGCTTTGGACAGGTCCAGCGAGAAGAGACGTACAACGCCATAATGATGAGTATCGAAGTCACGGACTGTGTGTAGTATTCGAAGAGCAACGTTGACGGTTGAGCCTCCTGTTCTGAAACCAAATTGATAATTATTCAGTGAAATTTCGTAGTTGTTTTTATAAACTTGGTGTAGACCAAACGCTCAAAATGTCTGCTGAGTACTGGTGTGATTGATATTGGCCGTAATTGGTCCACGCCGTCTGGTTCCGGGACTTTGGCAGGAGGAACAATTTTTAAAATCTTGAAAGCCTTCGGGAAAACACCATCTCTGAGTGACAAATTGTAGATGTGTTGAATACTAGGAGCTAAGTTATGGGCATTTTCGCTCAAGACCCACGCTGGAATGTCATCAAACCCCACTGCAGTTTTTTTAATTTTTCTCAGATTGTGATGATTTTTGTGAAGAGTCAAGGCTGAGTAAGCGCCGTTGTGACTTTCTGTGTTTTCTGGTTCTACATAGTTGTCTGTATGGCAAATATTAGCGAAATTTTCATTGATATTATCAGGAGTAAAGTACAGTGTCGCCGAATCTGACTTGGTTCGTCCCCTGGTCTGATTCACAACACGCCACCAGTTTTCGAACCTTTACGATTTGTAAGACTCAGATTATCGCGTATCAATAATTTTTCTTTGGCTTCCAAATCAGCAGTTTTCTGATTTTTTTAAGAGAGTACGCTCTGTTTTTTTGCTTGGTAAGAAATTTTTTCAGTGGAGCGAAATAAAAAGGATCTCTGGTTTTTAGTTTCACTTCATTTAGCGGACAGTAGTGGTTAAATTCAACCATTAAACCCGAATAAGTTCATCCATTGCATCGTCAACATTAGTGTACTCCAGAATATAGTCAAAATCTTGAATATTCCAGGACAAGACTGAAAGATTGTCGATTCCTATCCCGCTGGTCACAAAATAAGACTGATTTTCGGAGGTTTTTTGGTCTGTTTGAAGGGGAAAAAATTACAGCCAGATGATCAGTTGGCACGGTGAGACTACTCACTTAAACATCTTGCAATGGAGATGGAAATGACGTGAGAGTTCGGTCAAGCTGAGTGCTTCCTCGTGTAAATGCTTTAAAAACCTGCTTAAAACCGGATAACAAAGTTATGTCGAAATAATTAAAATCTTCGCTCAGAAAAATCTCTGAGCAGGACAAATGATGAATTTTGTGAAGAGTCAAGGCTGGGTATATCGAATAATCAGCAGCACTGGAAACATGTCTAGATAAGTCAACTTCATTGATAGCATACTCTGAATCCATACACTGAATCCATCTCGGTAATATACAACTACGCCAACACCAATTTGTTTGTTAGAATTTTTAGTCGCCCTGTCCGACCGCAAAACACTGTAGCCATCGTTTTTGATAAAAACTATTGTGTACCTCTGAATTAAGCCATGTTTCAGTAACAAAACACATATCAATATCATTTGCAATTAAATCAGCAGCTAGACGCTCAATGCAGTGTGGGTTTTTTGAGTGATCTAACTTTTATTAGCATTATTTTTGGAGCAAGTCATAGTTTGATATTTTGCCATTCTGCCAGATTGGCACAGCGCGACCTTCCGGCGGGACAGAAAAAAACAAATAAAGGCCTTAGTAACGAAAAAGTATTGCGAAGGAGGGTAGGAATATTCTAGAGTTTTTATTTTTAAAATTTCGATCGAAGAGTGAATATTTCTGAGAAATAGAAAAAGACGGCCATTTTGACTGAAAAGGACGAAAAAACAGAAAAACAACAAATATAGTGAGAAACGGTCGTGCGGGAACACGAAGAAAACGGAGCCTCTTATCGTGACAATAACACATGATAAGAACCTTAGCAGTGGATATTAGTGGAGAAGGAAGCTTCAGTGGGGAAGGAATATTCCACGGAACCCTCCCGTGCCACAAATTGGGAGAGATAACAGCGTTATCTCGGGAAGATTACGGGAGTGGAGGCTTGGTCCCCCAGAGACTGTTGTATGTGAAGGGACTATATAAAACTGACTTTGTAGCTACTTGGATGTCGTAGAACTCTGAATTAACACCGGTATAATTTGATATTTTAGAATATGAGTAGCTAGAAAGAGTAAAGGGTTAATCCATCTCCAATGGATTTAATATAGAACTGTAACACAAAAACATGATAAAATAGGGTATTCGAGCCGAGTTTTTAATAGAAATTACGTAGTCTGAGGATCCGAGACTCAGCTATGTGGTTGTGTTCGCATGTAAACGAAAGCTGATCAAAAGTCGTTTGACTGATGGCCTAAAAATAGTAACTTTTTACTTAGCCCTAAACAGACCAGAAAAACAACTGGCAAGGTCGAGACGCTGAAAAACGAGTGGAATTAAGGTGACTGACGCCTAACAGTCGTTAATAGGTACTTTTTCTACGCTCCGTCGCTGTGTAGTATTTGGGCGAATGTTACATAGACGTTTTTATGGCGCTCCTGGGTGAACCTGTTAAGGGCATGAGACCATCATGATCAGCAAGCGTTTCAGCGACGAACCCTCCGCTCCGGGCGTATTCCCGATTTGGAGGCCTTAATGACCGTTATTGTACTAGGGGGAAGGTGCGTACCCTCTGTCTAGTACTATTTAGCTTTTTAACTTAGTTAACACCGAAAATTCCGGGGGCCGGAGGGTTAGGTGGGAAATCTAGAGCTTGCTTGTCTCGAGGTCCCAGGACCAAAAACAATTAAAGAGAAAGCGTAAAACCAAACAAAAATAGTGTATAACCAAGAAAAAGCCAAAAATAAATTTATTTGAAAACAAAAAAGTACAAAAAACAGTAAAAAATCCAAAAAAGACCAAAAACAGTAAAAAACATAAAGTGACAGTTTATATGTTATTTCCGGACGAGATGTGATCTGACCTTCCTATTTGTTGTTGTTTCAGATTGATCTATATCATTTCTGATAGAAAGATTGTGTGTTTTAGTGAAGGGTTCGATACCCTCCCTTGAGTGTAATTTGAGTATTTAAGCACGTTAATGGTGATTTTGCCGAAGACGGAGGGTAGAGTGGCAAGCTGACCGACGTATTCCACACTCAACAGGGACATAGGGACAACATCCACAACGACTTTTGGGTATCGTTGAAACAATTTTAGTATCGTTCGGGTACTATTTCATTAAAACTTAAGTGGTGGGGGGCACGATTGGCGCGGTCCGATTGTACCCTCCGTCGATCACAAATTTCCGAGTTAAGGGTCTTAATTCGTGTATTTTGGTGCAAAGGAGAGTATAGTAATATTCATTAACGACTACTAATAGATTATTGTCCTTAATATATATTACTTATCTCCTATTTAGACCCAAGAAACACCCAAATTTTGTCGAAAATTACCGATTTACGACCAAACTATAGACCCCCAAATTTTTGGATATCCGAGCTTTTCCGAACAGCATAAAAGCTTTTTTATAGAGAGTAGCTACGTCGTTTGATCCCCCTGACAAGAGAAACCGCGTGAGAAAGGACTCAGTAGAAGTTGGAAAAAATGAAAATTTTTTGATAAAAACTTCGATAATTTTCTGAATTTTGTCAATCTGTTTTGGGGATCGAGTTTTTGAGTTTTTAGAGTTAGAGCAGTAAAATTTTTGTGTCAAGAGCGTCCTAGCATAACGTGCTCGGTTGGCAGAAAAATTCTTGAGTAACCCTCCGATTAGCTCCGTGGATAGAGCTAACGACTTAAGGATTGGAAAAAGAAGGAATCGGAGGGTCCAAATTTGATAGTTATTGGCCAAACTTTTGTCTCCAAACCAATTTTGGTCCGTTTTTTTGCCTTATTCCAGTGCCGTACAGGGCTACTACGCTCGTTTCAATTATTTTTAGGCACTTTCAACAGGAATTGCGGAAAAAGTTTCTCAGAACCTATATAGGTGGTGAAAAAAGGCCAGTTGGACAAACTCGTTATTGGCAATTTCTCAAAGACTAGCCAATCGATTGGAATAATTTTGGTCGACGTTTTGGACCATTTTTCCGGACCGCAACTGTTTTTGGGTTGATAATCTCGGAAAAGAAAATTTTTTTGGAATTTGTTGGTTTGGAGGGTCCAAATTAGAGGTAACCCACCGAACGGCAGAAAGTTTTATCAAAACACCTTTTTATCCTGCTGGGAAGGTTGACCGTGTCAACCAACCTGGTTTTAAGCAAGTAACACCGCATTCAGAGGCTTTTTTGCGGTAAATTAACCCCTTTTTCCTGATTTTTGCGGAACCCTCCGGAGTAACCCTCCGGAGTGACTTAAGCCCTTTAGCAACCCTCCTTAGTGGAGATTTTCCACGAGACCCTCCGAAGGAGTTAAAAACAACACCCCATAAGGAATTTAGCTTGTTTTGACGCTTTCTTAAGCTAGTTGAAGGCCCTTTTTAAAGACTTGGAAATTTTGGAAGAACCCTCCGAGGTAACCCTCCGGAGCATATTAAGCCTCTTGTTGACCCTACTTAGTGAGTTAAGGGGGACCCTCCGAAGTCTCTTGGGTGACTAACGTACCCTCCGAAGTAACCCTCCGGAGTAGGCTAAGTGTCTTAACAACCCTCCGAAGTAACCCTCCGGAGTGACTTAAACCTTCTAACAACCTTCCTTGTTGGAAACTTGAGGAAACCTGTGGCAATTTGGGAAACGGAAAACATCCATTTAATTAAGATCATATTAGGATATTAGGCGTGCTTATTAGGATCATAGGAGCCCATTTTGACCCGGAAATTCGTGATCAACTTTGGAGTCTAGGTCGGGTGTATCGGAAGTACCCGAACAAAATTTTTTTTGATTGTGATTTTGGTTGTGTGGTTGCCTTGAGCTACTTAATAGGAAGGTTCGAGCAATCCGGGAACAAATAAAAGAAGACCTCGGTGAGTGTATTAGGCAAATACACACTCACTTGAGAAGAAAAGTTGTTCCCTGCTCTCGTGCACTTGGAGCGTTCCGTGTGTGGGGGAGCTTTTTCATAGACTTTAGAAAATTTCAGTCAGAGGTTGTCTTGAGCTACATAATAGGACAGCTCGGGCAATCGCAGGACACCTAAAAGAAGACCTCGGTGGGTGTATTAGCCAAAAACACACTCACTTGAGAAGACTGTGTCCTAGGCTTCGTTCTTTCGGATCGTTCCGATTGAGGGAAGTCTTTTTCTTTAAGACTAAGTTTTATTGATCTGTTTCTGAATCATCACTGCTTTTTACCAAAGATTGTTTGATTTTAACAAAGCACTGACTTGAGAAACTGTGTGGCGATAAATTGATACTGACGAGAGGTCGCTGTCACCTGTAGGATATTCTTATCTGATTATCGATTGTGTTTTGTGTGTTGATTATATCTTGTGAAAATTTTGTGATACTGTTATACTATACAACAGGGTTGAGTTAGCATTATATCAATACTGAGCAAGCCCTGTGTGTAACTTTAGCTGAATCGCTAAGATTGTCTTTGAGAAGTCTAAGAGACATTTTTGATACCTACGAGATCCAAGAGGCAGCGTTAAGTAATTTAACTTGAACTTGTTGCGGTACGTGTGCATCGCCATTAAATAATAAGAATATTGTTATTTGTCACAAAGTATGCAGCGCAGGGACTCGTTAGGATCGACTACTAAGATTCCCAGGCTGAGCAAGGGCAGCACGCGAAAATTTAAAACTAGGCGTAGCCAGTCCTCGTTTAGCAGCGCCTCCGACGTGTTTGCCGAAACCGAATCGACTAAAGGTCAACCTGATCTTTCAGTGAGCGAAATGAAACTAAGGAGCGAGAAAATGCTTGATGGCGATCAAGGGCGGAGCGCCGAGGCCGGACCCGCGAGCGAGACGCTTGTGGACCCCTTTGACGAAGGAGAACGTACGCTTATTCGACCTGACCTCGAGCCGAGCGAGGACCTCCAGCGGGAGGAAGTTGAGAGGACGGAGGAGACCTCGGAGCGTTCCGAGGTCGAGCCGCGAGAGGAAGTGTTAATCAAGGGAATGTCCAAATCGGAGACCAAAAGTCATAGGTGGAGGAGAGAAAATTCACATTCAGCTAATACCCACGCATCTCTGGCCAAGCAGAGCAACAACGCGATGATGTCGAGTATAAGCCCGAGTGAAGAACAACCGGGTTCGAAGGCCAAGAAGAGCTGGAAGTCTTTTTACGATGAGCGCATGGCGTCACTACGAACTGAAGGTTTATTTTCCAGTTATGACTACCCGGAGATAACCCATCCGGATGTGAACTTCACACCGTGCCCAAGGAACGACATGAGCAGGAAGGCGTCGTCCGCCTCGCCGACCAGGCCCATGTCAACGCTCGACAGATTGATGACGTCGATGAGCAAGCAAAAAGGCGGTGCGTCATCAAGCACCAGGCTGCAGCCGCAGTTGACCTCATCATCTTTGGGACTAATCCCGCCATTGGGGGCAACTGGCGATATAAGTGACATGTTCGCTGGTGTAATGAATGGTCTGGATGAATTGAGACGGGACATGACCAAGAGGATAGATCAAGTTGACGAGAGAGCTCACCAGGGTCGGGAGAATCTGAGAGTCGCAAGCGAGGGTTGATCAGGCTCAATTGATTCGCAACACCGATCAATGCCTGGCGGAGAGCCTGGCACAGGCAAGCAAGGAGTCTGAGGAAAGGAAGGCTAGGATGACAAGAGAGATCGAGCGATTGTTGAACGATCATGATAATACCTACGCCCATACGATGACTGGCATGGAAAATAGGTTAAATGCCAAATCTGACTTAATGATGCGGAAGCTTGACGCGATCTTGAATGGGAGCAGTTGGGAGGAGCGTTCCAACCCAAGGCATCGCTCACACCATGCGAACGATGGAGATGGGACGGGCAGCTATGCCAGGGCCCAGCAAAGCTCGAGAACGAACTACGAACCTAGGATTACGGAGCGGCCAAGGGCAGCCCCGTCTAGGCCTGGCTGGACGAATTCAGTCCCGCTGGAGGCAGATGCTACTCCAGAGACAAGGTTGCCAACTGTGCCACAAGTCAGTTCAGTGCCAGATCTGACTACAGTCTCACAGGACACGACGATGTATGCCTCGATGTTTGAGCCTCTGAACAGATCTCTCGAAACATTCATCACCAAACTCTCGAAGTCAACCGAGAGAGGAGAGAGGTCAAGAAGGACACTGAAAAAGCCGAAGTCATACAAAGACGAGTCAGACGGCTGCATTGATACTTCGATAGAAGTGATGAAGTTACACTTTGAGGAAGAGAGTCTCTCCAAGAAACAAGAGTGCAGCGCGCTAACAAGCAACCTGGAGGGTACTGCACTAAATTGTCTAATGGCGAAAAGAGCCAATGAGAGAGACAGCGCTCGCAAGATATTCGACATCCTGCTGAATCGTTTCGGCTCTGGAGTACAAGGGCACCAGGCTATGGTGAAGTTCGAAAAGAGGCGTCAAAGAAATGACGAATCCATAGACAAATTTTTGGACGACCTTGAATTGCTTAGGAGGAGAAGCAATCCCGATGAGAGAATATCTGAGCGAAACTTGGCGATTGCTTCGAAGTTCATGGACGGAGTAAAAAGTGAGGAGTTGAAAATGATGTTGGCCACACACTTCACCCTGTCACTTGACCAGGTACCCACGCCCGATGATTTGCGTATGAAACCACGCGAGTATTTACTCATAAGACCGAATGCGCAAAACCGTTACACTAATTATGGTAACTATAGCGGGACAAACACTGGTGCGAACTCCAGTTGGTACAAACCTCGCGATGACATGGATAAGAGGAGGTCGTGTGCGAATTGTGGTTCGATGGACCATCACGTTTCCGCGTGTTCTGCATACAAACAGAACATGAAGGCAATAGGCTACTTTCTCGATGACGTCGACGCGACCGACGAGGATCACGAAGAGTACGTCAGAGGGCTCATCATGAAATATGGTCCGAGGTGTTTCTTCTGTAATTTGGAGGGACACTTCAAATCGTATTGCACTCAATTTTGGGATGCAGTGGCGGACGCGAAACATCCCCGCCACGAAGAGGCGCTTTCGGGTGTCAAGGCCAGTTGAGCACGTCTGATGAACGAGGCCGAGTCTCGGAGAAAGGAGACGACACCGAGCACCTTTACGACTAAGAAGGTAAAGACACTGCCTGACGAGGTGGTAGCCTCGAACCTGGAGGCAGAGTCGGCTAGCCCACTCAAGGTGGATTACGGTCTGGCGGCAAGGACAGCGTTGCAGAATGTCAAACAGGAGCTAGCCACGAAAGAAGTGGAGCAGTGGGTAAGGTGGGAGCTGGAGAGCACAGATCTTCGGGAAAGTTTTAATGTTCTGGGTAAAACGACGAAAATAGAAGACAAAGAGGAACCCAGGAAACAGGGACTAAAACTGAACGTTATATCTGGGAGAACTTTCGGCGTGACGAAGCAAGGGACAAAAATGTTTCCATTATCTCAGTCGCAGGGCACCAGGTGGTCAAGAACTTGAGTGAACCATCCGAGATTACACTAGTCCACCTGGACATCTATGCCGACTACCTGAAGGAAAAAGATCCCAAACTGGACTCCAGGGCAGTGCGAGCGCTGCTCACAACAGGAGGTCCGAGGCTGATGAAAGTGGATGGACATTACATCGATGTCCATGGCCCATACCCGATTCTAATGAATGTGGATGGCATCAATATCTACACAAAAAGCTCACATAACTGATGCGAACGATCAGATTGGCCGGATATACATTGGTCAAGAGGAGCTGAAGGTTAGACGAATCGGACACAATGCCATGCTCGAACAAGATGCGGTGCACATAGGTTGCCAGGCCGATCTGGCCGCACACGTGCTGGGCGTGCAAGGCAGACAACTTTCAGTAAAGGGACTGCTAGACACGGGGGCAGTGGTTAGTGTCATGCCAGTCAAAACTTGGACCGACATGGGTTTTGAGAGGTCGAGTCTCATACCGACAAACATCAGATTGGCAGCTGCCAATCAGGGAGCGATCTATGTGACTGGACGAACCCCGATCATTTCACCGCAGCTCGGAGGAAGACATCTTTGGATGAGCTTCCTAGTAGTGGAGAATTTGGACGAATCCGATCAGTTCATCTTAGGAAGGGACTTCGTACGCAATTTTGATGTCACGATCGATCTCAATGACGGATTGATTAGGATCAAGGATCCTGAGAGAAAGTGTGAAAAGAAACCCCTTAATAAGATCTTAATTAACCAGGCCAAGGTGCCGATTTTTCTGCATCGAAAAGTTAGATTAAAATCAAACCAAGCCGTAGTAGCGACGTTTAGGATGAGGAACTTGAATGAGCTCAGCAATGACAGACAGGTGTGTCTGGTACCAAATCCAAACAGTGAAAGCTCAGCTATTTTAGGAAGAAGCTTCTCACTCACTCAGAGCGGACTGTGTGTGATTAAGTTGTTGAACACAGAAGCAACAACAGTGACAATACAGAGGGGAAAGAAACTTGGCTATGCTTTGCCTCTGAGCACATACTTTCAGAGTGTTGAGATTTTGAAAAAGTTTGATGTAACTAAATGCCCATTGCATGCGAACCAAGAATATATAATGAAGAGAGTAAATGAATTGAAATCTTCTAGGAAACTTGTTTTCAATGAAGTCGGAAACAGATGATGGGCTGTCTAGTTGTTCCAACTTTCCTGAGAGGCCGACAGAGACAGAGTTAGCAGCGAATAAACCGGTCCTACCTGAGATAGAACATTTGAAGGGCAAAATATCAGACATGGAACTAGATTCGCTCAGAGCGGTGCTAAGTCGGAACGCAGACGTTTTTTCGAAACATAAGGCCGACATAGGTTGCTGTAATTTTGTAGAACACGAGATTGAGATAGAAGAGGGCTCGGTACCTCATAGGGAAGGGGCGAGAAGGATGACCCCTCACAAGTCAGAAGCGTGTAGGAAGGAAATCGAGATGTTAATGGAGTATGACATGATCGAGCCGTCGAAGTCCCCGTGGGCTTGTGGCGTGGTCATGGCGAAAAAGAAAGTGGGACAACTCAGATTTTGTTGTGATTTCTGTTATCTGAACGCAGTAACTATAAAGGACGCATACCCGATTCCCTGCATCGATGAGAGCCTATCCAAGCTGGGGGACAAGAAGTTCTTCACGACGTTGGATTTGGGCTCTGCGTTCTTGCAGGTGCCACTCCGAAAGCTAGATCGAGAAAAAACAAGCTTCGCGTGCGAGCTGGGATTGTTCCAGTGGAAGAGGATGCCGTTCGGATTGTGCAACGCGACGGCCACATTCCAGCGACTGATGGCCCAGGCACTCACGAGCGTCACTAAGAAATACGGGAATCTCATCATGTGTTATGTCGATGATGTCGTGATTGCAACACCAACCTTAGAAGACCATATAGAGAGGTTGGAGGAGGTGTTTTCTTGCATGAAGCAGGCGGGTCTGAAATGTAAACCCTCTAAGTGTGAAATCCTCAGAGATTCCATAAAGTATCTGGGCCGCCTGGTGGATAAACATGGAGTGAGACCAGATCCTGAAGCGGTTGAAGCCGTGCTGACCTGGAAGGCACCTAAAACAGATACACAGCTGATGAGTTTTTTGGGATTCGCTAATTATCATAGAGAGTTCATCAAGGGGTATGCTGACAAAATATACCCCATACAGCGGTTGATGAGAAACAAGGGCAAAAAGTTCACTTGGACTGATGAGGCACAAGTTTCATTTGGAACATCAAACGTGAACTATGCGAGGCACCGGTCCTCGGCATGCCAACAGAGAAGGGGATGTTCGTGCTGGACACGGATGCATCAGTGGTTGTGATATCGGGCATACTTCACCAGGAGCAGGAGTGGAACGGGAGAACGGTTCTTTGTCCGATAGCCTACGGGAGTAAAGTCCTGAGTGATACTGAGATGAAGTACGGCGCACCAAAAGCGGAGATGTTCGCGGTGATCATTTTCGTGGAAAAATACAGGGCCTACTTGGGGAGTGCTCCCTTCAAGTTGCGTGTGGATAATCGTGCCCTTGCCTGGCTGAAAACCTATTCGATGGATCAAAGTTATATTGGTCGTTGGACGGTGCGCCTGGATGGATACCACATGATCATAGAGCACCGTACCCGTGACAAGCACCAGAACGCAGAAAGCCTCAGTAAAAAGACAGAATTTTATGAGCGCCTCCAGGAGAAGCAGGCTAATCAATCGGAGATCAAAGACGGGTTTCATTTCTGGACAAGGAAACCTACGACAAACTGCCACTTACTAGGTGGTTAGATAAGTCAGGGCATCCTATACCCGGACAACCTGACCTTCCAGTGGAGACGGCCGCGGAGATAAAGTTTTTAGCCAGAGGCGAGCCCGTTCCGTTGGATCTGCTAGTACGATCCAATTTGGTACAGCAAGAACTTACCAGGCTGGGTATAAACAGCATGGCTCTTTTGAACAGGACGGTGAACGTGGCGCCGGTCGTCATGGGAAAGCTCCGTGACTTGTTGGACAGGGAAGTGGATAGGCATGATCGTGAGTGGATGGAGACCATGCAGCGGTTGACTGTCAATGAGAAAACAGAGAAGAGGCCAGTGTCCATTCGCAGCCGAGGTGTTGAACGGGATTGCAGGTCGATAGTCAACCAGCTGGTGAGCTCGATGCCGAAGGAGGTCTTGTTGAGAACTTCGTTCACTGAATATTTGACACTGAATCAGACCCAAGCCACAGAGGAAGTCAGGATCAAGTCGAAATCCAGCTTCGCGAGGAGAGTGCATTTCACGGATGCAAGAGAAGAATACGAGCCGGGCTCAGATTTTTCTTCCGGGGACGAAACAATGTCCGGGGAGTCGGACATCTTCAGGCCCGTACAGGACGATTTGTCTAGGGAGAGGTTAATGAGACCACCCAGAGACAGAATTTTGTCCGGGGAGTCGAGAAACATCACAGACAGAGTCGAACGTGATGGTGTAGAGTCACTCGACTGAAGTGATGACTCAAGGTCGCAGTCCTGGGACAACACATCCGAGACTACTTCTAATTCTGATGTATCGGAGATTGCGATTCATTCCTTGTTGGTGGACTGGAAACAACGCGGGCTGGACAGGGAAATGCATCAGGATCCGGACAGAGACAGGTACACCTCCGATGAGGAGGGCACCGTGGTGGATAATGCCGCCGATGAGCTCGAGTTGATACCAGTTTCGAAACACCCAACCAGATTACTGCCACATGGTACGGTCGTCCGTACCAATCTGGAGCCATCTGTGCAGGAAGCAACGCCTTTGAAGAAGATATGGTGCGTTACATTGATGGACGATGCCCATGCCCCGGAGATAATGAGCGGGCAAATGAACGTGGTAAAGACGTCTTTGAAAGCCAGGTACAGGCTGTCGGATCTCCTAAGGGCTCAACGAAATGATAGAATGACGAGCAGTCTGAAGAGATGGATCGAGAATGGAGCACCTGACAAAGGAGACTTGGAAGAAGACAGCTACAAGATCTTGAAGCAGTTGTACCTGAAAAGAAAAGATCTGTTGTACCTGAACAAAGACGGAATCGTAGCCTGTAAACGTAGAGAGGAGGACAAGGTCCTTTACAAGTACAACTCGATAGTGTTACCACAGTTATACCAGACCGAATTGCTCTTTCGTTCACATGACCAAATGGGCCATCAAGGCGTGGACAAAGTGTACAACAGGATACAGAAACGATTCGAATGGCCGGGATTGAAGAAGGCTTGTGAGAAATGGATCACCGCATGCCTGTCATGTCAGCAGGCAAAGGATCCCAGGAAACTGAGATTCCCTCTGCAATCAATAGAATCATCAGGATTCAATGAAGTGGTGCAGATCGATCACCAAAAGATATGCATGACAGCCACGGGCTACAATCAGGTGCTGGTAATGATTGATCATTTTACGAAATATGCAGAGGCAGCACCCTGCATGACAGCATCAGCGGAAGAAACGTGCGATCATTTGATAAATGTGTGGATAGCGAGGCACGGCTGCCCCATCACATTCCAATCGGACAATGGCAAAGCATTCGTGGGTGATCTCACGAAGGAGTTAATGAAAAGGTCGCAGGTAGCGCAGGCCCACTCGACCACTTATCACCCGCAAACGAATGGCCTAGTCGAGAGGCAGAATCGCACGCTGGTATCCATGTTGAGAGTTTTTTGCTCACGCTACATGGATGACTGGGATAGACACTTACCGCAAGTGATGGGTGCTTACAACAGCACAGAGCATTCCACCACGGGAATAAGTCCGCATATGATGCTAACGGGTCACGAAAAAGCGCTTCCGTTGACTTTTTACTACCCTGAATATGAGGGGAAGAGAACAGCACCGCAAACGTACGTGCGGGATGATATTAGAACACAGCAGGACCTCAATGACTTATGCAGGAGGAACACGCAACAAGCGCAAGTTAGACAAAAAAGGAGGTTTGATAAAAGGACAGCCGATGCAAAAGCCTACTCAGTTGGCGACTACGTCTGGGTGTTCCAGGAAGTGGTTCCACCAAAAGAAACCAAGAAATTATTAAAGAAATGGCGTGGTCCATTTCAGATAACAGAGGTGCACCAAGGTGGTCGTTTTTATCGATTGAGCACTGGAAGAGCAGCTCACTACGAAAACATCAAACCACACAATGCCTCGTCAAAGGACTGGTGCATCCCAGCGGACATGCAAGAGGGAGACTATTTGATAGTGGATCCTGCTTGTGAGGTGAATGAAAGGTGTACTCGCGACAAAAACGACGGGAATGAGGTGGTGGACGATTGCGACCTACCACTGGATCTGGAGTTGACCGAGCGAGTAGAGGTGGACGATGAAACTCTACCTTATGCCGAGGAAGACTGGGATTGCCCGGAACAAATCGAAATTGACAAAGGAATACAGCCTGACTTTCCTCTCACCATGGAAACACGCCAGAGCAAGAGAGAAAAGACAAGAAGAAATACAATCCGTACGGCGAGGATTTCGTCGTAGACAGGATAGTTGTAAGTGATATGATGGACTCGCTGGTAAGACTGGACGAAGTGGCGGTGCTAGAAGAAATCGACTTGGTGAATGACATGGATCAAGATTGGATCGACGATCGATCAGAACCGGAAGTGGAGTTCGAGCCAGAAGCGGAACAGACTCATGAGCAAGAACTAACGAACTTGCGGGTGCTCGAGTGGCTCCATGATCTGCCGACAGATCCAAAAGAGACAATCGTGACGATTCAGGACGTCGATAAAGACGGCATCAAATACGTCAGTCATGACAATACCGAGTCCAACTGGGTCGCCCCAGATGGTCCTCAACGTGTTCCACAATCCAACCTCGATCTCCTAGACTTTGGGCGATCGACGGGGACGTCGATGGATATTTTTGTCCGGGGAGTGGGGATAGGACTCACCCACACCGAAAATTTGATAATAAAAAAATTGAAATCGGCAAGGGAAACCGGAGAACTAGAGACAGAGGGCAAGAATGCTAGAGAACCACCTTTTGGACGAATTTTTGAATTGTAATTTGACCTACTGAACAATTATTCAAACAATATCGTCATAACTGACAGCGATTTCATACTCACGGAACGCACATGTGCTATAGCGATAACCGCGGTCGTAAGCTTCAAAACAAAACTAGCGGCTGATTTCAAAAGAGAGTATAAGAACATCGAATTTTTATGGAAACAGAGGCCTGTTGTGGGAGGGATGATAGCGCTGCCCCCTGTTGCATCACAGATACCAGGGAAATATTTGTGTTTCCTGTTTACTAAGGCCACTGATAGGCAACACGTAGATCCAGAGAGCTTGGTATTGGCCTTGACTCGACTTAGGGATTTTCTGGTTGAGAGAGGAGTGACCTCTCTCTCGTTACCAGTATATGATCCTAATAGGGGAAAGCTACATCCGAGAGAGTTGTACGCCCTTGTACATGTGATATTTTCAGAAACTGACATAGAGGTTTACTTACATAAAAAATACTATCTGAGCATATGCTAGGAACTGCGTTCGGCAATAAGTGGTTTTTATCAAGTTCACTTGAGAAGAATTAGTGTCAAGTTTAGATTAGGAGTAGGTTTTAGGTACATTATTAAGGATTATGTTTTTATGTGATAGTGTAGATGTGTGATGTTTATGTGTTATGTTATTGTTATGATATGTTTTATGTTTTGTATCAAAAAAGACCTAGAATACTCCAGGTCATCAAGGTGACAGCGCTCATTTGTGCTACCCTGACACAGATACAGGTGGACGATCCACCTTGGTGCTAAATTTATAGAAGAACGAGGTGTATGACTGAAGTGGTCAGGAGAAGTGAAAGTAGTGATGCTGGAAGTGGCAAAGGAGTGCAGAGGAGGCTCAGACATAACGATAGAGGACCTGGCACCACATGGCGAGGAGTCCGTAGAATTCCTGGTGAACGATGAATTGTTTTATCACGCAGGAGACATGACCATACCGGCGCGGCCGGACTCGGGCATAGACACACGACAAGGCCCTTCAGGACCTAAGCCGAAACCTGATGCAAATGACGATAAATTGATGGATCAAGACGATGACGACATCAGGGGAAAGACGGAAAAACCGGGTGAGACGGATCTAGGAGCGTTGGAGAGAGACTTGCTAGAATACCGGTTCAGTGAAGACGACGATGGGGAAGTCGATGGGAATCTATTGCTGATGACGCCATCGTCTTTCATGTCCCCTACAAAGGAGGCGTCGGCCGACTTACCCCCGATGGACCCAATAAGTCAGGCGAGAGAGTGTCGAAGTAGGGATCCACAAAGATTGCTCCATGAGTCACCGAGGAGGAGAAAAAATGAAGAGTCGATGAGGGTATCCTTCCTGAGTACGCTACCGGAAGAGGAATGGGAGAGATACCAAAGTGAACTAGAAAGCAAGACAGGAGCAACCTGGAGCCGAGTGAACTTCATGGAGAGGTCATGGGACTTGATACGACGATATGGGACGCAGTCCATAATGAAGGTGAGATTGAACCAACCCATCATGCGTGAGGTCCTGGAGAAAATAATGAGCTCCGTGGAGTCTGATGTTCTGACCGAGTCAGTTACAGAAGACAGTGCCGATGATCAGCAGGTCACAAAGAAATTACCCGTTAGACGAGCCAGAAAGGGGCTGAAGCGGCTGAAAGGGAAGACAGGAAGTCGAGCCGTGAACCAGAGTGGTGAAGTCAAGAGCCAGCGCAGTTGTGGCCTCTTTGACGAGCGCAGGTCATTCAGGCGAGAGCGGCAAGGAGATGGTGCGACGTTGACCGGGGGAGAAAAAGAGAACCTGATACCACCTATGCTCTTGGCAGGTCTGACCACGACAGCCACAAAATCAAAGAAGACTGCACGAGCCCTAGCAGACACTAAGCTAAAAATGGAGATCATCAGTCAGTGTGGATCTGGAGGACTTGAAGATTACAGGCCGTCGCGAACCAACATGGCCCGGATGAAACTGGAGGGACAACTCGACGTGGTCGAGTACAGTCGAGTCACTGTGCCGGAATCGGTCCACGTGGGAGATCCAGCAGGGGGTTATGTGGAGATGTTGAAGGCAAGAAACTCCGCGAGAGGGCACCTGATGGCTTGGAGCGAGAAGCGAGCCATGCAGGAATATCTGAAAGGGCTAACGGAGAATTCTAACTTGAATCCGAAAGAATACGGCACGGTAATGTCCTCAGAGGCGAACGAAATCGGGCTGGAAAAACTACTGGAAATCTCTTGGAGGGCGACCCTCCAAAGATACTTCGACGAGACGATGCGTGCACCTGCGACGATGGCAGCGTACCTGGCTCATCCTTGCACGAGAACTGACCTGCAAGTACGGTTGGCTTGGTGCTTGATGGGCATCAAGAAGGCGGAATATGAAGCTAGTAATGATTTGAAATCAAAGGAACAGGAGCTGGAGTTGATGGAAGCCCTGCGAGCGTTGACTTCAAAAGACGATTCTGCGATAGTCTCGGCAAAGCGTAAGGATGCCCTTTGCTTTGTCAGGTTCGTGGTGGATCGTATCTCCACTCCTGTTTTGGGAGAATGCATAAAGATCATTCGGCAAAAGGGAGTTGACTGCGAAAAAAATTTCCTCAGGGCACTCCTGGAACTGTATCAGGATATGCCGTTGATTGTACCAATAAGGGAGTCGAATGAAATGGAGAGCTATCGCAAGTTGGAAGAAGTGAGAAGGTATTCCAACAAAGAATTGAAAGTGAGCCGGGAGTTGATTGAAACAGTCAGGGGACAAAAAGACTTTGCAACACTAGGGAAACTGAAGTCATTCCAATATGTGTCTGGCATACCGGGGATGGCGTATAATCCCTTCGTGAATGAAGAAGCCATGGAAGCGTACTTCGACTATGAGCAAGTCATAGTGCTCAATTTCTGGGTCGAACGGATTAAGGAAACTGGAATGCTGATGGTGGAACAACCCAAGCTGGAAATTATTTTAGAAAAAAGAGTGGTCGAACCCTCGGTTCCCGAGCTGAAGGGGCAAGTGAGATTTGATTGTGGTTCTTGGGACGGTCCCTTGAAAACCAGCCTAGTAACCATGTGGGAGCTCATGAAGCCTTCTTGGTGTCCCCATTCTAACGCCATTCTAATGATACACCATCTGCTGGCCATGAGGATGACGAAGCGGAAGAGCAACCCATCCACGGAGCTATCCGAGGAAAGTCCATCGAGCAATTGGTTGAAGCAAGGCACCTGTTTGGCTCAACATAGTGGGATGGAAGGACATGTTTGCAACTTGAGACACTGCCTGATTACGATGAGCGAGCAGCATCGACAACTGGCACGATTGTACGGAAGATTGAGCATGTCGGATAAGAGTGGCATGGAGTTGGTCGCGGACTGTCATGGGGTGACAGATTTAAACTTGACCACAGCTTTGGGATTTTGTAGCATGATGAGTTCGATAGAATCGCTTGAGCGCCTGGAGCGTGCCCATGAGCTAGTGACGTCCCTCAGCGTGGAAGTATTCTCTGGAGCATTGCAGACAGAGCAGAAGATCGGAGGCTGGCGAGAAGTCCTGGAAAACGTAATGAATCTGAAGGATAGTGAAGCCTATCATAAATCTACTAGTTCAAAATATCTGGTGGGTTCAAGCTCCGCGCCATATTGCAAAAGTAGGTATCCTACACACATGGTGGTGATTGATGCGAGGACGCAGCAGGTGTTGATTGACCAACTTTTCTCTGTGCCAAAGTGCGTGAGGTTGGCCAGAATGTGGGGTAGGTCATATGATTTGTTGGCGAAGATCTTTCGGGCAGTCCCGAAGAGATCTGAAGGCGAGTTGCAAGGTGTAGTGGGTGAAGAGTTCCTGAGACTGAACGAAGGTAATGTGAGAGAGTTCCAAAAGCAGAAAGCGAGTGGAGCGTTACCCACTGAATTTCCCACCAAGAAGAGAAAGACGATTTACACAGAATTATGATGGAGGTGGAACCGTTGCTGGGAGCCTCAGGGTATCGGACCCGAAGGAACATAGTGAGAACCCATGGGGAGTATCCTTGCCACTGCTTGGCGCAGACGTTGTGGTACCCCAAACGCGGGAATCTGATGCTAGCATGGGACGTGGAGGAGTTGTACTCTACGGGGTTGCCCGATCAGAATCAACAGGTGTCAATCGTGGTGGTTAGTGCCATGCTGGCAGTGAGATGGTTGGAGGCTAACGCT
Source organism: Symsagittifera roscoffensis (assembly GCF_963678635.1). NCBI lineage: Eukaryota > Metazoa > Xenacoelomorpha > Acoela > Convolutidae > Symsagittifera > Symsagittifera roscoffensis. Next base: position 27,930,930 of record NC_087066.1, on the reverse strand, counting down.
GACACAAGTGAATAGGAGACGGCCGTGCCGACTCCTGAGCAGCTGAGCAACGTGAAGATGAGTCGCGAATTGGATCTTTTCAGAACCACCTGCAAGGTTCTGAGAGTACCCAAAGCCATTGAAAGAATATGGTTAAGGCAAAGATTGATGCCTTGGTTCCGTGCAGTGATGACGTCATTGATGTATGAACGCGCGAAGCGTCACATGTCAAAGAACACGGAAGCCTATCAATCTTTCTAGCTAGATATAGGACCGGAAGCCTATAAGAGAGCATTCCTAACTCACAGAAACGCGGTCACCACGGCGATGAAGCGAGTAGCTGGAGCGCCTTGTGTAACTGAAGAGGAGAAGAAAGAAGTCTTAAGAGCTGACCTAGAACAAAATATTAGCCTGTGTCTTCACAACAGCTTTTGCAGGAACCGGGAGCAAAAGGTGAATGTGGACCTGCTACCTTGTTGCAAACCGAGGCTGTTGGAACAGGAGAGTTGGGGCACGGCCCGCAACTCCATGGACATGCTGGAGAAAGTCCTAGAAGACAGCGAAGCTGAAGATCAGGATGGAGAAGCAATGGAATGAAGGTGATGGAACGAAGAGGTCAAGTGAAGACGTGAGCAAGAAAAGAAGAGAAGGAGAAAAAACTTGATTGTCTTTGTGCGTTAAAACTTAAACCAATCAACCAAGTTTGATTATTGAACTTGTTAAACTTTTTTTTTGATTTAGTTTGTTCAAACAAAACTTTGAAAATTGTTGCAATTGTTAAAATTGTTGAAAGAAAATTTTAGTTATACTACTTATGTATATATATAGAACATAGGTGAGTATATTTACCTATTTAAACACGACTGAAGTTTTTAACCTGTGTAAGACACAATTTCACTGTGTGGCGACATGGTAAGTTTGAGTAAACTCGCTCGAGAAGGGTGAGTAACTCAATAACTTTCCTAGCCACAGAGTTTCTTAGTTTTTATATTGAAAGGACTGCGTAAATAACTGATTATACTTGGTGAGTGACGTTAAGTTAATTTTAATGGGTGCGTGGCCGTGCCACGTCCCAACTTTTTAATCACAAAGAGCGAAAAGAAGTTTTATGGCAAGTGACGTAAGTAGTCAGAAAAGAAATTTTAGCTAGGTCATTCCTCATGGTGCAAATTTTGTAAAAATGTTGAAAGGCAGTGAGATGTAGTACGATGCCATTTGTGAACACGTAGTGAGTTGAGGTGGAGTAGATAAATTTCATTTTCTTATGCGATTTGTAAGATTGATTACAGAGAACTGGAACACTACTTGACGATAACCGGGTGTTATGCGATCAATAGGGACATTGATGGGGACTTGTCCGGGGAGTATGTGCCATTCTTCCAGGTTGGCACAGCGCGACCTTCCGGCGGGACAGAAAAAAACGAATAAAGGCCTTAGTAACGAAAAAAATTGCGAAGGAGGGTAGGAATATTCTAGAATTTTTATTTTTAAAATTTCGATCGAAGAGTGAATATTTCTGAGAAATAGAAAAAGACGGCCATTTTACTGAAAGGGACAAAAAAAACAAAAAAACAACAAATATAGTGAGAAACGGTCGTGCGGGAACACAAAGAAAACAGAGCCTCTTATCGTGGCAATAACACGCGATAAAAACCTTAGCAGTGGATCTTATTGGAGAAGGAAGCTTCAGTGGGGAAGGAATATTCCACGGAATCCTCCCGTGCCACAAATTGGAGAGATAACAGCGTTATCTCGGGAAGATTACGGGAGCGGAGGCTTGGTCCCCCAGAGACTGTTGTATGTGAAGGGACTATATAAAACTGACTTTGTAGCTACTTGGATGTCGTAGAACTCTGAATTAACACCGGTATAATTTGATATTTTAGAATATCAGTAGCTAGAAAGAGGAAAGGGTCAATCCATCTCCAATGGACTTAATATAGAACTGTCACACAAAAAACATGATAAAATAGGGTATTCGAGCCGTGTTTTTAATAGCAATCACGTAACCTGAGGATCCGAGACTCAGCTATGTGGTTGTGTTCGCATGTAAACGAAAGCTGATCAAAAGTCGTTTGACTGATGGCCTAAAAGTAGTAACTTTTTACTTAGCCCTAAACAGACCAGAAAAACAACTGGCAAGGTCGAGACGGTGAAAAACGAGTGGAAATAAGGTAACTGACCCCTGCCAGTCGTTAATAGGTACTTTTTCTACGCTCCGTCGCTGTGTAGTATTTGGGCGAATGTTACATATAACTGTTCCATCTCGTTGAAGGCGGAAATTAACATTTTTCAGCGTGGATTTGTCAACACTATTTTAATCAGTTCATATCTCTGTTTCAGTGCCTGTTTTTCTAGATTTTGTTCATCTATTGTCAAGTCTTTGCTTACGAATACACCTGATGTGTTGTTGAGTTTGAAAGCAATAGCTTTGTGGAGAACTAACTTGGCGTCCCTGTTGCAATTACATTCAACAATTGCCCTTTTTCTGTCAGCGCTATATCGTCCCAACCTTGTTATATTCACAACAGATTGAAGCAGGTTTTGGACCGAGTTTTGCCTATTCATTTGTCTTCGAAAAGGCTCTTTGCTTGTGCTTTCAGTGAAACCTTTAAAACGCAATCGTTTGCAAACAAAGTCAGGCGATGGCGCAGCTCTTTGACCTGTTGATCCGATATCTTGATTGGCATGTGAAAAATCTTTGATGTCATACGCGTTAGCAACAACGGCTTGCTTTTTTTCTTGAATCTCCTCAAGAGTTTTCTCTTGATCCAGCAGATTACTTTGTTTAGTTTCAACAGCAGGTAGGCATATCGGACAGTACCTTTTACAGGCAGGTATTTTTGATATAGGTTGACGCATACCGGATGCCACCAGGAATCGCAAGAGTCGCATCCAATAGATGTTACACCAGTCGTTGGACAGTCATCCTTGAAGTTCTTTGCAATCTTCTGCTTGGCTCGTCCTTCTCCCAGATCAAATCTAATTAATAAGTTTATCGCAACAATTAGGCTAATCAAAAACTCATGCTAGCTGAAAACAGGGGTTCACACCCTTGGGCAATGAGCCATAAAGCCTCTACTACTGCTACATCCAGAGAATTGTCAATTAAAATCTACCTTCCTCGATTATAGTAATGATGGAATTGTCTATGTTGGATGTATTTTATTCATATGTAGTCAAATGAAATAAAATTTAACAATCACATGTTAATTTGATCCAGAATTTAGCCTAATTGTTGTGATAAACTTATTAAATAGATTTGTTATGTTTGATGTTTGTGCCTGTATGTGGAGCGCCCTCTGAGGGATTTTAGAGACAGGTCTGTCAAGTGGCTTTCAATGGGGGAGGTGGGAAACTGGAACTGGCTTGAGGAGTCTGGTGGTGCGCCGCTGGACCTACTGAGCTCGGGTGAGATTGTTCCTTGTTTTTGATTTTTATAATTCGATTTTAAATTTGAAATTAATTTAGTTGTCTTTTTTTTATTTGCTGATTTGTAAAATTCCCACTAACCGCTTATCATGGGTTAGTTCAGTCCCCTAAAGTCCAGTCAAAATCCTTTTTTTTAACCTTTATGCTGCGTCAAGATGAGGAAAAACAACAAAGAGTGTACAAGCAAAGATTGCTTAAAACCTTCAGGACTGATAAATTGGATTAGATGTGATTGTTGTTCTAGTTGGTATCATATCAGTTGTGTAAATATTTCTCTTAGCGACTCTAAGAAAACCCAATGGTTTCAGTGTCCTTTATGCGTTGATGTAAAGTCTGTTAATAAAGCAACAATATGTAATGATTTAGTGCTAGACAATTATGTTAATACAGCCATCTCAAATGTCCGAGTACTCAAGAGAGTACCAAAAGACTCGCGTGTTCCCTTGGCGGAAAGTCTGTCGGACAAAATAAATGACATTGTCTACAATGTAGAAGATGTTACAAAATGGCTAATTTTTAAACGTCTTTCTTGTGTTTTTTGGAGCAACCGAAAAGAAGTGGACGCAAACAGACCACAAGCATGAGTTCTTTGATTAATAAAAAAGTTCGAGCAAATGACGTGTCACTTCCAAAACCCCATCCCCAAGTTTCAAGCCCGCCTCTGAGTGACCTCGAGCAGAGAATAAAGTTAATAAGTAGTAAGCTCGATGAAGGAAATGTAAAGGGAGGAATAAGGCTTGCTGCTTCGGATGACAAAATAGCTCCTTTATCAAAAATTGTTGTCTAAGCACCCGCAGCGAGCCAAATTTGCAGCTCCAAATCCAAGAAAGTTGGAGAGTTTTTGCGTAACCGATTTCGACCTATACAAAGCGATGATGTCCTTTCCAAACGGATCAGCAGCAGGTCCTGATAAAATAGTTCCTCAAAGTTTTAAAGATCTTGTTAGTAAGTCGAATGGCAGTGCAGGACTTAATTTTTTGAAATCGCTTACTAAGCTGATAAACCTCATTGGAGATGGCAAAATACCCGAACCATTAAGACCTTTTTTTTGGCGCAAAGCTTATCGCCCTCATAAAGATAGACGGAGGGTTGAGACCGATTGCCATAGTAAACACGCTGAGACGTATCGCGTCTAAATGCGCTGGAAGCAAGACCCTCTCCGAGCGACAAAATTTTTTCGGAAACGTACAGGTAGGATGCGGTACCAAAAGAGGAGCAGAAATAGCTGCGCAATCGTTTCGAAACCTAATTGAACGCAACGAAAACTCGATTTTAAGAATGCCTTTAACTCTTTAAACAGAGAAACAATGCTGAACCATGTTTATTCAAATCGCCCCGAACTGTAAAATTACACCCATTGCGCGTATGGTAAACCTAGTTACCTTTTTTACGGAAGCTCTGTCATAATGTCAGAAGACGTAACTCAGCAAGGTGATCCTGAAGCCCCATCCCTTTTTGCGGAAACAATTCATACACTAGTCAAACAGTTGGAGTCAAAATTAACATCTGGTATTTAGATGATGGGAATTTAGCCGACGACTATAAGGTAGTACTCCGCCACCTTAAAAACATTCTGAAATTGGAACAAAATTACGGCCTGAGCTTAAACGCTGAGAAGTGTGAACTTTGTTTTTTGGGACCGACTACTAGTACACAGTATAATTCAATTTTAACACAATTTCGGAAAATATGCCCCAAAAAAAATAAAAACAAAAGAAGAACTCCTCATTTTAGGATCTCCAATCGGCGAACTTTGCCGAAAAGAATTGCTCGACGAAAAAATTAAGGAGCTTGAAAAAATCTCGGATGTCATTGACAAACTAGACGCCCATTATGGTTTTTACCTCCTGAAAAATTGCTTTAGCATGCCAAAACTCCTATATTTTTTGCAAAATGATTTTTTGGAACGCTACGATAAATTACTAAGAAATTCGTTATGCAAGGTCACTAACGTGAAAATGGATGATAACCAGTTTTTACAAGCAGTTCTCCCGGCAGCCAAAGGTGGCTTGGGCGTTTCTTCCGCTCGTCTACTCGCTTTACCCGCTTTCTTAGCCTCAGAAGTAGGAGCGAAAGATGCCTTGAGCGAAATCTTTGGTTTGGAGCATGTGGATGGAACCTATGATGATGCTCTTAAACGGTGGTTTGACCTAGGAAAAATTGAAATGGCTCCGGAAAATTAAATCCAAAATGTAACATTCGCCCGGAAGATACATATCGACGGATAACAAAACTAAGTCTTAAGACGACTGGCTAGCGTCTAAACAGAGCTTTGCATGTTTTTCACCGTCTCTACCAAGCCAGTACTTTTCGGTGGAATTTCTTACATCGGGTCGACAAAAACGTTACTGTTCTCCGGCTTCGACCAGAACGCTCAAATTAACTGAATTACATGCAAAAATAGTGAGCTCATGGCTGGGTCTCAGTATCCCCAGACCACGAGGTCACTCCTAAAAACAGGGCTACTATTTATTATATTACTATTGTTTTTGTTCAGTAGATAAAAATCATCATCTCCATCGAGGATGGATCAACCCTTTCCCCCCAACTCTTGTGCCAGTCGGTCATATTTGGAAGTTTGACCTTGAGAGAAGCAAAAAACACTTGATTTTGGAGTGAAATTTAATTTTTCAAAATTTCGAATGGAACCTGTCATGCACGATTTTCTCGCGATAACTGAAAATCAGAAAAAAAAAATCAGAACAATTTCAGAACGATTGAGTCACACACGCGGGAAAGTTGTAAGAAAAAGCAGTAGGAAATTGCTATTCGCAATTTCCATCACTATCATAATCGAGAGTAGAGCTGTCTCATCTGTGACAGAGACGAGAGCATTCCCACGAATTGGATTATAGCGACTGGAGTGTTATTCGGAACTGGACTAGAGTGAACCTTCGGTGGAAAGGTGGACAACTCGAGTGTCCTAATGGTTCACAAGAAAACTATTGTCTAGAGTATAAACTCGTTCTCATTGTTAAAACTATAAAACATTAGACTCATTTAGTTACGTTATTTAATTCTTGAGTTAACTACCGACTGGATTATTTCCCACTTCTTGAGCGTGCTACTATGTGAGTACAAATTTAAATTCCTAGAGTGTGTTTTATAATTGTTATGTTGAGGTAAGGCGAGTTTTAGGTTGATCCATCTGAAATGGATCAAAGTTCCACTGTCTAATAAAAAAAGCAACTTAACGGATTGTTCCAACCCGGTTTTTAACGGCGTTCATGTATTTTGGGTATCTAGAGACCTAAGTATGGGGACGTTTCTAATTCTAGAGTGGGGGGATATTTTAGTAGTAGCCTTTAAGCTGTAACGGGTCGTAGTCTCATGTCACAAGCGAACCAAACTGGCTCCGACCGTTCTTGAGGTAGAAAAACACAAGAGATGGTGTCCCTGACCCTTGAGCCAGTGGTTATAGGGCCTATTTTTCTTAAGCCTCATGTGTGACTGCAGTAGACGAATGTTACATAGTGTTTTTATGGCGCTCCTGGGTGTTTACGACATCAAGACTACGGAGTCGAACCCACTTGAGACAGCTTCGGGCTGAATGCCCATTCTAGAGTACCGGCGGTACGGTTCGACAGGAACGTGCAAACCTTCCGGTTGTACCGTGATAGCTTTTTAAGAAAACTCGAGAAAATTTCCTGGTACGCTCTCCGAACGAGGCTTAGCTAACCGAGTAAAGGGGGGCAACTAGGGGGACAAAAACACGAGCAAAAAGACAAAAAGCAAAACAAAAACCAAAAAAGAATAGAAAAAGGAACAAAAACCATAAAACGAAAAAAGACAGTGACTTTGACACCAGATCAGTTGGATCAAACCTTTATATTAATTAAATAGTATACCCATACTGTTTTATAAGTTCGATCGTTTCGATCAACCTAGCAATTTAACCCAGTAACCGTAATAAAGTGCCCGAGTGTGGGGCGTTGTCAAGGGTTTTCAGATAGTTTGGAACTTAGCTGGACCAATAGGAGACTTCACTGGAAGAGGTGACCAGCCGAGTGGGAAAGTGGTTCAGGGACACTTGAGCTGAACCAATAGGAGACTTGACTGGAAGAGGTGACCAGCCGAGTGGGAAAGTGGTTCAGGGACACTTGAGCTGAACCAATAGGAGACTGGACTGGAACAGGTGACCAGTCGAGTGGGAAAGCAGCCAAGAAGGATTTGGCAATTCTCGAGTTCTCAAGTTGGGCAGAACGGGTATCGTTAAAATCCACATTACATTATAGGAGATAAGCGTAAAATAGGATAAGCGACATCCCCCGGTTTTGAGGAACGTTTTTACTTGAGCAGGCCTGGAGACAGGTCTACGGTTTTCTCTTGAGAGGTTTAGCACCCGGCGCTTAAGGTAATTTTAGGCTTAGGAAGGGGGGATAAAAAGGGGGGAGGTTAGAAGGGGGGCTGGTTAAGTTAGAGGTTGGCGGTTGTAAATTGTAAAAAGGGGGAAATTAGAGTAACTAATTAGTCGACATCGTTGACTTAGTTACATTAGAAATTAACACGCGTTGGTAATATTAGGTGGAGATCGAAATTTGAACTCGAGTTAAGGAAGGTACCCTGGTCGGATTGGTAGGGGGGAAGGGACATAGACAGTTTTTGTAATACCCCATAAGATCGCTGGCAGGGGGGAAGGAAAACGCGTGGCAATTAGGTACCAGACATATTTTTTAGACGAAAGGTAGACATTGATCACCTTTGAATTTCAGGTGGACTCATTTTTCTGTTTTTATTATTTTTCTTACTTAGATTTTTGTTGCATTTTAGTGAGGATTTGTGTTTGGTTTTATACGAACAGGTGATCACAAGATACCTGCGCACCTACATTGAAATAGAAACAACCAAAAAGAAGAGGGGGGTCAGCATTTGGCTTTTAAGAGAGGGTTTTTGGGAAAATTTTACTAGAGCTTGAGTGGTGGTACAAGGTACGGTGATTCAAGAAGACCCTACAACGAGGAAGACACTCCGTGACGAGTCTTGGGACAGTACCGAAGAAGTCTTGGGACAGAGCAGTCTTGGGACAGTGGTCTTGGGACAGGGTCTTGGGACAGTGGTCTTGGGACAGGGTCTTGGGACAGTGGTCTTGGGACAGGGTCTTGGGACAGTGGTCTTGGGACAAGGGTCTTGGGACAGGGTCTTGGGACAGTGGTCTTGGGACAGGGTCTTGGGACAGGGGTCTTGGGACAGTGGTCTTGGGACAGGGTCTTGGGACAGTGGTCTTGGGACAGGGTCTTGGGACAGTGGTCTTGGGACAGTGGTCTTGGGACAAGGGTCTTGGGACACTAGTCTTGGGACACTAGCCTTGGGACACTGGTCTTGGGACACTGGTCTTGGGACAGTAGTCTTGGGACACTAGCCTTGGGACAGTAGTCTTGGGACACCAGCCTTGGGACACTGGTCTTGGGAGACTACCCTTGGGACACTAGTCTTGGGACAGTAGTCTTGGGACACTAGCCTTGGGACACTAGTCTTGGGACAGTAGTCTTGGGACACTAGCCTTGGGACACTGGTCTTGGGACACTACCCTTGGGACACTAGTCTTGGGACAGTAGTCTTGGGACAGTAGTCTTGGGACACTAGCCTTGGGACACTAGTCTTGGGACAGTAGTCTTGGGACACTAGTCTTGGGACAGTAGTCTTGGAACAGTGGCCTTGGTACAAGGGTCTTAGGACACTAGCGGAGAGTACTGTGATAGTGACGAATAGTCTTGGGACGGTATAAAAATTGAAGTAAAATTACAACAAGTGTGTCTTAAGACAAAATAAGACAAATCGAAATAGGTACGGTTGAGACCACATTAAGGGAAATTTTTCAAAGGTTTTAGAAAGAGAGCTACAACAAGGTTTTTAACACGTTGTACAAAATTTGTTACCACAAAAATTTTTTTTTGTTTTATTATTTTTTTTTATTCTTAGAATAGAATCGTGTATATAATAAAATTGTAAATAAAAGGTGGACTCATTTTTCTGTTTTTATTATTTTTCTTACTTAGGTTTTTGTTGCATTTTAGTGAGGATTTGTGTTTGGTTTTATACGAACAGGTGATCACAAGATACCTGCGCACCTACATTGAAATAGAAACAACCAAAAAGAAGAGGGGGGTCAGCATTTGGCTTTTAAGAGAGGGTTTTTGGGAAAATTTTACTAGAGCTTGAGTGGTGGTACAAGGTACGGTGATTCAAGAAGACCCTACAACGAGGAAGACACTCCGTGACGAGTCTTGGGACAGTACCGAAGAAGTCTTGGGACAGAGCAGTCTTGGGACAGTGGTCTTGGGACAGGGTCTTGGGACAGTGGTCTTGGGACAGGGTCTTGGGACAGTGGTCTTGGGACAGGGTCTTGGGACAGTGGTCTTGGGACAAGGGTCTTGCGACAGGGTCTTGAGACAGTGGTCTTGGGACAGGGTCTTGGGACAGGGGTCTTGGGACAGTGGTCTTGGGACAGGGTCTTGGAACAGTGGTCTTGGGACAGGGTCTTGGGACAGTGGTCTTGGGACAGTGGTCTTGGGACAAGGGTCTTGGGACACTAGTCTTGGGACACTAGCCTTGGGACACTGGTCTTGGGACACTGGTCTTGGGACAGTAGTCTTGGGACACTAGCCTTGGGACAGTAGTCTTGGGACACCAGCCTTGGGACACTGGTCTTGGGACACTACCCTTGGGACACTAGTCTTGGGACAGTAGTCATGGGACACTAGCCTTGGGACACTAGTCTTGGGACAGTAGTCTTGGGACACTAGCCTTGGGACACTGGTCTTGGGACACTACCCTTGGGACACTAGTCTTGGGACAGTAGTCTTGGGACAGTAGTCTTGGGACACTAGCCTTGGGACACTAGTCTTGGGACAGTAGTCTTGGGACACTAGTCTTGGGACAGTAGTCTTGGAACAGTGGCCTTGGTACAAGGGTCTTAGGACACTAGCGGAGAGTACTGTGATAGTGACGAATAGTCTTGGGACGGTATAAAAATTGAAGTAAAATTACAACAAGTGTGTCTTAAGACAAAATAAGACAAATCGAAATAGGTACGGTTGAGACCACATTAAGGGAATTTTTTCAAAGGTTTTAGAAAGAGAGCTACAACAAGGTTTTTAACACGTTGTACAAAATTTGTTACCACAAAAATTTTTTTTTGTTTTATTATTTTTTTTTATTCTTAGAATAGAATCGTGTATATAATAAAATTGTAAATAAAAGCAGTTGTAAATAGAAATAATGAGGCGGAGTAGGGTACCGGTGCTCGAAAAAAGGTCAAGTGGATCAAACACGAAATATAATTCATCGCTGCGCGGAACGACATCAACAGGCCCAAAGATAACAAAGAAGAACTTTTCAGTTAACATGGTCAGTACGAGGAGTGGCACCGAGAGCAAGACACGAGAAGACGTGGGGGAAAAACAGGTGGAGCCCACAATCGAAATCGACCTAGAGACACCAGACCAGAGCGTAGATGAAGTGGAGAAGAGGACAACGGAATCCACACCGATGCCCCACGTGGAAGACCAAAGTCCAAAAACCGTGGAGTTTTCACGAATAGACGCATTGGAAGACACAACAGGCAATACCCGAGAGACTGTGAAAAACGACTCTCAAGTGAAAAAGACATCCTTCACAGACAAGTTTGCAATGATGGTCGGACTCAAATCGAAAGAAAACGTGACTGAAGAACCAAAAACAGAAAGAGCACGAACATTTGGTACAGTGAGCACGAAAGCGACAGAAGCCGGCCAGAATGAGGAACAAGCTAAAGCAGAGGCTACGGCCGAAGAGAAACCGACGGCTGACCATGAAGAGACTACCATTGAGCTGGGCGACTTGTTGGCGAAATTAAATCAGATCGACAAAAGACTTAAGAACAGTGAAGAAGACAGAGAGGTGATAAAAAAGGAGATAAGATACAACAAGCACGAGTATCTAGACAGTTATTTTAACCTAGCTAAGGCAACAGAGGAGAGACTCAAGGAAATGTCAGATAAGGTAGAAGCCACCAATGAAGAACGAGAAAAGAACATCAAAACAGACATGCAACAGTTGAAGAACCGATATGATGATGTCAACAGCCAATTAGGGAGCCTGGAAAGGAGAATGGACACAATGAGCAAGAGTCAAGCCGAGAGTTCGTGTGCAATACAGGCGAAGTTGGATGCAATCTTGAGAGGTTCTACTCCACAAGAAAGACCGGCAGCGGATCGTACGCAAGGCACCAGAGTTGACTTTGTAGAACCACAAAGGAACAAACGGCAATCGACACCGTTGCCCTTAACCAGGGATGCGATAAGCATAGCACCAACAGCTGCGAAAACAATAATGAAGAATGGAACGTCGAATACAACGACTGGTCCGGGAGATGCAACAGCTAACAGCAACACAGGACCGGATGCTATGACATGGGCCAGCACTTGGGAGATGATGAACAGGCTTCTAGAGGCCTTCGCCACGAGGAACACTGACTCGAGCGACAGGAGAGAGGGAAAAACAAGAAAAACATTCAAGAAGCCAAAAGAATTCAAGGACGACTCCGATGGATGCATTGACACTTGGGTGGAAGTGATGAGATTACATCTAGAACAAGATAACTTGAGTGACGAAAGACAAGCATGTACAGCCATACTGAGCAACTTGGAAGGAACGGCATTAAAATGCGTGGTCGCAAAGAAGGAGGAAGAACGCGACACCGCGGACAAGATCTTCGAGATATTGCTGAATCGATTCGGGTCAGGCATGAAGGGTCACCAAGCGATGATGCGATTTGAAAAGAGAAGGCAGAGGGACGACGAGTCAATAGATCGGTTCCTAGATGACCTCGAGAGCTTGAGAAGGAGGAGTGACCCAGAGGAGTCGACAAATAGACGGAACTTTAGCATTGCCTCGAAGTTCATCGATGGGGTGAAAAGTGATGACTTAAGGACAATGTTAGCAACATACTACACATTGTCGAAGGACAGCGCACCCACCCCAGAAGAAATGAGACAGAAATCAAGAGAATACATGCTGATGAAACCTAAGAAGTACTCATATTCTGAAAACAGGAACACGCAAGGGGGAGGCCAACCCCAGAGGTCATCATGGTACAAACCTAGAGATGATATGGACAAGCGCAGATCATGCGCGAACTGCGGGTCAGCGGATCATCATGTGGCTGACTGCACAACGTACAAACAAGGCATGAAGAGCCTAGGTTATGCACCGGATGAAGAGGATATGAGCCAGATGAAGGAACACGAGTACTATAATGGCTTAATCATCAAGATAGGCGCCAGATGCTTCTTCTGTAACCAGGAGGGGCACTTCAGGATGGATTGTCCCTTGTTCTGGGAAGCGGTCAAGGACCAGAATCACCCCAAACATAAGTTGGCATTAGCGGCGGTGCAGAATCAACGGAACAGGCAAAACGAGTTTGAATCTAGGAACTTAGGAGCACCAAACACCGAATTGCCGACGAAGACAGTGAAAGCTGTAACACATGTTAGCGGTGCGTTAGAGTCCGCGGCCGGGAGCTCTCTAGAGATAAATTATGAGAAAGCGGCGACGGAAGCAATTGCCAAAGTGAAACAAGATCTGGCTGCGAAAGAAATAGAGCAACGACTGAAGTTGGAGATCGAAAGACAGAATTTTAACGAAGCATTAACCGGATCGAACTCAGTACCAGAGGCTAGAACGGGCTCAACAAAGGACGGGAATTGTAACACCGTGAAAATGGTGACAGGTAAACCTTTTGGAATATCGAAAATCGGAGCAAGAATAATGTCGATAATCACAGTGGGCGGTCACGAAGTAACCAGAAACTTGAGCGAGCCAAGCGACCAGACGATAATGCACATTGACGTGTATGCAGACTACTTGAGTGGAATAAGTCCACAAACGACTTCTAGAGCGCTCAGAGCATTACTCACGAGAGGGGGCAGCAAGTCGGTACGTGTTGATAATAGGTACACTGAAGCTTATGGTCCACACGAGGTGATGCTGAATATAGATGGAATCAACATCTATACCAAGACGATGATAACATGCGACGAAGACCTAATTGGACAAATCTATGTAGGGAAAGAAGAGTTGAAAGTAAGATCGATCGGACACTGTGCCATGCTTGAAGAAGATGCAATGCACATCGGGACGGAAGCAGACGTGACAGGGCACGTGCTAGACATAAATGGCAAAAAGACTCAGTTGCGTGGATTACTTGACACGGGAGCAGTCTTGAGCGTCATACCAATCGAAACATGGGAAAAGATGGGCTTTGACAAAGGTGACTTGATAGACTCGAGAATACGGCTGTCAGCTGCAAACAAAGGGGCCCTACGGGTGCTGGGCAGGACGCCGATAATAGCCCTCAATTTGGGGGAACGTAACCTGTGGATGAGCTTCATCGTGGTAGAAAACCTAGATGAATCTGACCAATTCATTTTGGGCAGAGACTTCATCAGGAATTTCGACGTAACGATAGATCTAAATAATGCGATGTTCAGGATACGGAACCCGGATAGGAGGTACGCAATCAAACCGGTAAATTTAATAATGGCAAATGAGAACAAAGCACCGGTATTCTTGAGTAGGAGAGTGAGGTTAAAAGCTAATGAAGCGGCAATCGTAAGCTTGAGGATGAAAAATTATAATGAACTAAGTGACAACAAGCAAGTGTGTATAGTTCCAAATCCTAATAGTCAAAGCGCTGCTGTTTTAGGAAGATCATTTTCGATAACGAAGAGCGGCCTCTGCGTCAGTGTCTTGTTGAATACCCTTGATATACCGATCACGATACAGAGAGGGAGGAAGCTGGGATATGCTTTACCGGTTAAAACTCGATATGAAACAATTGTAACAAAACTCGATATGAAACAAAACACTATGTAACATTCGTCTACTGCAGTCACACATGAGGCTTAAGAAAAATAGGCCCTATAACCACTGGCTCAAGGGTCAGAGACACCATCTCTTGTGTTTTTCTACCTCAAGAACGGTCGGAGCCAGTTCGGTTCGCTTGTGACATGAGACTACGACCCGTTACAGCTTAAAGGCTACTACTAAAATATCCCCCCACTCTAGAATTAGAAACGTCCCCATACTTAGGTCTCTAGATACCCAAAATACATGAACGCCGTTAAAAACCGGGTTGGAACAATCCGTTAAGTTGCTTTTTTTATTAGACAGTGGAACTTTGATCCATTTCAGATGGATCAACCTAAAACTCGCCTTACCTCAACATAACAATTAAAAAACACACTCTAGGAATTTAAATTTGTACTCACATAGTAGCACGCTCAAGAAGTGGAGAGGACCGTTCATGATTACGGAAGTACATCAACAAGGACGGTTTTATCGCTTGAGTACAGGGCGAGCAGCACATTACGAAAATCTGAAGCCTCACGTCCCGTCCCCGGAGGACTGGTGCCTACCAAAAGACATGGAAGGTCTTGAGTACCTGGTGGTGGAACCAGCGTGCGAAGTGAATGAGAAAGGCACTAGAGAGAAAAATGATGGTAATGAGAACTTGAGTTTGGACGACAACGAAAAGATAGAAGTGGAGTCGGATGCAGGTTCATTTGTAGAAGAAGACTGGAACGACCCAGAGCAAAACGAGGTACCGAAGTGGATGGAGCCGGATCGACCAACACCACCGGAAACCAGGACTGGCAATCGTAAACGAACAGGTATGAGGTACAATAGGTACGGGGATGACTTCTTGATCGATAAGATACAGCCAGACAAGTTGGGCGATGAACTACTAAGCGCAGGCGAACTGGAAGCCGAAGAGGAATGGCAGGTCATTGACGATGGTGGACATTATCCGCAGGATGATTACTCGACGCCAGAATTGGAGACGGATCTCGAGCAGAGTGAAATAGAAAGGAGGGAGAACACGAACTTGAGGATTCTAGAGTGGATGCGTGATGTCAAAGACGAGAGCCGCGAAGGACAAAGCATTCAGCAAATCGATGTATCAGCAGCAAATTACATGAAGACAGAGGACCCTCTTTTCGGATGGACAGCAACAGACAGACCACTGGACATCCCTAAGGACAATTCAGACCCGACTACATCGACGGGGACGTCGATAAATATTTTTGTCCGGGGAGTGGGGGTAGGACTTACCCACACCGAAAATTTGATGATAAAGAAGCTCAAGGAAGTGAGGGAAACAAGCGGATTGGAACTGGAGGAAGAAGAACCAGAGCCTACCATAGGAAGGAATTTCAAAACGAAATTCGAAATACCCAATGAATACTCAGAGAACATCATGATAATGGATAGCGACTTCATCCTGTCAAACAGGACCAGCGCGATCTGCATCACGGCGGACATGAGTTTCAAATCAAGATTGGAGGCTGACTTCAAAAGAGAGTACCAGAACGTAGAGTTTCTGTTCAGACAGAGGCCAGGACTGGGAGGCATGGCAGCGCTTCCACCGTCAGTGGCACAAGTCCCGGGCAAATACCTCTGCTTCCTAGTAACGAGAGTCAACGACAGAAACACAATTGATCCCGAACACGTGATATTGGCACTGACAAGACTACGTGACTTCATGATTGAAAGAGGAATAGTGGAGGTCTCGATGCCGGTGTACGACCCAAACAGGGGCAAACTGAGCTCGAGGGAATTGTATGCTATCTTACATGTGGTCTTTGCAGAAACAGAGATAATGGTGCATCTTCACAAGAAGTAATACTTGAGCATCGCCTGAGTCGGGTACATGGAGGTATCAGGTCGGGTGTGAGGGAGGAGTCTTGAGTTAGGTACTGGGGTGCGGCGCAGGTAAAGGGATCTTAAGATGTGATTGGCATGACAATTGAATTTTAAAAGAAAGAATTGATGGTGCTAAAACACAAAATGAATCTGCATGTTCTTAAGGGAAATCCAATCGAATTGCTTTAAGTGATATGAGAAGGATAAGATTTTAACCATATGGGTAGAAGGGGGGTCTCTAGGTTAGGAACGTGACATGCTAAGTTTTAATGAGCTTTCTGTTTTCAGATCAAGTTTGAAAAACAAAGTTGAAAATCCAACTACACTCAAGCGAGAAACAGAAAGAGAGAATCTTGATTGAACACGCGATAATCCGAATCTACAGCAAGTACTTGCAAGAGAACATTTCTAGAGAATTCTTGAATTGGGTAATACTTGAGTTGGTAAGGTAATTCTTGAGTTGGTAAGGTAATTCTTGAGCTGGTTAACATCTACCTACATACATCCCGAAGTTACAAAGAATGACAGACCGATTCTGGAACTCCGTGCCCGCGGCCCTGAGGAAGCCCACTCTTGATGAGCTGTACAGGCGCCTGAGGGACTTGGACTATACCCAAATAGACGAGAGAATGGCGGTGATGCTGAATGCCATCCTCCAGTTGGAGGACCAGGGCGAGTGCAGGGAGTCTGCAACGGAGGCTGTCTTGATGATCGGCTACACCACCGAGGGAATATCGAACCAAGAACAGACCAGATGGTTGTCTTGGAATGTGGATGGAGGAGTAAGGGGTTTTGACTTGGCAAGGAATCCTGGCTTGAATAACAATACCGAATATGGCGCAGGGGAATTCCCACTACCGACTAGGCCAACAGTAAGGTCCACCAGCCAGAGCTCGAGTAGGGTGCCATCGATGTCACGAATGCAACAGACGACCGAGGCATATCCGGATCTAGGTGTTCTAAAGAAAGAGCTCGAGAAGACGCAGAAGGAAAGGAATAAGGCGAACCTCGATCGGGATCAGGCAAATCTGGATCGGGAGAAGGTTCAGCTGGAAAGGGACCAGGCGGTCAATGAGCGAGACCAGGCTCTGAGGTTGCTTGAGATACAAAAAGCTGAGCATCAACAGGAGTTAAGGGTGCGGGAGAACGCCGCAAATCGTGATCAACTGAGGTCGGAATTAGACAGAATAGAACAACGACAACGCGAGCTTGATGCACAGAAGGGAGCCAGGCCGAAGGAGCGAGTGGTCACCAGCTCGAGGCCAGAGTCACGTATGGAGGTGGATGAGGCCTCCAGAGCAAGAGCACGGTTCAACCTTGACCGCGAGGCCCGTGAACACATGAGTGAAGGGTTGGAAGTTTGGATACCGAATGACGCAACGTCTTCCTTGCGTAGCCTAGAGATGCAACCCATACGCCCACTGATGGATGTGGAGCTGCCGGGATATACCCCAACCTCGACCTCGAGTGACGGTCAGGTGAGCGGCGGCTCATCGCGTCTGAGAGAACTGGGCGAGAGATTGCGACAAAAGAGTCGTGAGAGTTCGGCAAGACCGGAGCTTCCCCCGACGTGGAGGGAGCAGCCGGTTAGGAGTGTCGTGATCTTGAGTTATAAGAAGAATACAGAGGGGAGGTACCACAGGCACAATCGGCTGGACTGGAGTACGGAGCAGAAAGCTAGGAGAGACTGCTTTCATGATGCGGCCTGGGTGCAATACATGGCGCCACCCCGGGTACCAGAAGGTGCGGTTCATCTAATCGTAGGGGACAGCCTGGTGCGGGTGTTGACCCGGATCCGATCGCACTGGCAGACGGGAATCTTGAGTTTCGCTGGAGCTGCCACGCCACAGATGTTAGCAACGCTTGACATGCTGGGGATGACCAAAGTATACACGGTGACCCTGATGATCGGGACCAACGATGTATCAAGGGGTGAAGCGAGGAAAATAACAAGGCTGCACGATAAGGTGAGCTGCCTTCTTGAGGAACTGAGGATTCAGATGGACCCCATCCTGTTGACGATATGTACTGTCCCCTACAATATGATGTTTGATCAGCACGCCTTGGAGATGAACGAGAAGGTGCGGAATCTAAACAAGGGGATAAGAGACATCCACCGGAAGAGTGTGCTCCCTGTCAGACTGTTGGACGTGGCAGAGCGCATGGAGGAAGAGGGATTCCCTGAAGACACCTCCAGTGATGGAATCCATTTTGATAGACCGAGGGGAGCAGAGTGGCTAAACGACGTCTTCCAAGAACACATAAATGCGCTGGAGGCGGATCTGCTAGAGACAGCCCAATTCACTTTAGGACCACCTCCGAACCCACCATTCCAGGCCTCAAGGGCCTTGTCTGGTCGCTTGGGACCGAGAGTTGACACTAGAGACAGTTCAAGGAGCAGCCAGACCAGATTGCAGAGTGCCACGCCAATGGAGTCTGAGGAGGTGACGTCATCAACACCTCCAAGCTCGGCGATATCCTCAGTGGTAGTGGCAGAGAGCAAACGGGAAAATAAGTCTCTGGAGACCGCTCGCTTGAGATATCCTGAGAAGGTGAAAGAACTGGATCTAGAGAGTTTGGAATGCAGGCAAGAATTGGCGGAAACCCTGGGGATCGAACGAGTATCACACGAGGATTTGAATAGGCATCATTGCGTGGACTGGTTGAAAGCTCATGAGGCGCACTTCTCGAGAGCGAAGTTGATGGAGACCACAGACCTGACGGGAATTCCCACAAAAACGATCATGGGACCCATTAACTACAGACCTCTCAAGCTGCTGGGGAGTCCGGGACTTATAGCAGAACCTCCCAAGCACCGAACTAGCATCGCCAGGATCAGGTTGGCAACCCCGGCACAGTTGAAGATGGTAGACAAGCTACTCAATCCGGGAGGAACGGGATTGCCAGATGCCGCTTACGAAGGCTCGAAATTGGCGGAAGATCCCAGGTACGGGAAGCCCTGTGGGAGTACCCAGCTGGCCAAAACCCTGGCAGTGTATGATAGAGCAGACCCAGCTGCTGCGAGAGTAGTCATTGTGGCGGGATCAGACTTCGAAGGAACGTCTCCCAAGTTGTTCTGGCCGGAGACTTTGATATACTCTTTGCCAGGAGCTGAATTGAATCAGATGTTAACTCTGGTAGTGGCAATAAAGTCGGAGATGCCCTGTGAACCTGAACTGCTATTGTTTGCAGGGATGAATGATCACCTGCACGCGATGGGACTTCTTGAGCAACTAAAGGGCGATGAAATTCCGACATCGAGGAAGATATGGGAAGCCATTCAAGCGTTGTTTGCGGCGATGAATGAAGTGCAAGAGAATGTTGTCTCGAGATTCGGGTCCAAGACGAAGGTGGTGTTTACCACATCCCCTGGATACGCGAATATGCCACCCGCCCTACAGTTCGTGTACGCGGTCTTGATCCTGATAGCAGAAGGGAGTGAATGGCGGATTCTAATGGCAGCCCCCAATCGGGAGTTGGAGCCATCGAACCTGAGGCTTCGCAAGTCAGAATTGGCGGCGGCATGGGCGGATATATCTCATGCACTGAGGGGCTTTTATGGACTAGCCGACATCCTGATCGTATTAGACGAGGTGCTCTTGCTAGAGATATCGAACTTTGCCAGGCAGCTCAAGTTCAGCCCAGTCATCGGGGACGATCACCCGGCGATAAGCAAATTAACGGCCAGCCTGTGGTTTCGGAGTATGGATGTGAAGATCACGAACTCCACCAGCAAGTCTAGAGGTCCCAGTAACGAGAGAAGAAATGTGGCCGAGACGGAAAAGCAATTAGGATCGTTGAATTATCGTTTGACTCAAGAGAATGGCTGGTGGCCATTTTTGACACCAAGGCTGGAGAACGCCACGAATAAGACAAGGGAGGAAGCACCACTCCTCGTGAAGCAAGTCTGGAGTTTCCTAGAGAAGCAACTGGAGCTGGCCGAAGTAAGAGACATGACGGTGGCTAGATTTGTCTCGGCCGCCAATGAAGTGACGATCGCAGGGTTCTGGAGAGAGCACGCCAAAGGCGAATTGAAGACTCGGAGGGATTACGAGATTCTCAAGTTCTTGAGTCCTTGCTGGGAGAAGGAATTCTTGGCAGGAATATTCGGTACCACGGCGACTATCTTTGGAGCCTTCGTGCAGGAGATACTGGGCATGCCCATCAGCCTGCTCTTGGCCCTGTATTTGGTCTACCCCAGATACTTGTTCAACATGGGTCCAGCATACATGTTTAGTCGGGGAGTGGAGACACTTCGATTTGATGGGTACCTGGCACTAGTGCTCTTGACCCATGGGAATTGGTGTCGTTTCATCGATTAATGGAATATGGAGAGCCTCTGTCTATGGGGAGAGTCCACACGAGCATTGAAACCAGCTCCTACAAGTGTGCCGCAGGATTGAAGACGTTGCTAGTGCAATACCTCATGATGCAAAATCGGCACATGACGGGTGAAGATGAGAATCCAACTTCGAGAGAAGAATGGAAGAAGACGAACAGAGGGATGCCTCTGCTGACGGACCTATGCCTGGCAATGAGGTCGGACCCAATGGGGATAATCCGGGGCCTAGAGGAGGTGGTGACCTGCATTTATGGTCCAGCAGTGACGTACGCGTTCCCAGACCCCCTGGTGACAACGTATCGTCACTCTGTAACGCACTTGAGCCTTGTCAGTATACTGGATGGGACGGCGTTGAATTGGTGTCAGCAGGAGGTGCTCAGAGGGCGAATGAGCAACACGGTACTCTTTGGAAAGGTGAAAGATGCCGAGCTGATAGTGTACAACTTCAGGGGGCAAATGCAATGTAGAATGGGAGGCAAGCGAGAGGGTCCCATTGAAATGTATCCCAAATTCTGGAACTTGAACCCATTGACGACGGACGGACGAGAAATCTTGAGAATTCCTGCCTGGAAGGAGTGCTTCGCACTGGTGAAGAGGGAGCTGGAGACCATAATGGAGAAAGAAATCCTCCCGGCCACCATGCCTGAGTTCCCAATAGTTAGGAGGATGACCTTAGGAATGAATAGTCCCTTGGTAGTTCCCTCCATAATGGCGAGGATGACGACGGAGGAAATGCAGAAGGATTTCACTGATGGCTGGGACCCCCTGTTCATTGGCTACACGGCGGCGGTCTACTTCCATACCAGCGAGATGAAGGTAAATTCGTGGACGACGCAAGCGAAAAAGAGTAGAGGTTCGCAGCCCCCAGGGTATGAGGTGCGGAAGGTCTTGAGAACTCTTGAGAAGGAGGTACTTGAGAACATGTTACCCATATGGGATGATGGCAGGATGATCGTGATGGAGGGGCACGTCGCACTGGTGGACGACATGAAATTTGCCACGAGAAAATATAAGGCGCCCTATGGCTTGGAACAGGTGGAAATAAGACAGGAAGGAACAGAACTAGATGCAGCAGGTCAACTGCATGTAGCACTGACGGAATACAAAAAGCTGGATCCTACGACACCATCACCACTGTCCGTGGACACACCTGGAGACAAGAGGAGCGGACCCGTCGAGGACCGATTTAAGAAAATTCTCGAGAGAAGGAGACATGAGTCAGAAGAAGAGAGTATGGATGAAACTCTCAGTGAAGCCGGTGAAGACATGGAAGTGGGGAATACGCCTGAACCAGGGCCATCAGGGGAGGAGCTCACCACTCAAGAGCTGTTGAAAGATTTGAGCGAGGAGAATTGGGCAGATACTGCCACACCACCCCTGATTCCGTCTCCCCGGAAGGATCTGGAATTGCCATTGGCAGGTGAGACCTTCAATATGGGGATGTTACTCTTGAGCTCGGAGGAAAGGGAGAAGAACACGTTCGAAGGGAACAGGGACATATTCTTGGGATCTCTCGAGGATGACGCTTGGCAGGAATTCCTGAAGGAATTCAATCGAGAAGTGGGCAGCGAGACGACGCTGGACAAGTTCAAGAAGGAACTGTGGGACGCAGTAGTGAGATTCGGGGAACCGCTCCTGATAGGAACGGGCCTGGATGAGAAAGCAAGAAAAGAGCTGCTGAACAAGCTAGTGGAGCTGAGGAACGCACGATCGAAGACTAGAAAAGAGAAATGTGAGGACAGCTCTACTCTGAAACAAAAAACTGTGGATAAAATGGTTGATGATATAAAAAGGGATAAGGTTGGGACTAGTAATATGATTAAAAGTACTAATATCCTTAAGGCTCGAGCAGGGGGAGGCAAGAGTTGGAAGGAGTGGATGGAGAGGTCGAATCAATGATGATAGCCACAACACCCTCGAGCAGAGATGTGAAGACTCGCAAGAGGAAGAGAGAAGTGGAAGGATGGGGTAGTCCTTCAGTGGATGCTGTTTCGGAAGGAAACTTGAGAGAGACGGCGCCCATCGTTTTGGCTCGATGCAAGACGGCGGCATACAAGAACAGCTCGGAGCTCAGGAAACCACTTGAAGTAGAAAAGGAAATAGAGGTTTCCGCCAGTTCGACGTCAGAAGAAGACTTCAAGCCTCAGAAGATAAACGTGAAGAGAGGTTCAACGAACGGACAGGTAGGGGAAGTGGAGATCGGCAAAGAATGGATCTCGAAGGCACATCAGGACATGGGCAAACAAGTGACGAGTGATCCATTGGAGAGGAACAAGACGAGGAACACTTCCCGGACGTGGTGGGTGGCCCTCGAAACATTGAAGGAAATGGAGGACTGCTTGAAGAAGTTGGACAGTGGAATAGCTCGCAAGCGACGCAATTGGGCCACCCAGCAAAAAGCCGAGGTTAATAAGATAGAGACGGCAAGTCATCTGAAGAGGTCCTGGCAGAGTTTGTTGAAGGATCATTTTGAAGAGGCGATGAGGACATCCTCATCAGCACCGCCGCTAATGGCGAATCCCTTCGTTAGAACTGCGGGACAATTAATGTTCATCTGGAGTCTGGTGGGAATAGAGTTGGAGACATTGACCTCGTATGACAGGCTGAAGTTGGGAAGCAAGAAGCTAGAGGTGTATCAGGCACTGATGCAACACGTGGCCAGGGACAATTCAGGCTTGAGCCTGGCTAGAAGAAAAGATGCCACATGTTTCTTGAGATGGATAATGTCAATGATGTCTGATAGCACCATCCTGGCATGCCACCAGAGAGCAAGTGGAAGTAAAACCATGGAGAAAAGAGTCTCAACGATCATCTTGAACGTATATCAGAGTACAGGAATAGAGAAAGAAGATGGTTCCAGACTATCCTTAGAGAACCATCGAAAGCTGGACGAGGTACGGAGGTTCTCTAATAAGAAGTTCGAGGAAGAACATGATGTTCACCGTAACCTGGCCTCGTCAGAACAGTACTCGAGACTCAGTGAGAAGGGGGAATACCAATATGTGTCTGGAGTGATGGGAATAGCCTACAATCCCTTCTTAGACTCGGAAGCTGGAGGAGCCCACAGAAACCATGAGGTAGCGGAGCTACTGAAGTTTTGGACAGAAAGAATAATGGAAATAGACGCGGTGGAAAAAGAGGGGCCGAGCCTGGGCCTGATTCTTGAGAAAACACCAGAGGTGATAAGCATACCGCGCTCAAACAAGAGAGTTGAAGTGAACATGGGCGGTGAAAATGGCTTGTTAACCACGAACTTGGGAGTGATATGGAAGCTACTAAGACCCTCCCATGCGAGTCTAATCGAGGAAACCACCGAGCGAGTGAGGTTAGCACCAACGGAAGATGAAGATCTGGCGAAGTTGAGTGTGCTACATAAGCTAATCACGCCCCAGATGCAAGAGCCAAGCGAAAGGACGAGCGACCCCGGGTCAGCAAAGAAATTGGAGCCGGGTAGCTGTCTGGATTCGACGTGTGGGAACGGAGAGCACATCTGCGATGGACGGTCATGCGTCAGAATACTGTCGTTTCAAAAAGAAGACCTGGTCACTTGGTTCGAAGACATCACAGAAAGGGAGAAAAGTGAAGTGCAAATAATAGCGGAATGTTACGCGAGAACCACGGTGAATATAGCGACAGCTCTCGGATTCTTCTCGAGAATGTGTGGTCTGCAGGCACTGGAGAGACTGGAATCTGAACATCATTTAGTGACGGCGTTGAGCGTAGAATCATGGCCCGGGGTGTTGCAGGTGACTCAGAAACACATCCGGAGCTGGAAGGTTGGTCTTGAGGCGGAAATGGGATTTCCCATGAGCGAAGCTTATGGCTTGCCGTTGAACGCGAAATCGCTGATAGGGTCAATGATGGCCAACTTGTGCGGAAGTCACTACCCGCTACACATGGCGATGGTGGAAGTGTCCAGCCAGAGAATACTGGTGGACAAGGCCTTCTCAGTGCTCAAGTGCGTGAGGTTGGCTCGGATGTCGCATCACTCGCACAAGTTGTTGAGGAAAATCAAAGGGACAGTACCAAAAGAATTGAGAAATGACTTAAGCGAAATCTGGGGAGAAGATCTTCTGAAGTTGGAAAGAGAAAACACAAGCGATCACGAGAGACAAAACGTGATCGGGAAACCTGTGGGAAGTACTCCGAACCTGGAAGACAACGACACGATGCACGAGAAAATGATGGAGCTTGAGCCTCTCTTGGAAGCCTCAGGGGAGCGTAATCTCAGGAGCATTGAGATCTCTCATGGGGAATGCCCATGCCACTGTTTGGCACAAACGGTGTGGTATCCAGATCACAAGAACCTTTGCCTGGTGTGGGATGTGGAAGAGATTCCGTCGATCGGACTACCGGATCACCGGCAGAAGGTGACGCTCTTAGTAGTGAGTACGATGTTAGCTCTGAGATGGATAGAAGAGAATATAACGAAGTATCGGGAGGCGACGACGCCAACGGCTGAGTCAATATACGCGATAGACTACAGCAGGAGACTCGAGTTGTTTGAGACTGCGTGCAAAGTATTCGCCATACCGACGGAAGTCAGGCACGTATGGAGTCGCTTGAGGTACTTTCCATGGTTTCGGGCGACACTGACGTCTTGGTTGTACATGACAACGAAAGATCACATGAGAAAACATCAAAAAGAGTATCGACAGTTCCAGGCCGAGATTGGGCCGGAAGCTTTCAAGAGACCCCTACTAACCCATCGTAATGCGATCACGACAGGATGGAAAAGAGTGGGTAAGATGTCTAGAGACAATACCAAAGCGAGGGAGTCGATACTAGAGGAAGACCTGGCGAAGAACGTGAGCTTGAGCCTGCACAACTCCTTTTGCTTGAACCGAGAAGCTAGGGTGAAGGCACTACCCAACCAAGCAAAGAGGTTGCAGGAGCAGAGAGAATGGATGCGATCCTATGAACAGCTGAAGGCTTGGGAGGAGATTGTGATTAGTTCCGATGATGAAGAGGAACTGTTGAGACAGTTTGCCGCATCTAGCACTTCAGGATGTAGTACCTCTAAGGCGAAGAGTACGAGATGAATGGGCAAATCGGATGGATCTTGAGTCTTGAGAGGGAAGGGGGGCTTGAGCGTGGATCCGAGTGAAAGTTGGATTCACGAAAAAGAAATTTTAACAAAGCAAATATTGTTACTAATATACTATATTTATTATATAAATCGAAATGCTGCATGACAATTTCCTGATTGAATAGGACAAAAGAGATTTTAAAATGATTGGCTTGAAAAGCGAAAATTCAAGGGTGCAGGTGTATGCAGATTTTGGTTGCTGTTTAGCAATAGTGTGAAAATTTTAGATGGCTGTGAATTTTGGGGTGTAGATAAGCTTAAGTCTGCTGCAAACTTCTGTAAATGACCACTGGCACTGTATCTTGAGCAACACTCGGTTTTTCTGGGACTCACTGGCAGAAGACAGCGCGCGATGAGGACATCGATCTCGAGTCCGGGGAGTATGTGCCAGTCGGTCATATTTGGAAGTTTGACCTTGAGAGAAGCAAAAAACACTTGATTTTGGAGTGAAATTTAATTTTTCAAAATTTCGAATGGAACCTGTCATGCACGATTTTCTCGCGATAACTGAAAATCAGAAAAAAAAATCAGAACAATTTCAGAACGATTGAGTCACACACGCGGGAAAGTTGTAAGAAAAAGCAGTAGGAAATTGCTATTCGCAATTTCCATCACTATCATAATCGAGAGTAGAGCTGTCCCATCTGTGACAGAGACGAGAGCATTCCCACGAATTGGATTATAGCGACTGGAGTGTTATTCGGAACTGGACTAGAGTGAACCTTCGGTGGAAAGGTGGACAACTCAAGTGTCCTAATGGTTCACAAGAAAACTATTGTCTAGAGTATAAACTCGTTCTCATTGTTAAAACTATAAAACATTAGACTCATTTAGTTACGTTATTTAATTCTTGAGTTATCTACCGACTGGATTATTTCCCACTTCTTGAGCGTGCTACTATGTGAGTACAAATTTAAATTCCTAGAGTGTGTTTTATAATTGTTATGTTGAGGTAAGGCGAGTTTTAGGTTGATCCATCTGAAATGGATCAAAGTTCCACTGTCTAATAAAAAAAGCAACTTAACGGATTGTTCCAACCCGGTTTTTAACGGCGTTCATGTATTTTGGGTATCTAGAGACCTAAGTATGGGGACGTTTCTAATTCTAGAGTGGGGGATATTTTAGTAGTAGCCTTTAAGCTGTAACGGGTCGTAGTCTCATGTCACAAGCGAACCGAACTGGCTCCGACCGTTCTTGAGGTAGAAAAACACAAGAGATGGTGTCCCTGACCCTTGAGCCAGTGGTTATAGGGCCTATTTTTCTTAAGCCTCATGTGTGACTGCAGTAGACGAATGTTACATCTTAGCACCTCATCCTTGTCAAAACTAATCCAAATATCAATTAAATTCAAGTCAGGACATGACAGGATGCTAAAAGTTCATATGAGTCCATAAAAGTTTTCCGTCCCGAGACCCTTCCGGATTCTTGAATCCGGTGAATCAAGCTCCTTGATCTTGATTTCTTCCTAATCCGGAAGGCTGGTTTCTTACCCTTCACCGTTGTTTGCAACGGCCTTGCAACTATTGTAGCAGCACAATAGTTGCAACTCGGAACGCTCTCTGCACTCTGCTGCTGTTTTTCTTCAATTTCGACTTCTTCAATTTCGATAAAGTTGTTCTCGTCAGCGCAACTAACGTTGTTGTTCTCTTTTTTCACTCTTTTTTGTTAAAAATGGCCGTTTCAGCATTTCTCAGAAATGTGACGTCATCATTCGAATTTTTGAAATTTTAAAATACTAGAATATTCCAGCCTTCACCGTTTGGCTAAACGTTCCAATAACGCCCTTAGTTCTTAAAAACCACCAATCCGGAAGGCTTACTGCTAAAATTCCGAATTCTGCAGAGATTGCATTTTCCACATTCTGGTCGAATGTCACAAAAAATTGGACGGAGCCAATTTTTGACAGCGAAATTGCAGACTTGATTTTACGACTCGAACCAACGGACGTAAAAAGGTTCAACGCGTTCCAAGGTAGATTTGGCTCCCAATGGTTGAACGTCATCCCGTGCAAAAATTTAAGGTTAAAACTGTCGAACCAACAACTCAGAATTGCGATAAGACTTCGATTAGGATCAAAAATATGCGAACGGCATAAATGCGTGTGCGGAAAAGACGTTACCGAGGATGGTTGGCATGGTCTTTCTTGCCTCAAAAGTGCAGGGAGATTCTCTAGGCATTCAAACCTGAATGCCCTTATAAAGCAGAGTCTATCATCTACTCACATTTTTTAGAACCACGACACCTCTACAGGACCGATCAGAAGCGACCAGACGGTTTGACGCTCGTTCCATGGGCTGATGGTAAGCAGCTCTTGTGAGATGTAACGGTAGTAGACTCCTTAGCTCCTTTTAGGATTAATGCGGGGTCTGTTTGTAACCCTGGTACGGCTGCCGCTGAAGCGGAAGAGCGAAAAATTGACAAGTATAAAGATCTTGTAAATGATGGATATCTTTTTCAACCGCTAGCTTTTGAAATTCAGGGCGCGGCCGGCCACAACAGAAGTTTTTTTGAGCAATCTTTGTAAGAACCTAAGCATATGCACTGAGGAACCCAGAGCAGGCAGCTTTTTAAAACAGAGAATCTCCCTGGCAATACAGATTGCGAACGCCGCTTGCGTACTCGGAACAATAAATGACAAAATAACTTTTGAAGAAATTTTTTACTTGTAACAATTGTATATTATATTATCTCGTGTCGAGTTGCGTGTTCTTATTGAAGAAACGTAACCCGTATCGATTTTAATTGAAAAGGACCTAAACACTTGTCATCTTCTTTTATCATTATCACTTCCATATCTAAAAAAATTCCAAGGATTTTGACTGGAATACATGATGAAGGGACTCATGACTGTAACCTCGGTTACTATGATACTTTTGACCTTCTGATTACATTTGTTCCAGATACAAGTTATGGTCGATGACGCAACCAAATCACAATTAGCTCGTATTCCTTTGCTAACAGTAAAAGCTGGTCCCCGAGACTCGGAACAGTGGCCTGCTCGTCTTAAGGAAGAATACCAGTCTTTAATTCAGTACGTAAAAAATAGCAAAGAGGCAGATAACGATTGGTTCAGACTTGAGTCAAATAGAGAAGGTACTAAATGGTTCGGAAAATGTTGGGTGTACGACAATTTAGTGAAATATGAATTTGATATCGAGTTTGACATGCCTGTGGCATATCCATCAACAGCTCCTGAAATTGCAATTCCTGAACTTGATGGTAAAACGGCAAAAATGTACAGAGGTGGAAAAATTTGCTTAACGGATCACTTTAAACCATTATGGGCACGCAATGTTCCTAAATTCGGAATTGCTCATGCTATGGCGCTTGGGTTAGCCCCATGGCTTGCTGTTGAAATTCCAGATCTGATTCAAAAAGGAGCTATTGTGTCTAAAAGCTAACTGGAAGAAGGATGTACTAAAATTATTTATTGATGTAAAATGGTGCGCTTTATTTGGTGAAGTCACAGGTCCCGCTGATGTATGTATTTTTTTTATAATGCGCTGTGTTACATCAAATTATTGAATATAATTCTGATTAATGTGTTTTTTGACAAGGAAATCAACCAGCCGTCATTAAATACTTTTGCTGTCATAGCGGTAGATACAACATTAATAAAAAATTCAGTTTTACAGGTTTTTAATCAATGGCTCAGAGTGAAAATCGAGCGAAATTTTCAGAAGCTAAACCGAAGAAGATAGGAGGGGATACGGACATAGAAGATGAATTGACTAGGTAAAATGAAATCAGAAAATGTATTTATCGCAAGCATAACCCAGAAAAGTTGTGTGACTTACACTTGCTTAATAATTATTATTATCATTTTGCAGGTTGTGTTCATTTTTTTAATATGATTATGCTTTAAGCGGTATTAAATCGTATATAGACTTTTTTACGGGTTAACAATTAGCTTAACAGAATCATTGAATCACTTGATTGCTTGATTTTTAACAATTCAATTTAATTGGAATCTGCGACCCGTTTGATCTAGAGGCAAAGACTGCACCTGGTCTGATTATTGTCGGCCTATCTGTTTTGTCAGCTTAGTTAAATTTCGTAATAGTGGTTTTTCGACATTTTGCGGCTTAGTGGCTGTGTTACATTCGTTTTCTGCTAGCTAGAAATGATATGTTTGCGTGGTATCGCAAGTGGTGCGATGTGGTAAAAAACCAAGTGTGACAGACGGGTCCCAAATCACGGTATTTTGGGCAGAAAATATAGCAATTGAGTTAAACAATAGACGCCACGCGATCGTGTGGTCGATGAACGCAGTTCAGATTCTTATAAAAGGCGTGATGACTTTTTTTCAGGAAAAGTCTTAAAATGCTTTAATATTTTACAAGTGCAGTCATACATAATAATGAATTTATGAATGCTTTTAGGTATATATGCACTATTTGGAGTTTTCTTTTTCAACTGCTAAAACTTAGATAAGTTGCGCTGTCCAATTACGAAGATGTTAAGGTCACGAAAAACGTGAACGATTTCTAGTTTCAAAAGTAGAATTTATTATGAAGTTTTTCAAAAAACAAGTCAGTTATCTTTTGTTTTCTTGTGTTCGTTGACTCTTTTCCAACTGTCTATTGGCTAGGTTCAAACTTTCTCAAATGTAATTAACCTGACTCTGCGCTAACTTTTTTAATGCTTTATAGTTTGTGAAGTTGCTTAATAAAAGTCTACGGAGGGTAGTGTTACTGCTCATTTGCAAAAGTATCGCAAGCTTTTCAGATAATTGATATCGTTTACAATGCCCTACAACAAAAATAAAACTGTAAACTCGCACACCAAAGCTTTAGCTCAACAAAATA
Organism: Symsagittifera roscoffensis; assembly: GCF_963678635.1. Classification (NCBI taxonomy): domain Eukaryota; kingdom Metazoa; phylum Xenacoelomorpha; order Acoela; family Convolutidae; genus Symsagittifera; species Symsagittifera roscoffensis. Next base: position 27,900,596 of record NC_087066.1, on the reverse strand, counting down.
CTCCAAATCAAAAATCTCCGGATATGTCTAAGATAAAGCAAATTAAACCAATAATGCGGGAGAATGAAGAATCCAAGTATGCTAGCATCATTAAGTCAGTGTTGAGTTGTCCTGCGTGTCAGAAAACGCTTGCTGGTCCTCTGACTTTAAACTGCGGGCACATGATGTGCGGAGATTGCTTTAATGGATCTCAAGAACCAGCTGCTTCTGAGTTGAAGTGTCCCGATTGTGGTGACAAACATGATCTGAAATCATCGAAGCCTCTCCATGTAGATGCAGTTTTTCAGTTGCTTCAAAAACTGGATTTGAAAGAAGCGAAAAATCAGATTTCAAGACATTGTGTTAAACATGAAGAGCTGCGAGATAACAGAACAGAAAAGAAAGAATTGGAACGAAGCTGTCGAAATAGTAACTGGAAGTTGAACTATGACAGTCCGGAGTTCGTTAACATGGTTAGTCGACTTGATTCGGACAACATGCCATATGCCAATGAGTTAGTGTTGAAATCTGACGTGTTCAAATGGAAAAACGGGTTCCAAGTCGAAAGTGATGTTTGTTTCTCGGAAGGCTTGAGATGGGCTGTAGTTGTTACACCCTGTCGAGATGATGGAGATGGTAGTTTGCCGAAGCCGCTCAATTTTAATCTTGGGTTGATATGCAAAGGATGGGCGGATAAAACGAGTACTAAACCTCTTACGAGAGCAAAATTAAATGTTTGGCTTACAATTAACAACTTGAATGACTGTCAACTTACGTACAACAGTGGGCCTAGAAGTGTGAAGTTTGATAACCTATCGGATGCGCGAAAACGGAGTCAAAATGTTGTGTGTAATGTGATGCAAATGAATAAATTGAAGGATGTAAAAAACGGATGGATTGAGGGTGGTGTTTTGACAATAGTGGGTAGATTCAAAGTGCCAAAGAAGATGATAAAACTGAATTTAGCGCAGATGCAACAGTTAGGATTGAATGTTGTGGTGCCTCAACAGAATCAAGATGCGACAACAAAACAGAGTTGTGGAGGCGAAAGCTCGGAACATCGAAAGGAAAGCACGTCTTAAACATTTTGATAAGCTGAAAAGATACAGAAACGTAATTTGGGGCTTATTTCATTGTTAGAATGAAACTGAAAGATTGAAAGATAAATTTAAAGTCTTGATGAAACATCAAGAACTTAGAATTAAAGAAATTTTTGAAATTAGCACTAATTTGAATTTGTTTTAGATTGTTTGTCGTAAGTTAGATGAACTTAAAGTAACCTAAAATTTAGACTATCTGTTATTTTTGCTTTAAACTGGAAGATAATGGAATATAAAACACAACTTTCCAGTATTAGCACAATTAAGGCGATATCAAATATACATGCTTCTACCAGAAACATTTCAGATAAATGCACAATCTTGCTATCGTTGTCCTAATTTGAAATCTTCCTTTAAATCAAAATGGGTGAACGAAAAGGCCAGCAGAAATACTACCCTCCAGACTGGAGACCAGAACATGGGTCCCTGGATAACTACTATGGAACCCACCCTCTCAGAGACCGGGCGAGAAAACTGGATCGCGGCATTCTCATCATCCGGTTTGAGATGCCATTCAACATCTGGTGCGATGGATGTAATAACCACATAGGCATGGGAGTCCGTTATAATGCCGAGAAAACAAAAGTGGGGATGTATTACTCGACGCCCATTTACAAGTTCAGCATGAAATGTGTTTATTGTCCGAGTATAATTCAAATCCAAACAGACCCAAAAAATTGCGATTACACCGTAATGTCGGGAGCCAGAAGAGTTAATAATCGCTGGAAAGCAGAAGACGCTGAACAGATTGAAGCTGTGGAATATAATGAAAAGCAGAGGCTCAGAAATGACGCCATGTTTAATCTAGATTACGGGCACAAAGACAAAACGAAGGCGGCCAAAGAAATTCCGACTCTAGCTGAGATTTACCATACACAAGATAGTAACTGGAAAGATGTCCACACCGCAAACTCAGTTCTAAGAAAGAAGTTTCGAGAAGAAAAGAAACAAATATTAGCCAATGAGAAAGCAGACGAAGAAATATCCGATAAACTAAATTTGAATTTTGATCTCGTACCAAAAACGGAATCAGATGAAATTGAAGCAAAGCAAACATTTCTCATCGAGAGCTCTTCCAAACTTTCAGTACCCACAGTTGCTAGCAAAAAACTGGGTGTTAAACTATCGGCCCAGTCTCAAAAACTGAGAGTCATTAAGCGTTCGTTGAATGTCAGTCTTTCGAAAAAGGTTAAGCTAATAAAAGATCCTTCAAGCGTTTTTCGCAGTGCTTCGTTGACTAATCTCGTTGCTATTAAGCCCAAGTCTAAATCCTCGATTAAAAAGACAGCAGCAAGTTCAATTAGCGATCTTCAAGAAACAAGCAGGAACGACGTACTCGGAGATACAAGAAGTTTGACAAATTCCGATACGAAGACAATTAATCAAAATAATAGCTCTTCATCCTTGCTTTCGCTCGCAGGAAATTATTCAGACTCAAATGAAGATCCAGATTAGAATAAAAAGTACTGTATAGCTTAATAAGTCAGGTTTATGGTTTTTTAAATTTGAATTAATGATCAAACAAATGTTTTTAAACTCGAAAGAAAGGGTTTTCAACTCGAGTAATTTTCAGTTGAGTGTGACAAAAAAAAAACAGTTTTTTTTTGTATTCGGCAAAAAAAATTCTGTTGAATCTTTGAAATTTGGCTTTATATTTCGGCAAGCTATTCTCTAAGTGTAAAAATCACGTTCGTTACTCATAGATCTCAGTTTTCAAACTCTCCAAAAAATTGGAAGCTTTCATTTTAAGACTTCATAAAAAGCTTTTGGTTATTACACTTGCGAAGCGAGTGTATTAGTATGAACCTTCTTTTTTTTCCCAACCTTAGTCGCAAAAATTGGTGCCAATTTTGGGACAACTGTACAGCTTTTTCATAGCATGTGCTTTGACATTCGAATAGTAATAGGTTAACACAGTTGATGCATTTTTATTTCATGAAATGAACCGAAAACTGATTTATTTCAAGCAACATAACAATAATGAAAACTCGAACAATATAACAATCATGAAAACTCGATTTCAGATATTTTCTAACTCAATATATCTCGAAATTTTTTGAAATGCATAATTTATACATAATGTGCCTTTCTGCTTTGCGATTTGTTACAAGCAAAGTTAGTGGGGATGCCTTTAGTTTGATATATTTCAATTTTATTACATGCAAAATTGAGTCTTTGTATTTGGTGCCACTTCTGCTGAATCGCATTGGCAACTTATTAGCATATGTAGCTTCTTTACCCGTGACTAGTGTTTGTGGGTTGTTAAGCTTGCGCGGCTGAGTAGATAGTGCGTGAGACTCAAAATCTCTTGATTGCAGTTGCTTGCAGATTCGAATCTTACACGTAGCCGAGTTTTTGCTAGCTCGAGGCTTGTTTCTACTTTTTCTTTTCTTATTTCACTAGAAAGAGCTGCTTTTTGATCGTGTTCTTGCAAGTTTTTGAGAAGCGCAGCTTCGCCTCTGTGTTTAACTTGTCGTCAAAAATTATGTGCGCATACTATACTGCTGGGTACTGTTTTGGCAAGTTGGTTGACTTTTCTTAAGATACCTTTCGTGCCAAAATATAATTGTTTCGTTGTTATAAGCTCAAAATCAAAAGGATTTTTCACCTGAATTATGGTTCATATCTTACGGGATTTAAAAACTGAGAATTGGACCAATTACCTGGCTGAGTTCTGCGTTCTCTACATCCTCCCTATGTAATGTTCATTGCTTGATGGCGAATTTCTTTGAGCACATTAAAATAATTGTTGCTCACTTCGAGTCAAACTTATTGGTCCTATTAATTTCCTAATAGACTCGATTTTGATCAATTGATATTCCTTGTTTGTATTTTAACTTTCGAAGAAAGTGAAGAAAAATTGATGCTTGCGATGAGTTAGCAAGTGCCAATAAAAGGTAACCAAAACACTTTTATAGGTCGAGTTAATTTTTTTCCTTCGTTTTTTTTAAGATAAATCGCTTAAAATTTGTTGACGCAGAAATTGATCTGTTTTGGTTTAGCTTTTGGTTCCCCTTTAAGAACAATTCAAATTCATCTAAGAAGGCGGAAGGCAGATTATGAGCTCTAATTTCAATAGCTAAAATGGCGCGTAAAAACGTGAACAACTTATATTTTCGAAATTTGATTTTAGTTTTCAGGTTACCAGCGGAATAAAAAGTTTACCTTTTGATCTAGTTGTCTCGAATTGGGTTAATTTTATTCAATCGAAAAGTTCTCATGAAGTTTGAAGCGGTTTAAGGGCATGTTTTTTAATTGAAATTTGAAAGTTGTATTTTCCTGGCTTTCGCTGACATTTTTCCAAATGTGTGTTGCCTACAATTTTTTTATTCAGTCATACTTAACTAAGCGCTGTAGACAAATTTTTTTAAAACAAACTGAATTATATCGTTGTTCTGAGCCGATATTTAAACAGCTTCTTTAAATCTATCATTAATTTTCACCTGTTCAGTTCTGGGCATTTAAAAAGTACTAATTCGGAATAGTGTAAGCGATATGTTGCGTTTTTAGAACACGTTTAAGCGGCGATTTTGAAAATTCCAAATTGGAATTGAGGCCAGACATTTAGTCCTAATAGTACAACATAAGACACTGGAAACATCCCTTCGTATTTTATATCGGGTATGGAGGGCTAAAAGGAAGACAACATTTAAAAATATTTTCTTTTTTGATGTTTTGTCGAATTTAGCTTTAAGGGGCCGTCGGAACTTTCAGGACTTGATCTACGAGCACTCTTGTGTGTTATATACTTTTTTCTAAATAGTTAAGATCACGAAGTCGAATATTCAAATTAAATAGTTTTGATGCTATTTACAGGTGAGCGGTTTTTAACTGTTTTTTTTTCAAGATAATTGTGTTTCGGCATTTTATTCGGAAAGTGTTTCGGAAAGCTTTGCTGCTCTGTCTTCACAGTTAGTTAGGCTTATAGAAAAAATTTATTTAAAATCGACTGATCATTTCATTGAAATAGCGTAAGCTCCGCTAGTAGTAACTGTTTTTTTTTAAATTTCTTGTGCCTAAGAACAAAATGTGCGTAAGACCAAAGCGATGCCGTCCATAAATAATCGAAAATGTTCCCCGTCAAAACCAATTGTTCGTTACTCGCTTCTGAATAAAAAAAGGTCGAATTGGTATTTATAAATGTCGATATGGATTTTTCAACCAAAATAGTTTCTGTAAGCTGCTTCCATTCAGCAAGGTTAAACAGCTTGAGCTAGTTGCGCTTGAAAGAAGATTTCGTTGCTGCTTAGGCTTGACTTTGCTCATGATGAATGGAAATGACTCTCAATCTGGGGTTGGGTTTTTCGTTAAAAACCAAATTTTGAAAATTTTTCCTCAATATCAGTTATTTTTTTGGTTTCCGTTAATTCAGTGATACTTCGACAATCTTTTTGGCTATTTTATGTAATTGCGATTCATTTTACGCTTTGGTGAAGTCACAAAAAAAAGCAAAACCGAAAACACATTTGGATTGAGTCTCTTTCGAACTCACTGTTTCATCTAAAAACAAGCCAATTCTTGTAGTATCGGGTCGCAATTTTTAGTTCAAGTTAAAAAATCAGTTTACTGAAAGCTGGGTTCGTACCAAACACCTGAATGTCGAGCATCTGCCATTACAGAAAATAACGAATTAATCGAGACGCGTGCCTTGGGAATGGTACTAAGCGCAATATCTTGACTCGTGCAATTTAATCCCAGGTTAATCGCTATTATGTCGGGTTCGGGATGCTAGATTGGGATTGGGACTAGAGGATGGCAAACTCTTAAAGTAAGGCATTTTTGTGCCAACGATTCAAAAAAAGTTGAACAAAGCCGAAGAAAGCGATCGGTTATAGGTTTAAGTGCGAACAAGTTCCTTTGTATTTTTTTTGGATCAAAATGATGTCGAGTAATAGAAATGGCTTGAGAAAGTAGTGATTGTAGTTATTGCAAGGTTAGAAAAAGAAGGGAATGAAATTGTACGGTTTTTAAGTTGGACACCAATAGACAGGAGTCGAAACATGTTGCTACACTTTTTTCTGCATCCTTTTTTTGTTTTTCTATGCTATTTTTCATTATACCACCAGTTTTGCAAATTACTTTCTTGTGTAAACTACAGACTGAATAATACTGAACGCAGTACTTCAGGGATTAGTTTGGTGAATTTGAATAGGTGTTATGGGAAAATAATGGTAGGTTTAATGAGAAAGAGTTTATTTATTTAAAAATAATTTTTGATTTCAATTATGAGGTCCGCGCAACACCACCAATTTTATTTGTTTTGTTGATTTTCGGAAAATTTTAATTATCAATATCCACTAAGTGTATGTGAGCGTGACAATGTGAAAACAATAGTTCAAAAATTGAAAGTGTGAAAGAACTTTATTTTCGGGTGGTTTTTATTTCTACGCAAAATTGGGTTCGAATGATAATTCACGTTAAATCCCTTTCAATCGCGCTTCTATTTTGATTTTTTTTGGGTCAACAGCTAGTTTAACAAAATCAGTTGTTATGGCCCTCGGAATAGCCAAATTTTTTATTTTCTTTAACATCCTTGTAGCTTCTTTAGCTTTTCTCGAAAACTAACCTCCCACAACTGAGGTTGTGGGTTCAATGGCGATAACAGGTAGTAGGAAGCTCCGCTGCATTAGCGGCCACTCATAATCATTATAACGAATTCAAAATATATGTAAATCGAGTTTTAGCTGGGCCCTAGGTGTCTTTCATCGCTCATATGCAAACTTTGGTTCACCTAGTTTTTTTCAACATATCATTTTTTTTCAACTTATTCTTTTTTATGATTGTGTTTATAGCAACAAGTGCGAAGCTCCGCTTCGCCTACCTGCAAAAATTCCAACAAAGTTTTATTGGTTTCGAATAAAACTTGTGTGGATTTTTTTGCTTCGACTAATTTGAAGCAAATAGTGAAACATTGGGCCGCTCTTGATTTCAATATTTCTTCGAAGAACTTTCTTCTATTATAAATAGTATTTTCTGCGTTATTTAGGATGTTCAGAAATAGTTTTTAGAGCCTACTCGACTAACAGAAGAAACACGCTAAAGCACTTATCTTTTTTATTTGTTCAGAAGAGCCGTTGAAGAAATAGGGAAAGAGACAAAAAGAGCCAAGATGCGATACGAGTCCATGGGATCGATGGCGTGGTAAGTCGTAACTGAGCTCTTCGTGGTTGTCTGATCTGAATTCTGGTCGGTGAAGAAGCTCATCAAATTTTAGGCAAGATTGTTAATGGTTGTAAAAATCTTTTTTATCTTGTTTATGCATTCAATTTTGAAAATAATTAATTCGACATTTAATTTTTTGAGAAGAATATTCCTACACAAATAAATTATAACGAAGTATAACTAGTCAATTTTGTCAGTTATTTTTCTCGTTAAGGAAGAAAAGTCCAGTGCAGCCCATCAACAAACGTTTTCTCCGGAATATGATTCAATCCTCTTCATCTACCTCCACGCATAACAATACACGCGGAGAAAGATCGACGAAAGCGAATTTAGAAAAACAGGAGTTTCAGAAAACAACAGGAAAAGTTACAAAGCGATCAAAAACTACAACTTCGTGATACGATTTTTATTTTGTTTTGTGCCCTCTTTTTACAATCATTTTTAAAATTGAGTTTGATCTGTTTCGTGAATTGAAATATCTCTGGTTAGTTTTAATTTTAAATTTAAGTTGCAGATAACTGAAGTTGTGGTTAGATTTTCCATTGATAATGTTGTTGCAGAACGATTGTTTAATGATTGAGTATCGCAATTCGTAGTTTTTTCACCGCTAAAATATGGCTAGATTGATGTGTACTTTTAGAGTGGTTTTTTTTTATTTTTACCAGTCCACTTGTTTTTGTGGCGAGTATATATTGATCTTTGATTTTCAATCAAAGTTAGCCAATAATTTTTGCTGGGCATCTTCATTGTTTGGTCAAAATTATTTCATTTTCATAAGCCCGCGGGTAAACGCCAAGCTCCTGAATTTACCTTTTCATCTTTTCATAAAAAGAATTTGTAATCCAAGGTCAGGTAATCAATCGTTTTTGCTCCGGCCATGGAAAATGGAGAGATACTTTGTATTCGGGTGTTTTAGATTTTTTTTGTTTTCCACGCAAAATAAGGAACCACAAATAATCATCGGACTGGGTTGAGTGATGTATCATATGATTGGAACCACAACAAAAAATGCCAAGCTTTTTTTCTAGTGTTGAGAAAACCACTTTGAAATTTTTGATTTTTTGACTAATTTCGAGCTAGTCGGGAGGCTTACATTAGCTTATTTATGCTTAGCTTAAGCCTTGATAATGTATTTTTATTCGAGTAAAGTTAATTATTTGAGTTTTAGCGCCTTATTAAGTGTCAAAAAGATAAAAATTTCGAAAAAAAAAATAATAATTTTTACCATTTTTTTTGCGATAAAATGTGTTCATTTTGAAAATGTTCATTTTAATCAATAACCAGCTATTAAATACAGCCAATGCTAAGGATTTTAACACAGAATATTATTGTTCTGACTTTCCCAATGGAATATTTGTGCTCGGGTTTTTTTTCTTCGGACAAATTTCGACTTTTTAACTGGCCATTTTTGACGGTATTCAAAAAGTATTGTTGTCCTGAGCTTAAATTTGGAAAAAAATTTCACCTGTGATCATTTTTCATAAAGTTATGGCGGTATAGAAATTGCCAATTTGGGACAATTACTGCGCGATATATTTCGCGCTATTAGTTGTCCTGAGCTTAATAGTTGTAAGCGGAGATTTTATCCGTCATAGAAATCTTTCTAAATTGGTTGAAGGAAGCTTATTTGCCATAATTGATTTGTTACTAGGAGTGAAATCTATCATTTTGCACTTTATATGGTGTGTGGGAGGATGATTTTCACAAAAAATCTCAAATTGAAGAAAAAAAGTTTCAATTTATTTTTAATACATTTAATTTTTTCATGCTATCACTGCTCCATATACTGCTCTATAAATTGAGGCATGTGCGTTGGTAAATTTTATTTTTCTCAAAATGACTGTTACCGCTAATGCGTCATAATTGGCGTCCGTCCATAAGCAATTATGTAGACTCATAATTGGCGTGCGTCACTTAAGAAATTTTGTTGACTGGAAGTTTTACTCATTCAGTTTTTCTCAGTAGCGTTATCGGACATATTTTTGCAATTTCGACTCTGTATAGAAATTTTTCGAGAAAACTATTATTTTTGAGTTTGCTTGTTTCACTATGACTGTCAAGTATGCCTAAGTTCAAGTTTTTTGTTCAGATCCTTTTTATCACACCACGTAGAAAAAACTTCATTATTTTGAAAAAAAAATCATATTTTTTCTAGGATCGGAACATACTGTGCTTCTTGCACAGTAACCGGGGATCCTTTTTACACTTTATGATCGAGCTTTTTAAAGGGTTGATGAACATAGTAAAAAAAATTTATTTGAGTTTTTTTTATTTTCCGTGGTTTAAATTTCTGTTTTTTTAAATTCTGATTTCTCTTTAATTTCTTAATTCATTTTAAGTTCCATTTTTTAAAGTAAATGAAAGCAAACTACACTATCGAACAGAAAAAATGTAATTGTCCCGCAAAACATGGTCTAATTTGGAACGTGGAATTCAATTTTTAGATTTTCCAGCGGAAGAAAAATTTTGATCCAGTTTTAGAGTCGATGAAGTTTCAGACTCTTAAACAGGTCCTGATGCTTTTATATCAAGCAATATTTGAGTTCGAATCACTCGATTTGCTAAAAGTTAGTTAAGCTGCCTTCTCCAATTAAAAAAGTGTGTTTCAAAATGGGCACGAAGTTTGTTTTAACAAAAAAAAAACAAGTCAGTTTTAAACCTTTCAAAATGAGAAGGTTATGCATTAATTGACTCTTGTCCAGCTGGCTGTTGGCTATTTTTACCCTTGCGATAAGTAGGGTGTTGCAACAGCCCTCGATTTTTTTCACCGGAAACAACTTAGTTATCAAGATTTCGCAGATGTTTGATCTCGCTTCATGATAAAATCGAAATCAATTAACTATCCAGAGCATCTGGCGTAGAGGTAACACATCTGCTCGGGACGACTACGGCTGTGGTTCGAATATGCACATGACCTGCTTTTCTTTCATACTAGAAGTTTTCTACTTCTTAATACTTTCGTTCGTCTGTTTTCCTTTGTTGGATTAGTTCCCGTAGCGCGGACTCTTTTTGAAGGTTCAGCTTACTTTTTCTTAAGTTTTTTAATGCCATTTCTAGAGGTATAAGGTTTTTCGCGGGTTATGAATCTTGTTTTTTTGCTGGAAAAATGTAATTGAATTTTTAAAGTTTTGTATTTAAACTTTTAAAAAATTTTTGCATTTCATGTTCGCCGAATAATCACGTATGCGATGATTTGCACGTGAGTAGCAAGCGTTATTAGTTCGGAACATAGACTAATTCTTGTAAACAACTTATTCAACAGAATCACTGAATCAGTTTTTTGAATCGGAACTTTCGTCAAGCATCAATAATTTTAAGCACGTTTGCATTTTAAATACCCGTGCTATTGGATATTTGTTTTTCATGTTGGTTTTAAATCTACCAACCCCGGTTTAGAATAAGTTCATTATTTTTTTTTCGTTTACCCGGCCTATTTTTTTTGGCTCATAATATATGTCTTACTGGCATCATTTTGCATCGCTGGATGGGCAAAACAAGTTTCCTCTCCGTGTGAGTCCTTTGATGGGTAACTTAATAATTTTGAAATTTTTCAACTTTTCATGAGAAAGCTTTTTTCTTTAGCTCAACGGGTTTTTGCTCAAAATTGTCGGCTTTGGTACTGCTTTGTTTTGATGCAATTGTACTTTCAATTTTCTTTTTTCTCAAAAGAATTCTATTCAAGACAAGGATACGCAAATTTTTGTGAAGCTAGCTTTTCTCGATATTTGCAAAACTTTTAAAATTTTTGACGTAGCGGTTTTCTTCTAGTTTGTCATGCTATGTTCGTGTTGTATCGCAAGGAATCTGCTGCGCCTCTGCGTCCTAAATTTTTGATCCAGTTGTTTCCCAAGTTATTGAAATATTTGATCTAGTTGTTGTGATATGACATTTTTTTATGATGTTTTGTTTTTATAAAAGCTAAAAAAAGTCAAAGACTAATCCACAGAAATTAATTGTTTCTACCCACTGTTTGTCAGTTTGTTGATAAATAATTGAATCCAAGAGGTCTAAAATTTTTGAGATTTTGGACAAATTATTTGACCCAAACAAAATATGAAAACGTTTTTAGTGATTTTGAAATAAATTTTAAAAAAAATTACAATCAATGGAGCCCAAACGTTGCAAAAGTTCTCTAAATATTGTTTCTATGAACCATTTTTGCAGGCAAATAATTTTGCATAAATTAAGAAAATAGTGTTTAGCAGACCAGTATTTTTCAACTGATGCAAAGTGAAGTGACAGACGTACACAGATCATTAGTCTGGGGTTGAGATTCGCCTATTAAGACAACTGTTTCTTGTCAACAAAACTAATCTTTTCACAAATAATTATCTGAACTAGCCACAAACACTGATAACACTGTCAGGTTATCTATTATATACTTAAATGCGGGCTTCACTATCTCGCCATGTTTGAGCTTTTTCAATGTAATATTTTTGCATGTTTTACGAAAGAATTTTTGCACGATTAAGCTATATCGTATATTACAATGGTTAACTTTTTTTTCAATTTTCCAGCTTGAATTCAGTGGTTTTTTTTCAAGTTTGAAATTAGCAACCCAAAAGGGGGATGTTGTCAGGGTTCGCCTTGGAGCTCCAATTTGGGCCTCCAAATATGAGTACCCAAGTATTTTTAATTTAGTACTTAGCTTTTTTACGAGATACAAAGATTCTTGTGATTTTTCGAAAATTTTCATAAAACTTAGAAAAAATTTCACAAAAATTGAAATTCTCAACTCTGTAATCAGGCGCTGCCAGGGTTTTCTCAAATAATCCAAATCTTGCCTCAGAAATTGACTGGGCAGATCCTTTTACTTCCCGAGATATGACGTTTTTTAGGATTTTTTAAGTTTTCACATAACTTAGATACTTAGATAAAAAAACTCAACAAAAAATGTTATTATCAACTCTACAGTGTCAGGTTAGGCCAGGGTACTCTCAGACATTGCAAATCGTCCCTCGAAATTTGACTGCTGAAATTAATTCAGTTTCCAAGAGATGACGTTTTTTCAATAATTCTTAAAAAAAACTTCGAAAAAATTGATTGGAAAAAACTTTACAACATTTTTATTTCCCAACCTTATAATGGCGTGATTTCATGGTACTTTCAGAAGTTACAATTTGCTTCATCAAGTTTTGACTGCTTTAATAATTTTTTCTACGAGATATGCCAATTTTATGATTTTATGAAAAAACTTAACTAATTTCAACTTCTCAAAATTATAGTAGACTTCTGTCAAGGCACTCTCAAGAAGTGTTCATATGCACTCTGAAGGTTACTGCTCAACAACTGTCGTTTTCCTAGATATGAAATATGATTCATTAAATACGATTTTTCAAAAAAAAAATCACTTTTAAGTTTCAAACTTTTTTTTTTTAATTTTAAATTGTCGACTCATTGGAGGGTGAAGTCAGGTTACTACTTGCAGTTCTAGATGTAGCCTTAACCTCAATTTTAATGCTCAATTTTGTTTATGTTGTTGAACTTGGCGTTTGTTGAGATCATTCAAAAATTTTTGTTAAACTGTCAGTTCAAATAAGAAAAAAAGTCAGCTGTCTTAAATAAAAAATAACTAAGTTTAACAAGCGTCTTATTCATGAACAAAGCGATTTTGCCAACGAATTTATTAAATATGGGTAGCTTACTTGCATGATGTCAGCCATTCTGAAACCCAGTAGTTGAAACCCAGTAGCTTCAGAGATTTAAACATTTTAGTTTTAAAAACATTTCTGTTGAAATTTGTTTTATTCAATTTTTTACCGGTTGCATTCTTTTTGTTGTTTTCTTTCCTTTGTTTTATATAGAAGTAGTTTTCTTATTAAATATTCTGTTTGAAGCACCGGATGTGCGTTACACGCTTGTCAATTTTATATATTTTTTTAGTTGCCAATGACGTGTTTGAAGCTAGTTTTCTTACTTTTGAATTGTTTTGTGTCTGCCAAACATTGGTCTCCTAATAACTCAGTCTGTTAAAAAACCTTTACCTAAATTTTGATTACTATGGTTCCACGATCTTAGTAGACTTGATTTTCATCATACTTTTGAGAAAAAGCAAATTTTTCAATTTTATTCGTTTTGTCCGGTTAATTTGAATCAGCCAGTTTGAAATAGAAAGAGTTTGTCGACAGTTTGGTTATCCACTGATAATATAGTTACGCTACTTGGGACTTAATTCAACGATATGCAGTAACGACTAATAGAAGGAGGATTTATTAACAGTAGATACAGGGTTATGGCTTCATTGAACATTTGCGTTTCATTGTTTAATTGATTTTCAAACTGTTGGCCAGCTTTTTTGTCTGAAAAAATAGGCTATTCCAATGACGTCAAAATTTCCTTTCAAAAATTTATTTTTTTCGAAATATCTTTCATGAGCATTAGGCAATACCACGACTACAATGAAAACTTTTGTGTTCGCTTTAGCAGTGAAATTTGTTTTTACTCAAACTTGTCCAGAAAAATTCACTAAAATCCAAGAAAAATGCTTTATAGTGAGTGACGTTTCCTTTTACTCTTTTGACGATGCAATGAACTACTGTTTAGACATGTAAGTTTGTTATCATTCACATATCGCGCGAGTCAACATTGCTTTTTTCTCATCTAAGCAAACTTAACTTTTTAAAATAAAATAAAACAAAGCAAAACAAGACAGCTCGTATCAGGGCGAAGCCCTGAATGTTCCGACTGCCTTTTAAGGTTTATGGAGCAGTAATAACATAAATATCATTAACAAATTAAACGTTAAAAAATGGAAAAAAAAATCCAAAATTTGAAACTTTTTCCAAGAAAATCATCCCCCCACACGCCATATAAACTACAAAAGAGTAGATTTCGCTCCTTGTAACAAATCAATTATGGCAAATAAGCTTCCTTCAACCAATTTGGAACGATTTCTAAGACGGATTAAATATCCGCTTACGCGTTAATAGCGCGAAATATATCGCGCGTTAATTGTCCCAAATTAGCCAAAATGGTAATCTTTAAACCCTCATAACTTTACGAAAAATGATCACAGGTAAAATATCTTTTCAAATTTAAGCTCAGGACAACAATACCTTTTGAATGATAGAAAAAAAATTCCGTCAAAAATGGCTATTTAAAAAGTCGAAATTTGTCTGAAGAAAAAAAAACCCACCCCGAGCACAAATATTCCGTTACTTTCGTATCGAAAGTCGGAACAATAATAATTTGCTATTCAAATTTTGAAGAAAAAATGCTAACTTTAATTAAAACAATCCATAAAGTTGATTGCCTAGTACAATCAGTTTTTTTGGGTTTCAAGCGCAAAAAAAGACCGCCAGCTGCCGCTTTAGCGCTGATGGTCTTTACGAACCAGACAACTTCCCGCTGTCGCGAGAGGTCACCAAAACGTTCCGTTTGGCCAGTCACAAACGAGACGACAAATACTGGGTGGGATTCTTAAATACAAACTGGAATGGCTCCTTTTACGGAGCCAGATCTGGAAGGGAAGCAGTTCAAATCCCATGGTGTCCAGAGGAGCCGGGCAACCAGGGTGGAAACGAGTATTGTGTCCAGTGGCTTTCTGGGAAGGAATGTCTAGGTGATTACCCCTGTGACTGGAAGGATGCAAGACGCGCAATCTGTGAAGCCAGTGCCTCTGACTAGTAAAAGACTCATCTTTCTGACGATTCTGCCGAGGAAATCCAACCAAAAAGAAATTGAGACTATTCTACCAAAAACGCAACCACAAGAAATTTAGCCACAAATTACTTTCGAGATAATTTAACCAATTAAGCGTTAAGACAACTTAGCCATTTAATTGAGACAAATTAACCAATTAATGGATTCGGCGGCGCACACTGATTCACATGAACGAAAACTTTCACCCCAAATGTAACCGCAGCTCAACTGAAACGTAAATTAAGCCTGTTATCGCGCATCTTTTAACATAGGACGACATAAAGTTTCCATTTTTTGAAGATAGAGCAAAACATTGGTAAGATTTTTTGTTCGTTCGACAAACAAATGATTAGATTTTTTTTGAGGCTTTTTGTGATAGAAATGCTAATTGTTTGCAGAAAGTTTATCTGTTATGTCGTGTATTTGTTTTAGTACTTTTTGTAATTGTTCCGACTTTCGATACGAAAGTAACGGAATATTTGTGCTCGGGGTGGGTTTTTTTTTCTTCAGACAAATTTCGACTTTTTAACTAGCCATTTTTGGCGGAATTTTTTTATATCATTCAAAAAGTATTGTTGTCCTGAGCTCAAATTTGAAACGATATTTCACCTGTTATTAATTTTTGTAAAGTTATGGGGGTTTAAAGATTGCCATTTTGGCCAATTTGGGACAATTAACGCGCGATATATTTCGCGCGATTAACGCGTAAGCGGAGAGTTAATCCGTATTAAAATTGTTCCAAATTGGTTAAAAGAATATTATTTGCCATAATTGAGTGGTTACAAGGAGCGGAATCTATATTTTTGTACTTTATATGGCGTGTGGTGGGATGATTTTAATAAAAAATTTCAAATTTTGAAGAAAAAAAATTTCATTTTGTTTTATTACATTTAGTTTTTTAATGTTTTTACTGCTCCATAAACCTTAAAAGGCAGTCGGAACATTCAGGGCTTCGCCCTTATACGAGCAGTCTTGTTGTAATTGAGTATTGAGTATTTTAATTTCTGCCTTCATGACAAGAAAAAAGAAGACAGTTCGTTTTCACTTTTCTACATTCAAAAAGTGAAAAAAGTTTTAAATTAATGAAATTATGGTTACATTTGGCGTGTTGCCTTTGAGCTCAAATATTCTCAGATATTTTACCACTGATCGTTTTTCGTCAATTTACGGGGATTTAAAGATTGGCAATATGGCAACTTTTGATTGGCAATATTTTCAGACAACCTTTGATAAATCAAATTAACATTCAAGTCTCGAAAAACGCATGTGGCCGTCAGGCAACTGTCGAGGAGGTAAAACGGTAGTCTTCTAATTGTGAATTCCAATACAAGAGATAGTCAACTTAATCTTACAAAGTTAGCATAGAGAGTGGTTGAGAACACAATCCAAGGGTGACAGACTGTTCCAAGGACAAACACCTGCTAATCAATTAGTCTAGCACCGAGAGTGAACATTTGATTGACAGCTTCCGAAATGAACTAAATTACTCTATACAACACTTCCCCTTCGATAATGAAACTTTAGTTGAATAGAAATGATTTCACCTGTTGATTTTAAATGACTGAAATGATTGATCATGAATGGTTGAAAAGAATGACTAGCTTCATGTTTGGATACAATTTAGACCTTATAATGACGAAATTTTTAACAACTAAAAACGATCACTGAGCAGTGATACCAATTGAGTTTTGAGTCACTAATGACTTCCCCTCTCCCTGGGTTAGAACAGTTTGAACGAAAGTTTTACTATTTGTTGATGTTGGTCACTTGTTTCCCTCCTTATTTTGATTGATGAAGTCAATCATTACTCCCCCCATCTTGGTGACCGCAGTTCTCTTGCGCCCGCTTCTTCTAGACGTCGTGGATGAGGTCTCGTCCTGGCTATCACCCTGTCTGCTGTATGAAACCAGCCTGGCTTTCTTTGATGAGGCTCCCTTCTTCTTACTATTGGTAGACTTCGACTGATCCCCTGGATTGGACGTTCCTTGGTCCCTTGGATGATGATGATTCAACTCACCGCCCCGTGCCGGACTGGTGTCCTGGTCACTTCCAACATCGACTTCTGTTATTGGTGTTGCTGATTGCTCTATAGGTTCATCGGGGGTGGTAGTTAATGGCTGCTTAGTCCGTTTTACCGAGATAATCGGCAAGTCTTTGCTGTTTTCCGATTCCGAGCCACTATTTTCTAATCTTCGCCCGATTCTTCCCCGTTGTTGTTCCGCAAGTCGTTTTGTCAAACGATCTTTAACTGCGCGCGGAGTTGGCGGTGGCAACACTGGTTGAGTTGCTCGCTTGTTTACTTCACTCGAGGGTACCGGTAATACGGATTTAGCTGCAACTTTCAATTTCTTTGGTTTGGGCTTTGTGGCCACTCCCGATTTCCTAAGCACAACCCCATTATCAAAAGTTAGTGTATGTGTACTCTCGGATCTTACTTTAGAGTGGAGTTGTTTATACTTTTTTAGGTTTCGGTTCCCAGTTCGCTGGAACAACAATCCAGATGGTCCCGGTTGTCCAATGGGGTTTGCACTTTTAAGTAACGACGGTTCGTCGTGTTGATTGGCGGATTGGTCCTCTGTAAGACGTCTTGCATGGGTCCTGTTTTTGATATCGTATGCGATGTCTGATCTTACACTCCAGCTTGTATCGGCTGGACGGGGCATGTCTTGCGCATTTGGATCGGCGGCATCTAAACAAGCATTTTTCGTTGTTATAACCCGTGACCAATCCAGATTTTGAAGAGATGGCTTCTTAGTAAGGTTCCGTAAAACTGTGTTCGCTTCTCTACCATGGTGAGCTTCGAAAGGCGAGATTTTTAGAGTTGAATTTTTCGAGAATCTGAGAGCACCAAGGGCCCGTTCAACCATTTTCTCCAAGGGTTCGGGATTCTTTTCTTGAGCGAAGGTAAGGATTGAATTTTTCAGACTGCAATGGTACGCTCGACGCACCCCGTTGCTCGATGGTCGTTTACTGGTGATTTAATAATTTCAATGCCCTCCCCATTACAAAAAGCTTTAATCTCGTTTGACATGAAACTAGTTCCCTGATCAACGTGAATTTTTCGTGGCACCCCATGGTTTGTTATATACTTCTTCAAGAACTTCAGTATTTTATCTGACCGATTATTTCCACATACCATTGCCGATGGCCAACGAAAAAACCTATCTACCGCCACTAATACATATTTGCGGGATTCATTTAAGTAATTGATGGGGCCCCAAAAATCTAATTGGACTGACTCATTTGGTTCTTTTGGTTCCGGTACAGTTCCAAGTTGGTTTTTCTTTATTATCGTTTTTAAATTCTTACTGGCTGCGGTACATTCGGGGGCACCCTTCGGCAATGGAAGCTATTGAGCGGTAAATATAAGGGTACCAAACATCTTTCGCTGCATCGAACATATTTGATTTCCCGTGGTGATACGCATGGATTCGGTTATTAATCGCTGATTGAAGGTTAATTGGAATTACTGATTTGTCATCCATCCAGACTACATTTTCCTTCACCGAAAAGTCATTAACGAATTGGGCATAATAGCGGTTCATTTCAGTGATTTTTTCATGGATTTCAGGATCTTGTGTAACAATAAGGTCGCGAATAGCGCTCAGCTGGGGGTCAGATACATAATTCGATGCTATGAATTTTAGATTAAATAGATCAAGTAATGAAGTAACTTTATTAACAATTTTGCAATTCCGAGGGATAATTGACATACATAATAGATTCGGGTCCACTGGTGGTACTGTTTCTCCTTTGAATGCCGAGGGTAACGAGAGAGTTGTGTTAGTGCGAATTGATCTTGTTTCTTTGGTAACAGCTTCTAGTGATACATTTGGGGACAATTCTTCAATTTCGTCGCTACTACTATTCAAATTTGGATGTTGTTGAAGGAATTTCTGCCATTTACGCATGCTTCGATCCATTTTGGTATTTGATGCTGAAATTTGAGAATTGTATTTTGATAATTTTGAACAACTTTGTTCTGATTTAATAATAGCCCCAACTAATCCAGTGCGTATTTCGCGTAGCCGTCGGCTCAAATTACGTGTTTGAATCTGATTGGTTGATTTCCGCTTACATGTTTTCCCGCCCTCTACCGAGTCAATTCGTGACGAAACTTCCAGTCTGTTTATAGATTGCTTACTTTCCGCTGTACAAATTGGTCCCTTGGATTTATTGTGTCCCTTGGATGTATTAAAGCCAAGCGCAGTGCGAATTAGGTTGATCTTTGCCACCGTAAACATATTATCATACGTACTAATTGGCGTTGCTTCTCTACTTGGATGACGTGATAAGTAGTCCGCCAATCCAATTTTAGCCCCTGGTTTATGTTTAATTCGAAAATCAAAGGGAATTAGTCGATCTAACCAGCGCGTTAAACGGCTAAACATCGTTTTATTTTTCTTATTATTACCATTCAAAAGGGATATTAGGGCTTTATGGTCGGTAACGATCAAAAAACTTCGGCCCAGAATGTAATTTCTGAAATATTCAGCCCCCCACACAACTGCTAACATCTCCAATTCGTTTGTTGAGTATTTCTTTTCCGCTTCGTTAAGATATCGCGAGGCAAACGAAATAGGGCGCCACCCTTCGGGTCCTAACTGTTCCAACACCGCGCCGAGCCCGTTATGGCTTGCATCGCACACTATTCGAATGTCCTTGTGGATATCAAAATGTCGTAGTTCAACAATGTTCGAAACTTGTTTCTTAAGATTTTCGAACGCGTTCTGGCATTCAGGTGTCCAAATGTATTCATTATTTTTGCTTAGTAGGGGTCGCAGCGGCGCAGATGATTCGGCCAATGCCGGTAGATATTTATGTAGGCTATGGATTGACCCCATGAACGATTTTAGTTGCGACAAAGTCCGCGGCGGCGTTAGCGCCTCTATTGGTTCTGTTTTCCTAACCAATGGAGTGATTCCCGTTGGGGTTATTTTATGGCCGAGCCATTCGCATTCCCGTTGGGCGAATTTACATTTTGTTAATTTTAGGGACATATTTTCACGATCCAGTTTCTTTAAAATTTTCTCTACCGTCGCTATATGGTCTATCGCAGTTCCCTTGGTTACAACCAAAATATCGTCGATGAACGCGTGCGCCTGCGGGTATTCGGCGAGTATGCAATCCATTGCGCGTTGGAATTCCGCGGGCATAGTAGTTAGACCATAGAATCCGGTCTTGAACCGGTACGTACCCGTCGAGCGGCCTCCAATGAGGGAAAAATTGCACTGTACGCTCGTTTCAGCGTTTAATGGCAGTTGGCCATATGCGTATGTTAAGGCCATTGTTGTGAAATATATGTCTCCCTGTTTTTTTTTTCACTAATCGTTTGTCTAACTGTGTCCATTAGTTCCTCGATATTCGGCATTTGATATTTGTTCTTATGCACTTGTTTATTTAATTCCCTCGACTCGAGTGCTAGCTTCACGGACCCATCCTTTTTTACTGTTATTACTATTGGGGACAGAAAATATTTGTCGGAGCATTCTGTTAGTTTTTCGATATGGCCCTGTTGCAATAGTTTATCAATTTCAGCGTCCACTTTTTTTTGCAACGAAATCGGAACTCGACGCCCCTTCTGTTGTACTGGGGTGAGGTTTTCAAAAAATTCAGGTTGTACTTTGTAGTTTCTTATTTTCCCTACCCTGCTAAAAAGGTTTGAAAACTGTTTACTGAAATAGGTTTGCCATGAATCCAACTCCCCCTCCGGTTCCAGTGCGTCCTGGTTGCCTTCTTCAATGGACATTATCTGTTTCCCTGGTGATTGTTGCACCAACTGGAGTCCTAATTGGGGCATCAGATCTCTTCCAATTATTGATGGTCGGTTTCCTCCGATTACTTTTATCCTCGCGTGAATCTTCCAGCCGTTTGATTGTATTGTTATCGCCATTGTTCCAATCATCTGTAGCGGATTGTTTCCATAATCCCGAAAAGCATTATCTTCCTCCGTAAGATTATCCAAATTTACTCCTGACGTTCCCAAAGTCTTCCTCAATGCCCCAATGGTGAAGATCGAAATTGGAGACCCGCTATCGATCCACACTCGAGTGGGTTTCCCATTGACTTTAATCGGTAATTGTGCCCCAGCAACTTTCAATTCTGTAAATCTTTTATGTTTTATTGCCATGACCATATAATCCCCGTCTGAACTGCTCGAGTCCCACGAGTGCACCACTGGATTTTTATTAGCCCATCCAATGGAACTTGCATGTTGTGACGCTTCTTCATCCCCCGAGTTTTCTAGATGACCATCGTCAGCATTCTCCCGTATCATTCCTACGGCTCCCTGTCCCCGCTGGTTTCCACGCTTCCCCCTACAGGTACATTCTAAATGGCCAATTTTTTGGCAAAAATTACATGTAACGCCTTTTGCTGGGCATCTGTCCAAATGTTCCCTGGTGAAGTTTTGTTGATCGCAGTTATAACATTTATTGTTATTGAGAAAATTTCTACCCCGATTCGATCCTCGCCCTTGGTAAGAGCCCCGGCCCCTTGCACGATTGTTCCTATAACCTCCACGAATTATTCCGACTGGTTCCGATTTTATTTGGATCCCTCCGCCTCCTGATGTTGATCCTTGGGCCCCCACTGATCCCGTGGGAACATATGATGATGCATACTTGTTTCCCCTCTCGTACGAGAGAGCTATCCGGTACACTTCCTCAGGTGTTTTCGTCGACCTGCATAGTTCCTTTTGTGCATCATGTTATTCATGTTGACAATGAAAACGTCTCTCAGTATCCGGTCCTCTAGTGTTCCAAAGTTGCACCGCGCCGCCAATCCGCTGAGTACGGAATGGAATTGCTCCAAACTTTCATTGATAAACTGCTTACGGGAAAGAAGTTGGTATGTCTCATATGTCTCATTTCTTTCTTTCTGCCCAGTTTTACATTCATGTCTCAAACTTCTCAAAGGCTAATAAAATTGTTTATCAAATTTGGAAAACGGCATCAAATCAAGAGTGTTAATCAAGTTCTTTTAGAAGTACATGAAATGGAGAAAGAGAAAGGTTGAATTGAAAGAAAAAGTTGCATAGCAATGTTACTGATTACGTGTTGGCTGAATCCCTATCTATTATGTTTTTGCATATAGAATAAGGAAGGTCGGTTGGTGTGCTAGTAACACAGAATGCTCCGAAAAAACTTAAAAAACTACAAAAAAAAAAGGTTTTTTTTTCAAATTGTTTGGTTTTTAATTTTGGTGTGATGAAAAAATCTCAGCAAAAATTCAATACTCAGCAACATTCGATAATAAAAACACCGAAGAGACTTAATAAAAGTTTGTTACATAAAACAAAAAAAAAGAAAAACCAAAAAAAAAAATATTTCTGATTTTTTTTCAAATTTTTCGCAGTATTTTTTTTCGACTTATTTTCAAGTTTTTAAACCCAAAAAGGCGCTAAAAATGCGGTAACAAATTTAATTTGAGTAACGTTAAACAACAGTTAGTTATAGGCAATTAATAAACTTTGAACCCAAAATAAATCTCATTTTTTGCCGGATAAAGCAAACTCACGATAAAATTAAATTTCGTATACGCAACATGCGCGCAACTCTAGAAAAATAGTTTTTAGTCTTAAAAACACCGGCTTTCAATTCAAATATTTCTGAAATAATCTGCATGCACAAAAAAAATCATAATAAAAAATTGTGTTGCCCAATTTTTAACCAAATCTATGAAATTGATTTATATTGCGTAAAAACTTGCCTGAAATTTAGTAATGCAAACTACTTGGCGCAGAGAAAATTATGTGAA
The DNA here is from genome assembly GCF_963678635.1 of Symsagittifera roscoffensis. Lineage (NCBI taxonomy): Eukaryota > Metazoa > Xenacoelomorpha > Acoela > Convolutidae > Symsagittifera > Symsagittifera roscoffensis. Next base: position 27,877,956 of record NC_087066.1, on the reverse strand, counting down.
ACTTTTTTTTGTTCCGACTTTTGAAAAAAAATGGCGGATAATATGAACTGATCGTGGAGATGGTGTTTTTTCTCCTCCAGGTGCCGGAATTGAACTCAGCTGCAGAACCTTTGCTAGTTATCATTATCGTGTAAAATTAAAACGTAAATTCCACCGCGCAATATTTTTGTTTCGCTCAAAAGAATGTTTGCGCACACAGCAACTTATATATGAAGCTTCGAAATTTTAATACTTAGTGCAAATAATTTGTTGAACGAAAACTTGAATTTAACATCATCCAATTGCACAAATATTTTCAAGTTTTCAAGCTGAAGTTTTCATCAAAAAAATTCTTTTGCTCAAAAAACAATAAACTGATTAAACAGCAGAAGTATTCTCAGAAAATGAGCTGGTCATCAATATGATTTAAATCAAAACGTCATGGGATAAACGTCATTGATCATGTTGAAAGTTGAGCAAATAGCCCAAAGTTTTAAAATTGCAAGAAAGAGAAGAACAAATTTTTTGTTCTTTCCCCCAAGCTTTTGAATTTGAATAAAACCATTAGTAGTAAAGAATAAATCTTCTGAAACCCAAGAAGTAGCTATAAACTAGTTGATTAAATCAAGTCTTTTTCTTCACTTAAATATTTTTTTTTGTTATCTTAAGTAAAATCATTCATCATTAACTTTAAGAATTTAAAAAAAAAAAAACGTTTAAAAATTGCTTATTTTTTTTGCATTGGCGAACAAAAAAAGTTCAAATTTAGTTTTTTTTGCAGAAAAAGCATAAAAAAGCAATAAAGTCTTTGCTCAAACTAAGAATTATTGAAAATTTTTTCAGAATTGGTTAAACGCCTCCTGAAGCTCAAGAAGTGGCTATTATTCGATTTTATTATGTGTTCGATATCCGTTTAGTTATTGGCAAGTCTTTGAATCTCGACAAGAGAACAGAGCCCAGGCAGGGGTTGTCTTCAGGTCCGGGTTTCGATTCCGGTTCAAAGAAATTTTTTGTTTCTCAAGACTTAGCTCTGCTTTCTTTTTTTTGTTTTTTTTTGCCGTTTTCTTGTTTTTGTTTGCAAATGAAAACTCGCCTCTAAGTATGTCATTTTCTCAAAAGTACAATTCTTCTCAATACTGATTTTTTTTCTTTTTAAACTCCCTCTAATCACAACTACAAGTGTATCACTGAAAGGTCTTTTTTATTCATTATGCTGCATACTTTTGTGACACTTGATTTTTTTGAAAAAAGTCTCTATTCTACAGTTTTTTTTCGTTTTGTTTTGGTACCAACAAACCACAATACGCTATACAAACTTTTTTTGTTAAATAACATAGAAAAGGCAAGTCGAAGTCTAATTTCTCTTTTAGTAAAGTTATCTGAACCTCAGTAAATATGTATCTGTGGATCTTTTTTTAGAAACCGATTGTCAAAACCTAAATTTAAATTTGAATATGAAACAAAATTTGGTTTTGGCAAGCTTTGGTAATAAAATAACGCAGAAGTTTGTCAGAAATTTTTTTTTCTGTTTTTCTGTTTTTTGAAACAGAATGTTTAAATACATAAATTTTTGTCGGTTGTTCTGCGTTTCTGTCTACTTTTTTCTAAGCCAATTTATGTATGAAGAGAAAGCCCTAGAAAACGAGCGGTTAAGTCAATCAAGGATAGCTAAAAAAACTTGAAAAGAATTAGAATGAAAAACCAGTTTGAAACATCTAATTCTGAAAAAATTCAATAAACAGAAAAGGGAATAGTACAGATCCTAAAAATTCAATCGAAGACCAAGTTGCGAAAGGTAAATAAAATTGACAAAATTGACAACATTCGGACAAATAGTATTGAGTTATAGCAATAAAAGTTACTCTGGTTTCGTTTTCATTACAAATTGGCGCAAAATTAGATTCGGCATTTTTTTACTGAAAACCTGACGGCATTGATCTTCGTCTATCTTGGAGTAATATATGTTTGAGTTGGCGTTGACATCTCACAGTACAATGACCATCCGCCAATAAAATTATCAATAACAGATGCGGGGTAACGGGGGGGGGGGGAGAGCTTGATCTGCGTGAAATAAAAAGGTATCTATACGGAATTCGGACGCACTTGTCACCACTGACATAAAATAAGACTTCTTTATTCTGTTGCACTTTATTTTTGAAGTTTCGTTTTGTAGGGATTTCTGAACTGTAATAACTTAACCACCACCTTGTTTAACTATGTCTCTGCAGATAAGACTATCAAGGGGAACAAGAGACGGGTTCCTACTTTTTTCAAATTACTTCTAGGAAGACTGCAAAATGGATTTATTCATTAGGAAGGCAGCAGTTTTGAGTGCTTTCCGGGAAATTCTACTAAAGTTTAATCGCAAGACTCTTAAAAAAATTTTGACTAGAAACAGTGAATAAGAAGTGCTCTTAAGTGACATTAGTCATCTTAAATAATTCGGATGTGGAGGTTGAAGGTTCTGAGAGTTTGATGGTAGTTAATTTTATAGTTGAAAGCTAGGAGTTAATGAGGGGCAGTCCGGGGTAAAAAATTTGAGTTCGAGGTAGTTAAATTTGAGCTGTTAGGAGATGTAGGATTTGAAAGTTTTCGGTTCTGAAGAACTGCTCCCTCCCATTTGCTTACTTTCTGTTACAACGAAACAATCAACGTCAATACCCACAAACCTTTGGGGTGATTGCTTTTTAAAAAAAAAAGCAATTTCAGCTTTCAAATCGAACTCCCCATAGCGTCTGTAAAAGAGTGCTTTTCTATTTTGCGCAGAACAATTGGCTAAAATTACAAGCAATTACCGGCGACTAAATACAGTAAACACAACGACTTAAAAAATAAAATGAAATCCATTATTACGCTTGCTCTCATTCTGAATGCGACTCGAAAATGACACTACAAGCTCTCAACGCCACAACCATTGAGAATGAGAAGCTCCGGTCATTTCTTGATCATTTTGAAAAAAGTGGGTGGGGGGAATAAACACATGGAACTTTACGAAACGATCCAAATTTCGAACCAGCTATATGAAAATCAAGAAACGAACAAATCAGCCGAAAAAATGGCATAGAGCTTTTTATTTAGGAATGGGTTGTGTTCACCCGACTGAATCAAAATTAATTCAGCAACTACGAAAGGTGCAAAGTTTACTCAAAAACTGCTTAATGTGGTTCAAATGCGAAAAAAAACATAAATGATTCAAAAAATGAACACTTGCAACAACGGATATCAGAAACTCTTAAACACTATCAAAACAATTACCTCGCAGCTGGAAGCTACTTCATTTAATTTTGATCTGTCAAACCTCGTGGTATCAAAAAAAAGTTTGACGCCTCAAAGACTTGCTGTTTCATCATTTTTTATTCACATTCAGAGTGAAGGAAAATTTAATTTTTTTCGAGTCTTATAGGAGTTGTCTCTTTTTATGAATTGTCTTTCTCTTAAGATTTTGCGTCTTAAGGGACGTCTTTTGTTTCGAGTTGTCGCGGTACCGATTGCAATAAATCTTCTCTCTCTACTGGCGTCTAATACGGAATCAACCTCGGCCTAAGAGATTATGCATGTTTATTTTTACAATTTTCGAATGAATTTTCCTGTTTGATGAAAACAGGTTTTTTACATTGTGCTTGTTTTGTATTTTTTCTTAATTTTTTGACGCTTTGGAATGTTTTTTCACTGTTAGAAAAACTTTTAGTTTTCTTTTAATAAATTTACCAATTTTTGAAAAAGAGTACCAGTGCAAAGTTTAGATACTCTTATGTATGTCTGCATATTCCGCTAGTCTCTTTTTACTTTATCCCGGTTCTGCGGATTTGATTTATTTCTTTTGTTCACTTTTTTTTCAACGGCAACCCAATCGATTCGGAAAAAAAATTATCCCAATCCACAGGAATATGCTGTTTGGATCTCCCCTGATTAAAACGCTGCGCTCCAAGTTTTGTAGAAAAAAATTATGGCTTAAGGGAACGCCCATTTTTTTTGATAGTTTCACTGTTTTTGTGAATCGTTTCATTTTCTCTAACACTAAAAAATCTAAATCTTGATCCAAATTTTAAGTAAAGAATTCATTCGAAACACCAACTAGAGATTAAAAAAAGAAGAGTCAAAGTCTAAGGAAAAGGCGAATTTTCAAGGAGCTTTTTGATAGTTCTCCTGACTACCCCCTCAAATCTGAAATTAAGGGTTCAATCGAAACAACACATAGTAGAAATTAGGCCTGCATAATTGACTACAACCTAATTGCTCTTAAAAAATAATAGTTTTAGGAAAAATCATGGTTTTTAAATCAGTAGTTTTCCAATAAAACATCAAATGATTATTCAAAGAAAACACGAAATTTTATAACCATTCAAGTGTTGACTAAAATTAAACAAAATAATTCATTTCATCTGGAAAACACGTGAATTAGAAAAAAATCAAATTTAACAACTTGATTTCAGACATTAGCAAAAAATCAGTTGACGCTACAATTTTTTAACTCAACAAATTATTCGAAATTGGTCACAAAATCCAAAATGCTACTGTGCATAATTTTAGAAATCTCATGTATTCAGTCAGGTTTTTCTGCATATAAGATTCACAAAATTCACAAACTTCGCTGCGCGTTCTGTAGAACATGCCATGAGGATACTGCTGTTTTTGTCCGTGAATTTAATTGAAACCCTTGAGTCATTCGATGAACTATTGTAATATAAACTATTGCTTCTGAATAATTTTTACATTGATCGGTATGTAGAGTTAGATTAGCGCTTTCTAATAAATTTGATCATCACTTCGTAGCCTTTACGGCACAGTGTACTTTCCTTCACACTAAGAAAAACTTACTTACGTATCACAGTTAGAAAAATGTTAACTTTACTGAGTTTGGTTTAATACTTGAGTCGTCTTTGGACTTGAATATTCGTTTTAGTTTTCCTGAGAGTATTTCGAATTTGCGTAGTGTTTTTAAATAAAACTGTCGATTCAATAACGGATTTCATTACGCCTCTTAAAAAGCGCGGTAAACTTATTCGCAGACGTGATTGTTTTGATACAGAGCTGATGGAAATGAAACGCAAACGTCGCAAATTGGAAAGATTGTATCGAAAACATAAAGTCTGTTTTGTTGAATACAAAGAGTATGATCGGAAAATGAGAAACTCCTAAGTGGATAAGAAAAGAGAACACTTTCAGAAAAAAAATCAACGTTACTCAAACAGACTCTAAGAAATATAACGCTCTTGATAAACTAATTGGAAACAAAACTGAAGTACTACTACCTTTCCATAAATGCAAGATTACTCTGGCCAATGAATTTAATGCTTATTTTACTTACAGAGTATCAATATTTATGTACTGAAATCCTAAGATGAATTTTGATGAATCACTTACGACCTCAACTCAAAATTCAATGGAAAGTTTCCGTTCAATCAAACTTGAAGATTTACATCAATTTGCTTTATCGCCGTCACATGCGACAACTCCTCGTGATTTAATTAGATTTGTTATTTTCAAAAAATTATGGATTTTTTGGGGGCCTCAATTTGTTAATAATTTTAAAACGTGTATTGAAACAGGAGTTTGTCCTGATAATCTGAAAAGAAGAAGTTATAATTCCGACACTTAAAAAGTAAAATCTAGATCCTGAACACCTTCCATCGTATCGACCAGTATCTAACCTTGTTATTTGAAAAACTTATACACGCGCAACTAGTAGAACATTCAGTTATTTTCGATCTCATGGACAAGAGTTAGTCTGCACATAGAACAGGTGCTTCAACAGAAACGGCATTATTAGAAACGTCAAATGATATTTGTAATTTTTCGGACTCGACTCATTACCGATTTTGATCGGCCTAGACTTATCAAGCGCCTTTGATACACTTCGGTTTGATTATTTACTCAGATGCATGAAGAACTATATTGGACTTTCTGATAAATTTCTGAATTGGTTGAGATCGTATCTCAGTAATCGGCGACAGAAGGTTCACATTGAATCATTTTTTGATGGACTATTTGTCGAGCATGGTGTTCCCCGCGGGTCGATCTTAGGACCCCTCTTTTTTGCATTTATGTTTTACCTCTTCGAGTTATTCCTATCAACAGAGAAAATTTATTCGGTTATAAGTAATGTTCTGGGTTTTTGCTAAAAATTTGGCTTGGTAGTGAACCCTGATAAAACTGAAACTTTTTCTCTAGCAAAACCTAGCTTGAGAAAGGAATTGGGAACATTCTTGGTTGGTTCATTGGAAGTGAATGTTTTGAACGAAATAAAAACTTTAGGGGTAATAATTGATATGAATTGGAATGCTGCTGTACATATTAACAAGTTAACACAGACGTGTTACTTCGTCTTGCGCTAGCTATACAGTGTTAGCCACTACCTGGACCTAAATACTCGTGTTATTCTTATTAAAAATCTGCTTTTATCACCCCTGGATTACTGTAATTTGCTGTTTTTGGATTTACCTAAAAAATGATCCAGAAACTACATGGTCCAAATTGCTGGCGCGAGATGTGTGTTTCAGGCAGATCGCAGACCTCTTCGACTATCCTGCTGCATGAACTTAACATCACTGGCTTCCAATTTGTCAGCCTATTAAATTCAAGTCTTTGGTTCTTCTCCACAAAATACTTGATAATTATAAAGTGGCAGAGTTTTTTGATGGAATTGAGATTACGATGCGACAACGTTTTGCAGATAACCGATGGAATGCTAGTATACGTCTACCTAGGGCGCGGTCAAAATATGGAAAGAGATGTTTCACATTCGCGGGCCCAAAATTATGGAACAGCCTGACCCGGGAGCCTAATTTAGAATATGATAATTTGAAAATTAGGAAAAAACTTGTTTTGGACCTACTTGTTTTGGCAACATTTCTACTGAGGCCAGAATACTTTGAGTGAAGAAAATGTATCAAAAGAAACCCATCATTGAATGAATGAATGAATGAATGAATGAATCCATCGACTCCAAAGAAATGGCAATTGAAAACACTGTGAATAGAATTGTGAAATTTAAGTATTTTTGTCAGCATTTTATTGAGTGAAAAAGACCTCCGATTGCTTGTGAAGCCGTTTTAAACTCAGATTAGGAACGATTCCTAGAATAAACTGATGACAATCATCTTAATGAAAAAATTTTTTGTGGAGAATCCTTCGTCTTTTGCTCATCTCGTTACATGGTGATCATTAAGCCAGAACATCGGGTCCGTACTGGATGAAATTTTTGTTTCTGGAAAGCGGTGGTTTCCATGACGGCAGATCAAAAATGTTGCTTTTCAAATTCCCTGCTTTCTTCTGCTCACAATACTATACCCGACGGTGATCGCTCCCTGCAAAACGCTTCCTCTACTTTTTCCGACCTCTCTGAAACTCGGGTGTGATTTTGAACCTCGTTCTCAATCGATTCCAATCCGACCTTTTTTCAGCATGCTATGATCTCCGTCTGCTCTGCAGTGGTTTTCCTTGGTTAAATGGAACATTTCACAATCAAACTGATGCTGCTTTTTTTGCTTTTTGAACATTGTGATGTCTAGATACTTAAACTTGGTAAGCCGAAGGAGCTTTTTATAGATTTCCAAGAACTCATCATTCTGATTACCTTGCCCCGGGTCCTCGAAGCAGTTCAAACTATGGTTTTGATCGAGAAGGGTTTTGGTCACACCTGCACCCGCTTGTGTTGGTTTTTGATGTAAGCTTTGAACATCATCAAACGCGAGCCACTTATAGTGTTTCGCTGAAAGAACGTTAAATTTTTGTAATCAAACCCTGATATTCTGGCCTCCTCAACACGTGGCTATTACAAAGGAAAAACTTCTCCGATTAATTTTAACTTTTGGATAATAAACAAACTTTTTAAACAATTGGCGAGGAGCTCCATGTGATCTCTACTCCTAGTCTTGTCATTTTTTGCCGATTATTCAGACCTAAGTTCATCCTTGTACTGCTGTAGGCGACTAAAAACTGCCTGTCACGCCATTCCACAGAATATCTTTTCCCCGAATTTCTCCGTGAAACATTGGGTAGAGCCGATTGGATACTGCATTTTTGTCCGTGGACTTAAGCGAAACCGTAGTATCGATTGTTGAGCAGGTGTATTATAATGAAATTGTTGTAAAGTAGAACTGTACCTGATAGTCTCAAGCTATTTGCACAGTTCTTGGAAATTATAACAGCCAGTACCCGGCTATGGCCTAAATTTTACTCCTTTCCCTGAGCATTATAGGGGTCGATTTGTTTTTTCCTATAGAGCTCCAAAACCTGAGCAACCAAATGTCTTCTTTTCTTGCGCTTTTTCGGTTGAATCTATTGATTCCAAAGAAATGGCTTCAGAATACTTCGTGAATGCATCCGTCAAGATTGAGCTCCTTATAACACAGTATATCCGCTTTGTATATCCGCTTATAACACAGGTTATTCCGTTTTTATCATACCTGGGAGATGGCGTCATTGATAATAAAAACCAAAAACTTTATAAATTAGTTTTATTATCGAAATATGCTGGGGGAAGACCTGAGACTTGCATAAACGTGCATTTCAGAGCCTGAAACACAGGTTTATGCATGTCTCAGGTCTTCCCCCACCATGTTTTGATAATAAAACCAAAAACTTTGTAAATTAGTTTTATTATCAAAATATGGTGGGGGAAGATCTGAGACATGGATAAACGTGCGTTTCAAAAGGTCAATGAAAATTTGAATTGGATCTCTATTTTTAATGAAACCAGATCAGCCATTCAAACTGCCTTATCAAGCACCATTGATTTTCATTTTCTAAATAGCTCGCCATTTTTGCCGTGTCAATTATTTGTTAACATTTTATCGAGCAAACGAGACCCTCGGCTGCTTGCAAAAAATTCCTTTTTCCCGTATAAGGAACTTTTGCTTAGAAAATTAGATGATAATCATCTAATTGAAATCATTTTTCTAAAGAATTTCTCATTTTAAGCTAAATTGGTTACATCGCGACCAGTCAGCCAGTTCTGTACTGGATGGAATGGTTGAGCTGAAAAGGGATGGTTCCCAGCGACATCAGATCAAAACTTTTGCCTTTCAAATTCCCTGAAAGTAACGGTTGGGAGATCGCATCATCTTCCTTCTGCAACAAGGCTATCTCCGATGGTTATTCCGTTTTTATCATACCTGGGAGATGGCGTCATTCTCCCCCCAATGTACCCTCCCATTTCTTCCACATCTTAGAAATTCGGGCTGATTTCTTTGATTCATGATGTTCAACGCTTTACATGTCTTCATCCAGTGAAACAAATTGAGGGTAACGCCTATATACGGCCTCTTTCTCACCCAACTGCCAAATTGATCCTTCTACTAGCATTCTCGGAAGTCCGTCTGCTGTGCTGTGATTTCTTTTGGCTCAATGGAACACTTGGAAGTCTAGCTGTTGAAGTGGGAATTGCTTCTTGATGTTTCTCCAAAACAAGTAACTTTGCCAGTTAAATTAGGCTCTTGATAGTTTCCCAAGTTCTCGTAACTCTGATTATCTAACCCCGCGTCTTTGAAGCTGCTTGATTTAGGAGTTTGGTCGTATATGGTTTGCTCATAACTCTATCCCGCCTGCACTCGCCTATGTTTTTTTTGGTACTGTTAAAAAAGCGGATTAAGATAAATAACTAGGTTTGACTAAGTTAACTTAAGCCAAGATTTGTTTAAGACTTGATATGTTGAGGATCTCTACTACCGAATAGTAGGCTTTTATCTAAGGTTAGATTGAAATACGTGGGGTTAATAAGACTACGCTAAGTAAAAACTAAGGTTTAAAAAGGTTGAAATAAGATTGGTTTTGATGACAAGATTAGTTGCAGTAAAATCGTTTAGTGACTCCAACTTCAGATATGTCAAAAGTCGTTGCGCTTTTGGCAGGTGTTTGGCTAATTAACATAAGTGAATGAGCAACATAAAGGTTAAAAGGTCGTTAACAATTAATATCCATTTTGACATTCCCCGCGAAAAACTAATTGAAGTTTACAGAGTTTTCACCCACAAATAGTATGTTAAGGCAAGGAGGGGAAATAACATAACAAAACACCACAGGATGTCGCCCAATGGTAGGAGTATCTAGCACACAAGTGGTTCAGGATAATATCAATCAACTAACCGAAGCCGAAAATAAATTTAACAATGACCACCCAACGGCCTCTTTCTCACCCAACTGTCAACCTAATCCTTCTCATAGCTTTCTCGGAAGTCCGTCTGCTCTGCTGTGATTTCTTTTGGCTCAATGGAACACTTGGAAGTCTAGCTGCTGAAGTGGGAATTGATTTTTGAAGTTTCTCCTAAACAAGTATTTTTGCGAGCCAAATGCTGCTTTTGATAGTTTCCCAAGGTCTCGTAATTCTGACTATCTAACACGGGCCATTGAAGCTGTTTGAAATAGGAGTTTGATCGTGTAGTGTTTGCTCATAACTCTATCCCGCCTGCAATCGCCTGTGTTTTTTTTGGTACTGTCAAAAAAGTGGATTAAGATGGGTAACTAGTTTTGACTAAGTTAACTTAAACCAAGACTTGTTTAATACTTGATATGTTGAGGATCTCTACTACCAAATAGTAGACTTTTCTCTAAAACTAGACTAAAATACGTGGGGTTAAAAAGACTACGCTAAGTAAAAACTAAGGTTTAAAAAAGTAGAATTAGGATTGGTTTTGATAACAATATTAGTTGAAGTAAAATCGTTTAGTGACTCCAACTTCAGATGTGTCAAAAGTCGTTCCTCTTTTGGCAGGTTTTTGGCTAATTAACATAAGTGAATGAGCAACATAAAGGTTAAAAGATTGTTAACAGTTAATATCCCTATCGACATTCCCCGCAAAAAACTCATTGAAGTTTACATATAGTTTTCACCCACAAATATTATGTTAAGGCAAGGAGGTGAAATAACGGAACAAAACACCCAAGGATGTCGCCCAATGGGAGGAGTATCTAGCACACAAGTGGTCCAGGATCATATCAATCAGATAACCGAAGCTGAAAATAAATTTATCAATGACCAGGGTAGTACTAATGTTGAATTAAAGGTTAATCCAGGTGAAGCACCACCTTTTCAAATAAGCTAGTATTCGCAATGTATTTTAAGGTAATAATCTAGAGTTGGCGTAGCGCCGTAACAGAGGAAAGACAAAGAAAAATTACTTTTGCAAATATTTTGAGTTTTTGACCGGAAAGCAAGTTTATGTTTAAGCAAAGTTTAAGCGGCGTCACGATTTGAGGCTCTGGTTTCTGACCATTTCCTGAGTTCTTCAAGAGTCATAGGGCGACCCAGTAGCTCCTTTGCTACAATGGTGGAAGTTATATTAAGCCAGTCGAGTAATTCACAATAGGCGTCTCTATAACATCTAAAGGTTCGGAGGGAAGGCCCGATAGGTTAAATTCGGTCTTTCGAACTTCCGATTTAAATTGAACTTTCTTGGGAGAACGGATTGGTGAGAGCAATAGAAATGGCTTTATTTTGTCTATTTGTTCAGATCCACATTCCGTAAGGTTAACTACGGTCAGTTGTTGTGGAGAAGAAGTTGGTTTCCATGACGGCAGATCAAAAATGTTGCTTTTCAAATTCCCTGAAGGTAATGTTGGGAGATTGCATACTCTTTCTTCTGCTCACAATACTATACCCGACGGTGATCGCCCCTGCAAAACGCTTCCTCTACTTCTTCCAACCTCTCTGAAACTCGGGTGTGTTTTTGAACCTCGTTCTCAATCGATTCCAATCCTACCTTTGTTCAGCATGCTATGATCTCCGTCTGCTCTGCAGTGGTTTTCCTTGGTTAAATGGAACATTTCACAATCAAACTGATGTAGCTTTTTTTGCTTTTTGAACATTGTGATGTCTAGATACTTAAACTTGGTAAGCCGAAGGAGCTTTTTATAGATTCCCAAGAACTCATCATTCTGATTACCTTGCCCCGGGTCCTCGAAGCAGTTCAAACTATGGTTTTGATCGAGAAGGGTTTTGGTCACACCTGCACCCGCTTGTGTTGGTTTTTGATGTAAGCTTTGAGCATCATCAAACGCGAGCCACTTATAGTGTTTCGCTGAAAGAACGTTAAATTTTTGTAATCAAACCCTGATATTCTGGCCTCCTCAACACATGGCTATTACAAAGGAAAAGCTTCTCCGATTAATTTTAACTTTTGGATAATAAACAAACTTTCTACACAATTGGCGAGGTGCTCCATGTGATCTCTCCTCCTAGTCTTGTCATTTTTGCCGATTATTAGGACCTAAGTTCATCCTTGTACTGCTGTAGGCGACTAAAAATTGCCTGTCACGCCATTCCGCAGAACATCTTTTCCCCGAATTTCTCCGTGAAGCATTGGGTAGAGCCGATTGGATACTGAATTTTTGTCCGTGGACTTAAGCGAAACCGTAGTATCGATTGGTGAGCAGGTGTATTATAATGAATTTGTTGTAAAGTAGAACTGTACCTGATAGCCTCAGGCCATTTGCACAGTTCTTGGAAATTATAACAGCCAGTACCCGGCTATGGCCTAAATTTTACTCCTTTCCCTGAGCATAATAGGGGTCGATTTGTTTTTTCCTATAGAGCTCCAAAACCCGAGCAACCAAATGTCTTCTTTTCTTGCGCTTTTTCGGTTGAATCTATTGATTCCAAAGAAATGGCTTCTGAATACTTCGTGAATGCATCCGTCAAGATTGAGCTCCTTATACACAGTGTATCCGCTTCTAAAATTTGAATTGGATCTCTATTTTTAATGAAACCAGATCAGCCATTCAAACTGCCTTATCAAGCACCATTGATTTTTATTTTCTAAATTGCTCGCCATTTTTGCCGTGTCAATTATTTGGTAACATTTTATCGAGCAAACGAGACTCTCGACTGCTTGAAAAAATCTCCTTTTTCCCGTATAAGGAACTTTTGCTTAGAAAATTAGATGATAATCATCTAATTGAAATCATTTTTCTAAAAAATTTTTCATTTTAAGCTAAATTGGTTACATCGCGACCAGTCAGCCAGTTTTGTACTGGATGGAATGTTTGAGCTGGAAAGGGATGGTTCCCAGCGACAGCAGATCAAAACTTTTGCCTTTCAAATTCCCTGAATGTAACGGTTGGGAGATTGCATCATCTTCCTTCTGCAACAAAGCTCTCTCCGATGGTTATTCCGTTTTTATCATAGCTGGGAGATGGCGTCATTCTCCCCCCAAGGTACCTTCCCATTTCTTCCACCTCTTAGAAATTCGGGCTGATTTCTTTGATTCATGATGTTCAACGCTTTACATGCCTTCATCCAGTGAAACAAATTGAGGGTAACGCCTATATACGGCCTCTTTCTCACCCAACTGCCAAATCGATCCTTCTACTAGCATTCTCGGAAGTCCGTCTGCTGTGCTGTGATTTCTTTTGGCTCAATGGAACACTGGGAAGTCTAGCTGCTGAAGTGGGAATTGTTTTTTGAAGTTTCTCCTAAACAAGTAAATTTGCCAGTTAAATGATGCTCTTGATAGTTTCCCAAGGTCTCGTAACTCTGATTATCTAACCCCGGGTCTTTGAAGCTGTTTGAATTAGGAGTTTGGTTGTATAGGGTTTGCTCATAACTCTATCCCGCCTGCACTCGCCTGTGTTTTTCTTGGTAATGTTAAAAAATTGGATTAACATAGGTAACTAGGTTTGACCAGGTTAACTTAAACTAAGACTTGTTTAAGACTTGATATGTTGAGGATCTCTACTACCGAATAGTAGACTTTTATCTAAGACTAGATTAAAATACGTGGGGTTAATAAGACTAGGCTAAGTAAGTACGAAAGTTTAAAAAGGTTGAATAAAGATTGGTTTTGATAACAAGATTAGTTGCAGTAAAAACGTTTAGTGACTCCAACATCAGATATAACAAAAGTCATTACGCTTTTGGCAGGTGTTTGGCTAATTAACATAAGTGAGTGAGTAACATAAAGGTTCAAAGGTCGCTAACAAATAATATCCCTTTTGACATTCCCCGCGAAAAATTAATTGAAGTTTACATATACTTTTACCCACAAATAGTATGTTAAGGCAAAACGGTGAAATAACGGAACAAAACACCCGAGGATGTCGCCCAATGGGAGGAGAATCTAGCACACAAGTGGTTCAGGTTAATATCCGAACCCGAAAATAAATTTAACGATGACTAGAGTAGTACTAATAGTGAATTAAAGGTTAATCCAGGTAAAGCTCTACCTTTTCAAATGAGCTAGTAGTAAAAAAGTACTTGAGGGCCGTAACACGAAAAGACAAAGAAAAATGACTTAAGAAAAGAGTTTGAGTATATGACCGGAAAGAAAGTTTATGATTAAGCAAAGTTTATGCGGCGTCACGATTTGAGGCTCTGGTTTCTTTCCATTTCCTGAGTTCTTAAAGAGTCATAGGGCGACCCAGTAGCTCCATTGCTGCAATGATGGAAGTTGTATTAAGCCACTTGGGTTATTCACAATAGGCGTCTCAATAGCATCTGCAGGTTCGGAGGGTAGGCCCGATGGGTTAAATTCGGTCTTTCGCACTTCCGATTTAAATTGAACTTTCTTAGGAGAACGGATTGGTGAGAGCGTTAGAAATGGCTTTATTTTGTCTATTCTTTCAAATCCACATTCCATAAGGTTACTTACGGTCGGTTGTCGTGGAGAAGAAGTTGAGGAAGAAGTTAGATCAACGACATCTTTCTGGTGGCTTTCCGATGCTTTTGTATTAGCTTTTAAAGATGTAGTGGATGGCGGAATTGTTAAGTAGGTCGACGTGTGTTCTCCTTGTCTATTGTCCGAGGTTTCGACAAGGCTAGTAAATAATCTCTCTTCGAGTAAAGACGAAGGTTGTCTGGTCCGAGTCGGTCTGGTGTTGTGACGACTGTGAAGACCTGACGATTATCTTGGAGGCGGCGGTTTCATAGGAGAAGAGGCTTTCCGCTTAGCCATACCCGTTAATTTAGGTTTGGTCGAGCTCTGGGTGGGGTAAGGTTGGTTGACTCAGGTTTTTGCTTTAAGTAGTTGATTTTGATCGTTTTTTATCAGATTCGTCTTAGCTGTTTAACTGGATAAGTGATGGGGTCGGCGTTGGTCTGAGTTATTGTCCCCTGAATCTAGATCAATCGGCGTATGACAAACATTTTGCTCCTTCTCTATGTTTGATTCGTCTTCTCGGGGAATTTGCTGTTTGATGTTTGTTGTTTCTTGCGCTGACTGATCTTGTCGATTTTCTAAATTACTTGTAGCAAGTGGTTTCAGATCTTTAAGTATGAAAAGGTTGCTGGCATCGTCATCAGATATCGTTTCAATTGATGGGTTCGTCAATGATATGTCGGATGTGTGCGTTGTTTGTGGACGTGTGGGTTGGTCCAGCGGGCTTACTTTTGTACTGCTTTCTAAGCCAATAGGGTACATTATGCGTTTTTTTCCTCCTCTTCCTCTCGTAGCAGTGTTTCCCTCGAGCTTTTCATTGCCGCATTTCGCCTAGCGATATCCAGTTCTTCAAATTTCGTCTGTAGATTTTTCTTCTTTTGTGTTGACTTGGAGCTCTTGAATCCAACGTTTCTCGACGTTTTCATAACTTTCCTAGGTCTTTTTGTAGCATAAATTTTGATGAGTTGGTTTTTCTTGCGAGGGCTAATTTTCTTCGGTGCAGAGGGTCTTTTCATGGCTAAATTAGGTTTACGAATTACTTTCCCGTTTTTAAGCGTAATTGTATGATCCGATTCCCCTTCTATTTCTTCTTTAAGTTCTTTATAGTATAGTTCGTCCTTCTTTCTATCTTGTACTTTTCTATATGTAAGGGTCTTACCCGACGGGTTACTCAAGACGGGATTTGCCACACCTAGGGCTTTTCTTTTCTCTGCGCGCCGCGAGAGAGAACTTTGATAGGGGAACCGGAGATTGTGGGTACATATCTAGTTGCATTAGATATGTCGTCTGATGAGGATGATTCTTCGTCTAGGTGCCCGTCTTCAATGTCATCAGGGGCATCCTAATCATGTCGTCTGTCCCGGCACATTAAATTTTGTCCTTTATCTATTCATAACAATGTTTTGTTCCAGTCCAGGGTTCTTGACGATGGAAGTTTTACTAAATTGTGCCAAATCGTGTTTGGGAATCTACCGAAGTGTGCTTCAAAAGGGAGCAGTTTAATGATTGCTGTGTTATGGTTCTTAAGCAATTTATGATCTTTAGTAATGCAACTTCTAAGGAAAGTTTTGAATTTTCTCGCCATAACCATGAGTCGTTCTTTAATTGCTCTAATTAGTCGCTCGACCAGGCTTGTAGCTCTATGGTCACCCACTGGACTGAATATGACGTTGATGTTTTGTTGTTGACAAAAACTTCTCGAGTTTCCATAGAAATAAATCCCGACCCTTGGTCAGTTCTAATAGTTCTGAGTATTTCGTGCAAAATTATGTGTTTTCTACAAAAGTTTTTTTAAATAATTTGGCGGATGTGCTTGAAATTATTATTATTGCGGATGGGAATTTTGTATGAAAATCAATCAACGCATACGAGGATGTATTTTGTTGATCCCCAAGTTAATGGTAGCGGGCCGCAAAGTCTAATTCCGTTCCTTGATTTGGTTCAACGACCGATGGGATTTTTCCAAGGTTAACATGTTTTGTCAGTGGCTTCAAATTTTTTACCTGTTTTAAAACACTTGATACAATTCTCTCCATGTACTTGAATTTCTCTGTAATTTTTTGGCCACCAGATGTAGAGGGTCGCCAGACTTGTCATTGCAAACAGGCCTGATTGAGCTTCATGTAATCTGTGTAGCATCGTCGTCATCAAGCATGCTGGTATAACCAGTCTGTCGTCGAAGTAAAGGCATCCTCCGTTAACGTGCAAGTTGTTGATGTAAGGATTGTAATAGTAATTTCTGTCGTCGAACCAGTCTGTCGTCGAAGTAAAGGTATCCTCCGTTAACGTGCAAGTTGTTGATGTAAGGATTGTAATAGAATGTTTTCTGTCTTCTTCGATTGTGTTTATAAATTTTTTTATACCAGGTCTTGCTTTGTTAATAACCCCATAAACTTGGAATCAAAGATTTCAGGCCATGAGAACGAGAATAATTTGAGTTTAGCCGATTTAGAACTTTTTTTTTTACTGGGAGTTTGCTCAGAATATGTACCTGACGGTTTACTAGGACTGAATTTTAAGGTTATGGCATTCTTTACAGATGAAATTTTAGGTTGTTTGGTTACTTCTAGTTAATCAGACATATCTTTAAAATTTTAGTAGTTAATAGAAAAATCGATAGTTTTACAAGATGGAATGCAGTCTTCTGTTGGCGAATGTAAAATTTGACACACTGAAATTTTGGACTGTGTAAATATAGTTTGCAAAGTTTCTGCAGCGTTCGCAACTCGTTTCTCACGTTCTATTTCTTGACTTGTCATGTTACTAGCCCATTGGCCAATCAAGTTGCAGTATATGACTTCATGAGAGAACATTTGTTGCAAAAAATTGTTCCTTAATTGCGGACGAGAATATCTAGGCATCAGATATTCGAAGCCTAAAAGAATGCTTATTTGGTTGACGGAAGCAAAAACAATTTTTTTGTTATCGTACGAGACTGGTACGGGTTTACCCCATGGGTGTCTAGAAAGATAGACCACGAATCCCTTTTCCTTACCCGAGAGATTCTCAACAGTAAAATCAAATGGTAACAATTTATCCACCCAACGGGTGAGGCGAGATTGAGCCGTCTTTGTGTATTTATCATCTTTTAGAGCCCCTATTAAGACTTTATGATCGGTTAAAATAGAGAACTGTTTACCCAACAAGTAGTTTTTAAAATGGTCTAACGCCCAAACTAAGCCTAACAATTCAAGTTTGTTCGTGCTGTATTTAAGTTCAGCTATATTATGGAATCTACTCGCAAACGCTACAGTCTTCCAAACACCCCATGGTCCTGCTCGACGGATGCGTCCAATCCTAAATGTGATGCACTCTATACATGGCTTCATCAACGCAATATATATCAAATTGGCCACATTAGCAAATTTCAAAGCCATTTGATTTTACTAACAATGATCATAGGTAAATATTCTTCTGTGCTTAAGCCGCCGAAAACAAAATAAAGCAGATGGTATAGTTTAAAATGTCCGTGCAAAACGATGATTTAAATTTGGGAAACTGACCCAATCCAAAACAACCCTACGCGATAACAAAATATAAAATGTAACTACAATCAAAGTACACAAAATCATTGAGTAATGGTGTTCCGCATGATAATTGTGAGGTGTTTAAACGTAATTAATGTTTGAGAAGAACCAAAAAAGTGCAACACCACGTCATTAAAAACAGAGCTTTTTCGATAAAACACAAGACGCAGCAAACAAAGTTAACCAAAAATTTGACAACACGCGGCGAGATATTACGTTAGTTTACAAATGCAAGTCTTGGAACAAAGGTCAAGAACAATTGCCAGAGGCTTGAATTTTCTCTAGTATAACTTTAGAAAAAAGTTTGAATCACTCAATCATGAAAACAAAGTTAATAAAAAGTCAAGATGCAATCTCCGTTGCCACTACTTGATTGAGAACATATCAAAGTAAAATTTTTGCAACGGGTCCCTTTATATACCCCTTTAGGGTAATCACTTCTAAAAAACGATAAGCGTTCCCCGCTACCAATATTGGGCACAATCTCAGAAAACTATTGAATCAACGAGCGAATACGTAACGGACTGGTCGAAGCTACTGAATAGGAACGTCCTAATTTTTGTAGGCTACTCCATTTGCTGTATATGACACTGCAAAACTGCTGCTATTTCAATAGGACATAGGAATACATTTGAGAAAAGAATATAGGCAAGAATAGCCGGTTGCTGTACAAGTCCTCATTTAAAAAAAAATACTTTTGTAAAAAATTCTTTTACAAATTGGTTTCAATTTTATTTTGTGTTGTAATTAAATGATCTGAAACAAAGCTTTCAAATTAGACATATCCAATAATAATCATAATAATAAATTGTTTTCATTTCAGAGATTTTTCATTTGTCAATTTTCAGAGACATTTGTCAATTTAGGTAATTCTGATATGCAAGGACATCAATAGGCCTAGTCAGGTGATGCCTCATTTAAGCAGTGCAATTTCCAAGAAGTACTAAGGAAATTCTACTGTAAACTACTATCAGTTGTCCATACCCTACAAACCCCCACTTTTAGAAAAAAAAAGATCTATCATTTCTTTTTTATTTGTGATGTATAAATCGTGAAAATCATGGAAAAAAAGTTTAATTGATTATCATTAAGATTGCTGACTGTATCAGCAAAATCTTCAATATAGACGTATCTGATAGTAATAGTCACCAGCGGATTTAGGGGGGGCATTTTGCTTTCCTCAGGGATTCGACCCCCTGCCGACCCAAAGGGTCCCCCTTTGTACTATTTGGAGATATCTATTTTTGGCCGACTGACCCTACAATTTTCCTTAAGGCGCTTTTTGGCATCAAATCATACTAATTTTCAGGGAGGAGCGCGCTCCGAAAAAACGCGACTTTTTGATTTTTTGGTCAAACTTCTCCAAAAAGTGCCTAACAACGCTTTTTTGGCCTGTTTTTCAAAAAAAATTCTGCGGCGCAGATTAATTTTAATCAACATGGGGTCCTTATAGTGAATTAAGAAAGCTCAGAAAAACAATTCGGCCGACTTGAAAAAAAAGGTAGAAAAAAATTTTTAGGGTTTTTAAATTCTTTTTTGAAAATCCGCCCCCTCCCCCTCCAGAAAATCTTAGACCCGCCCCAGTAATAGTGATAAGTATATTCGACACCAAATTTTGTAAATTAATCTAACAAAACTTTTAAAAGCTTCCAATACAATTCAATTTTTAACAGATAATTTGTTTTTTGCATTTTATTTCCAAGAAGGTTCTAGAAAACAAACTAAGAAAACTAACTTAACTTGAGAGAAATTAATTTTTACTGCCTTAATTTGAACTATTATTTTTTAGGCCTGTTCGCGCACTTCATTTTCTCCAAACTAGACTCAAATTCAAAGTTTTTAAACGGTTTTTCTTGACAACTACGAACATTTTTGATAAGTTTCGACAAATATTTTTACTCAATTCATTCCGATTATGATTGGTGCCTGGTTTTAGTCGAAAAAAAAAGAAAACAGGAAAGGACCCGAAGAAAAAAAGTCATCCATAAGTTCAATCTTAGCTACAATAAAAACCACTAAAATAATAGAAGAAAGCATCTGCTAGAGCAGATATTGGAGTAATCAAAATTTAGAGACATAAGAGACAATCAAGAAAATCTTACACCAAAATTTGGGGCAAACAGATAATGAGAAAAAAACCATGAGGTAAACACTCCAAATTATGTTTACAGTTAAGAGAGAGAGAGAGAGAGAGAGAGAGAGAGAGGAGAGAGAGAGAGAGAGAGAGGAGAGAGAGAGAGAGAGGAGAGAGAGAAGAGAGTGCTATTAGGTACAATTGTACCTCAAGTATGGTTTTCAGAGTTCATTCTTTACAATCTGCATCTTCCTTCAGTCTATGTCGACAAAAAGTAAATTTGATCATTATAGGGTGACAACATACACAAAAATTTTTCAGAGTGACAACGTACACAAAAATTATTATCTCTAAATTTCCATGCTATTGTCTAAGAAAAGTGCAACCCGAGTCAGATTTTTCACTTAATTTAAAGCAAGACTTAAGCGGTTTGAGCGGTTGTTTTAGACAATTGCGTTCAAAACCTTGCTTCTTAATAAGCGGTTCGAGCGATTTTTGAGCGTTTTATCTTAAAAAAAAAGTCGAGCTCATTGTTTGTGGTCTAGACATTCGAAAAATATCTTGCTTGAGTCGAGCACGGTCGGGCACAACATTTTTTGTGGTCGAGACTGCAGAAACTTATCTTGCTTGAGTCGAGTAAGGTCAAGCATAATTTTTCAAGTTGAAGGAAGTACATCAACTGCTCCTTAGAATCACATTGCCTTTTCCGGGCCTTTTGATGCTTTTGATCGGTTTTGATAGTTTTTTATTAAACCGCTCATAAACCTCTAAAATTTTGCGTGAAAACTCGTTAAAAACCGCCGCAAAAACTGAGCGGCTTATGAGCGGTTTTTGATACGTTTTGATCGGTTTGAGCGATTTTTCCAATCCGCTCAAATCTTGCTGGAAAACCGATAAAAATCGTTTAAATATTGAGCGGTTTTTGAGCGCGATCTCGACCCGGGAAGTCATACATTCCCCACACCACTGAAACTGTACTACTAGCTTTTTTCACAGAAAAATTTGTCTCCTTCAAATTTAAAAGACTTTATTTTGAGTATGAAGCGCATAAAAATGTTTACTGATCATATCGCCGAAAACCAAGCAATTTTGATTGCAACTATTGTCGCTATTGGAATCGGACTAACAGGAGTCAGCGTTTTCTCAGAGTTCAAAAAAATCATAAGCAGTGGCTACCCTAAATAACAACTGGGAATTTGGATAAAACATTTTTGAAAGAGAAATCGTTTTTGTGAACAAGTTTTCAAAAAGTAATGCGCGACAGTTTCGACGAAAATTCCAAAAAGTCATGCAATCGTCAAACAATTTTCGAACAGTGCAATCTTCCTTGCAAACAATTTTTTTGTCTGTTCAAATCCCAATTAGACTTTATTTGAGTGATGCTTGCAAAAGTATGCTCTAGTATTTTGACTCGGGCTTACCTAAGCCATCAGGTCCTTCCTGTGTATTAAAACTCTACTCCCAAAAATTAGACTACATGTTTTATAACATCTATTGAACAGATCAAAATTAGTAAATTGGTCTAAAACTAGCGCATAGATCTCTAGGCGGCGCTCTGAGGGTGATTCACCGGTCGCCCGGTGTAATTTTATTCTGTGCATTAGATAATAACCAGCCACTTGATGCTTGTTTCAGACTTATTAGTGCACTACTTTTTGTTTTTTGATTCACTCAATGAAGTCTTTCGACATCGGTGTTTTAAATTGAGTTGATTGAAAAAATCTGATTCGCTCAAACTTGACCCTTTAAAACCTCAAACAGTAGAAAAACTCGAGATTAAAATGTTACTACACCAAATGAAAGTTTGGAAAAGCTGCAAAAATCACTAACTGAACTCTTTTATACTGGGAATTCAGTAGCGTGACGCAACAAAATTCAACAACTTCTGAACATTTCTTCGGTTTTTTAATCCCGTGTGACAACTGTCCGCAGAAATATTAGCAATGGTGGGGAGCAAGCAGAAGCTTCGCCAGATTGAGCCATTCGAGTTAAACAGAGATGTATTTGACAACAACATACCCAGACTACGTGAAGTTTGGCAAGTGAACAGGTATCATATGAAAAACGTTTGCGATATAACAATAATTTTAAAGAAATAAATATGCCTTTTCATATCTGTAACAAGAGATTTGAGTCCTGAGTTAGGACCGAAGTGTATAACTCATAGAGTAATTTCGGATAGGGTACACCGTCTGCTCGTCACGCTATCTTATTTTCGGCCGGATAGATTCGTGCAACTTCTTAGTCTAATACCGATCCTAATCTTACTCTTATACTATCTAGTCTCAGGTTGTTTAACTAGTCTCTGCTAGGCTCAATAGATCTAGGGTATACTGGTTTATTGCGGCTGCTGAAGTCTTCTTGGAGAGTCAACTAATTTCTAAGTTAAATTCAAATCTCTCTGGTGCTGAAATTACAAGTAATTTCAGCACTTACAAATAAGTGGGTTGTTAGTTAGATGGATCATGATTGGTTAATATTAAATACTTTACAGTGGTAAAATATCTAATTTATCCAATCATAAAATGTAGTTTAGATCAGGTTCCACCCATCCGGGTTTTACAGAGTTTTTTAGAATAGTCTTTCTGCAATTCAAAGGATGGATGATGGACGTTGGTATTTGGCGAACATCTTATTTCTTCTGGGTTTTCTTATTAGAGAAGTCCCAGATTCAATCGTTGTGTCTTCTCAAGACAACGACTGGGTTTTCGCAACAAACTCAAATCTGATTTCAGAATGGTTGGCTATGACAGGTTTTTCCGTTTCATGTAGAGAACTTCTTTTGTGTTTGACCTTGTCTGGGAATGGCGTGGAGATTGTGTGTGGAGGGGATGCCTGGTTACTCGGATCTGTACGTATACTTGAACATCGAGGTGGTCATTGTTCTAGTTCAATGAAGTCCTTTTCTGCGAAGTCAAGTCGCACTCTAAATCCTTTGAGTTGTGATTGTGGACGGCATATTGGTTGTGGTTGGCCATTCTTTTTCGAGTGTAGTGGGGTCATTTTGTCTTTGGATGTTCGTCTTTGTTGTTGTATGCTGATCTATATACTGCAAGATATAATTTACATTTTATAAAATTTTTATTAGTTTAATGTTTTAGTTATGATTTTGGTTAGTTGTTTTCACAAAAGCTTTTTGTTTTAGTTCAGTTATTTTGAAGAGTTACTCACCCTTGAGTAGCTCTTATTAAAAATAAGAGTGTGGTCACAAAGCGTGGATGTAGCACGGTGGGTTAGGCCGGCTATAGAGCATGCTCAGGACGTCCTCTTCTGGTGGGTTAGGCCAGGAGTGGGAGTATGATTGCATGCGGTTTTTGTGAGAGGTCCTGTTATGTTGGGTTTGTTGTGGTTTTTCTTATGTTTTGTTGATTGTGTCCTTTTTTCAAAAATCAAATTGTTTTTGGTATGGGTTTGTCTTTCGACTTTTTTGTGTTTTATTATTTCTTTCTTAGACTTTATAATAGTCTTCAAAAGAATAAATTATCCAGTTTTAAACTGGGTTAATCCGGTTTGGGTACCGTTGGTTTCCTTTTCTTAGTCATGCTGTTATTCTATGATTTGTGGTGTTTAGTAAGCTGCGTTGGTTAGTGTTGTTTAGTATATTATTCCTTTCCAACCGGGTTAAAGGAAAGTTTGAAACTTGTTATCGTGTGTTAGAGTTGTTGAGTGTGAAAGCTTGAAACTGAAATTCATTATTTTGAACAATTCTTCGTGGGCGAGCTGTGCGAGTGTGGATATAATTTTTGTGCGAATGAATGGAAATATCAAAAGGTTAGTACTGCATTTTCGTTTTATCAATTTATTACATAGAAATGCAAATTTACTGCTAGTTGTTGGGGAAAATTAAGTTACAAATTTTCATCATTATTAGATTTACTGCATTTGGGAAAAAATTTATAAATTAAATTACTGCATTGGTATTATTTTTAGTGATTTGTTTGGTGCAAAAAATTAATAGAGTTCTAAACAGTTTGAAGAAGTTTTCAATTTTTATTTTCTTTTGTGAATTTTTCAGATGATCGTTGGATGAAGGCTAAAATTCTAAAGAAGACATGAATAAAGAATGGTTAGTTTCTAATTTTAATTTTAATTAGTTAATAATATGTATAATTCATATTTACCTGTTAGTCGTCGGGGAAGAAACCGTGGGGGAAGATGTCGTGGATGAGATCTGAAGTTGTTAGTAATTTAGCTAAGATGCGGATGATATTTTTAGTTTGAAGCAGTGGCCAAAGCAATTGAAGTGCTTTAATGGTGGTTAGTTCTTCAGTGCCAACTGCAAACTCATAAGGTGTGTTTTGGATTAGATTATATAATTTGTGATTGAATTTAGTGTTGTGGATGAATTCTAAAATGGGGATTTCTATAGGTTGAACAAATTCGTGTGGGAGAAGGAAGGGTCGGGATTCTTCTGCGTTGAAGGTCTTGGTGATGGGACAAAAAATATACATTTGGGTTATGGGATCATAATTTCGAAGAATACCATGAAGGTTAGTATCTTTAATGCAATATGTGAAGTTAAGAAAGAATGGTGAGGTATATTTGGAATTGATGAATTGAAAACGGTGGTGTGGTTGTCTGGAGGGAGTGTGTAGGTCGAAGTGATTTTGGATAAAACGATAATATGTATATGTGTGAGTTTGTTTAGTGCGCAACATAATATCGTGTGAGCAGTGCAGATCTCTTTCATGTGGTGCAAGGAAATGAAAGGTTAGTGAAAATATTTGGAAGCGTTCTTTAAAACTTTCGTAGGCTTGCGTGTCTGTTAGTGCTTCTGAGATGATGTGGTCAAATTTGCGATCAAATATATTGAGTGTAAATACATATGGTGTTTTAATGAAAAATTTTTCTGTGATTTGTGGGTTAGCGAAGCGGTCATCGTCTAAGAATTGATCTTGGTTAGTTCTGATGATGTTATGATCGTAACATTCTAGCGTATATTCGTTAGCTCGGGGTGCAGTGTATGTTTTTAGTGATTTTTTATATCCTATGTAAGTAAATTGTCTAGGTGTTAGTGGTGTAGTGAGTCGATATAGCATGTCCTTATTTCGTTCTATATCGATGTGAGTGTTAGATAAAGGTAAGCAAAGGGGATTAGTAAAATGATAATATGAGGTCCAAGGAAGGGTAGGCATTAAAACGTGTTCGTCTACAAAGTTACGTGTTTCGTTAGTGTCGTGAGGGGTGTTTAAGGTGTATTGTGGAAATGAGGGTAAGGTGATAGCTAAAAATTCTTTTGTATTAGTGTGATTTGGGTGATTTATATATTCACGGGCTGTTCCTGGTTTTGCTGGGAAAGGATGGTTGGGGAATTTTCTTTTAAAAGTGCGGTAAGCTCTATTAGTGCTGAGTGAAGATTCAGTAGGGGTAGGAGGGTTGGATGAATCTATTGTGGATGAAATTTGGTTTATGGTGGGGGTGTTAAGGTGGTAGGGTTGTTGTTGTAATGTAATAAAAGTATCTAGTTCTGGGGAGATTTGGGGGGTATCTGGAGAATTGGATGATCGGTCTGAATGATATGAAGAATAGGTTGGAGTGACTTGGGAAGCATAAGAGGGTGTAGAATTGGTGGGGACAGGGTTATTTGGTATCATTGGTTGAAAAGGGGGTTGGGAAAAAATTGAGGGGTTGGTGTGAAAATTATTGGATGGAGATGGTTCAGAGTCGGCAAACTCATCGGGGGTTTCAATATTCGGGTTATTGAGTTGTGATGTGGAGTATAAAACTGAGATGTGTGAATTAGTATCGGAATTCATGCCTGATGTTACATTACTGGTTGGGAAATCGGGTGGTGGGAAAGCAAAAAGTGGTATTATTGTAATTGGAGTAGTGAGGTTGGTTGGATGGGAATTTGAACGGTGTAGGGATCCAAGTTGTCGGCTCATCGTGGGCTAAAAACATTATTATTTTGAGACTGAAAAGCGGTGGTATGGGGTTGTTCTATAATTTGTTCATAGGTATTTTCATCTTGTGAGTGGTGTGTCATTATATGTTGGATGGGACTTTGTGATATGGTTGGTCTAAAATTTGGATTATGTGTTATTGCTAAGTTTCGAAAATTACGTGGGACTAGGGATAATGGATGGTTATGTGGTAGGGGTGGTAACTGTGGTGCTGTTGGCGTTGTGTCTACATTGTTATGTTCTTCGTCGTATGTGTTCTGTCTTGTTGCTATTTTTGTGTTGTATTCTTTTAGTGAAAAAGTTTATGTTTATTATAGTATTCTTCTAAAAAAAGAATTAGGAGAATTGTTGCTAGGGCGAATGTGATGATTGCTTTTTTTATACATTTGCATATTGTCAAGATGAGGGATGATAGAAATGTTATAAAAATTACAAATAGTAAAAAAATATCGGTTCTACTAAAAATGGTTCGGATCATTTAGATAAGTTTTGTGAATCGTACCTGTGGATATAGTCAATAGCTTTTGAAAATTGGAGGTATAGTTCAAATAGGGAATAGAAAATTAAAAAAATATTGCAAAAAATGATTAAGATTATTACAAAAGATTCAAAGATATCAAAAAGAAATATTATAAAAGTTTTAAGTATCGTAAAAAATTGTTTGAGGTTTGTGATAATTATAGTGACTGATTGAGAGAAGAGCATTTACGAAATGACTTCTTGATCGAACATTTTTTGTTGTTTGGGGCAATTTTCAAGTGTGGTCGGATTATCTATTGGTTTTTTGACAAGTGGGTTGAGTTTTGTGAAAAATTGTTGGGGGCAATTTTTATGGTGATCGGGAGGTCTTCTTTGTCTTTATTTTCATTTGTCAAATGATCTGGGGTATTTTTGAGATTTTTATACTTTAGGCTAATTAAAATGGTCGTTCTTTTACTTTAGGCTAATTTAACATATTTGTTTGGGGGGTATTTGAGGGCTGAGTTGGGGAAACATTGTTGATCTTTGGTTTATTAGATAAGGGAAGGTTATGATATTATGGTGATATTTATTTTAGTTGTCAAGTTGGAATGGTTTGCTTATTTTTGACCTGGAGGTCGTAAAGTTATAGTTATAGATATGCCTGGAGTTTAATATCGTTCGTCTAGTTGGTTTGTGTTAGAGTTAGAGAAGGTGACGGATTGGATGAATCCTATTGGCTAATTATGAACTAGAATCGCTGCGTGCTTGTCAGCATGTTATTTTGAAAAATGAAAATTCCAAATGTTTCAAAGGTCTAAGATTGTGAAATACAAAATTAAAGTTGTTTTTGAAATTCGACTTTCTTTAATATTTTAGATTGTGGGATGAATAATTTATAATTTTTACGTGGTTGATTTCTAAGTCGTGAAGACTCTCTATGTTCTGATTTGTCGATTTGTTCTTGGGGTATTATTTGTTCTGTCATTTTTCTATTTTTTCTTTCTTTTTGAGATGTATTTTGATCTAGATTTTTTGTATTGTTTTTTGTGGTGGTTGATTTTGTTATTTGGTTTTTGAGGTGAAAATCTTTTTGTTCCTTTGTTGTATTTTCCGTATGTGGGTTATTTTGAATAACTTTTAAACCTGTAAAAGAATATAATTGAGTTAGTTCGCGGAGTGCGTATTCTTTTGGATAATAAGGTAATAGGTTATTTCGGTGTTGAACGATTTCTTTTTTGTCTGAGTCGGTGATTTTATATGTGATATCAGTGGGTTTTGCAATTATTTGGTATGGTCCTTTACGAAGGGGTTGTAATTTTTTAGAAATTCCTTTTTGAGTATTAAAATTGGGTATTAATACAAATGTTCCAATTTTTAAATCGGAGGCTGGTGTAAAGCGTGAATTTATTTGTTCATTAATGTTTTGCCTTTGTAACAACTTTTTTGTTACTTTTTGGTAAATTTCATTGTGTTTTTTATCTCTGTTTAAAATCCATTCGGTGTGTGTACCGGAGGCTAATTTAAGAATTTGTGGGTGATGAAAATGATCTTCATCGTGTGTATGTAAAGGTAGGTTATAACAAATTGAGTCTTTATTTGGTTGACAATAACCTTGTGCGTTTTTATGAGAGTTTGCTGTAAACATTTTGGTTTGCGTGGCTTTTGGTTAAAAACCATTTCATATGGTGACATTCCTAGAGTTGTCGTGATTTGTGAATTATATGCTAGGGGAAATAATTTTACATCTGCTGACCATTCAGTATATCTTGTATCATTTCCATTGATGATACATCTAAGATATTCTTGTAGTGAACGGTTCATACCTTCGACTAAGCCGTTTGTCCAAGGTGCGTGAAATGTACGTGGTTAGTGTTTGATGTTATATAGATGACATAGTGTGATAATTTCATTATTTATGAATTCTGTACCGTTATCTGTAACTAGAATTTCTGGTAGTCCAAATTTGGCTATCCAGTGTTCATAAAGCGTTGTGTAAGCGTAATAAGCGTTACAATGTGGTACTGGGTTAAGTGCTACATAATGTGTAAATGCGTCAACAATTACCATAATGTAGGAGTTTCCTTCGGATGAGGGTGAAATTGGTCCTTTTGTATCAAAGGAGATACGGTGGTTAAAGTACAAACTTTGTCCTTTAAAATCTTGTTTTTGTGCTATTTGTTTTTGATTTGGGTAAGGTTTATTTAGTTGGCATACTATACAGTCATTGCATAGTACTTTTATCCAAATTGGTGCATTTGGGAAATAAAAGTTTTGTATAAAATTTGAATATGTTTTCTCTGATCCAGAGTGTCCTTTAATATTTTGTGTATGTGAAATATTAAAAGCTATGAGAATCATACTTAAAGGGAGACAGGGAACTGTAGATTCATTTAATTTGTATTCTAGAAGGTCTGTGTTTTCATTAATTGTTGTATTATTAAATTTTCGAAAATATCGGAGGAGTGTTTTTATCCTAAAATAGTTGTATCTGCCTTGACGGGTTTAGTTTTATATTTGTGCCATGATTTTAGTTGTCTAATTACTGGGTCAAGATTTTGGTATTGTTTCAATGTTGAAATTGTAATTGTTTCTGTTGGGGGGAGAAAAATGTTTTCTATTTCTGATTTAGATAAGGGTATTGTATCAAGTGGGTCATGGAGGTCAAAAACTTGATTTATTGTGTATTTTGAATCGTTTGTTTGTGGTCCTGATAAATTTATTTTATCAGTTAGGTTTTCTTTTTCAATTAGTGGAAAAAGGTCTTTTTTATGCGAGTGTTGTTTTACTCTTTTTTGTTGGGTGTTATTTTTTATCCATTGTGAGTATGGAATTGGTTTAAAAGTTGATGTTCCAAGTAGATCAACTTCGTAGTGGTTATTTTGACAATCTAAATAAAGTGGAAAGTGTTGTAGATTATTTATCTGTGATTGTTCAACGTCAGTTTTTACTGCATATTTGCATTCTAGTCGGGGTGATGTTTCGTTTTTTGCAAGGTAGAATTTTATATTTTTAGGTATTTCAACTGTAGTTTTACGTGTAAGTAATTCAGGTGGTGTATTTCGACTTAATGTGTCTGGTAATGCAAGATTTTTTCCTGCTGCCCAAACTATATGTAAGTTTGGAAATTTCATTAGAATTGATTGAAATCTGTAAACTCGGTGATTTGGGTTGGATTTTTGTGTGAAGAGAAAAATGGTTGGTTTGTGATCTGTGAATAGAACTGTTGGATGTTTTGATCCAAGTATCAGAAATTCATATTCTGTAAGTGTATAGATTATGGCTGTACATTCTCTCATTAGGGTTGAGAGTCTTAGCTCTGCTTGAGTGAATAATCGAGAATTTGCTGATATAAGGTTCATTTTGTTTGTACCATTATGTGATTGTAATAACGCTGCGCCGATGCCAAAGTTCGAAGCATCGCACATTGCGTAGAATGGTTGATTTGGATCTGGAATTGTATTCGAAATTTGTTCAGTTAGAAGTTTTTTATTTTCTTCAAATCGTGCTTGATGTTCTGTATTCCATTCAAAATTGTTTTGCTGTCTAAGTATATTATAGAATGGTCTTAGATATAATTGCATTTTATAAACATATTTGCTTAAAAAGTTTAGCATTCCAAGGAATTCTTGGATTTTCTTTTTATTTGTCGGTGGTTGGAGTTTCTGAATAGCGTCAATGCGTGATTTTAATGGGGTGATTGTTTTTCTTTCTATATTATGTCCTACGAATTTTACTCGTGTTAAAAAGAAGTGTGATTTATCGGGGGCGGCCTTCAGATTTTCGTTCTGAAGTATTTGGTGATATTGTTCTAAAACATTGAACATTTCTTCTTTAGTCTGTGATTGCATAAAAACATCGTCTAAATAGGTGATTGCGTTTTTCTTGA
Source organism: Symsagittifera roscoffensis (assembly GCF_963678635.1). NCBI lineage: Eukaryota > Metazoa > Xenacoelomorpha > Acoela > Convolutidae > Symsagittifera > Symsagittifera roscoffensis. Next base: position 27,847,534 of record NC_087066.1, on the reverse strand, counting down.
GTATAAGTGGTCGAAAAATTTTGCTCATAAAAGCTGAAAATCCTGCTGGTCCTATGGATATTCCATAGAATAAGCGGTTGAATTCATACTGTTGGTTTCCAATAACAAATTGTATTAAACGTCGCGATTGTTCATCTAATGGCATTTGATTGTATGCACTATTCATATCTGCGGTTGTAAAGTATTTTCCGTTTATTTTTGTTAAAATAACTTGTATTGGTTCAATAGGCCAATTACACTTTGATTCATCTATGAGTGAGTTGAGGTATCTAGCGTCGAGAACGATTTTTAATGATTCTCCTTTGGCTAGAATGATAACAGGGTTGATAAATGTGTTACCTTTTGGTTGTTCTTCTTTATTTACTGGTGATATAATGTTGTATTGTTCTAAAATGTCGAGTAATCTGTTCACTTTATCGTGTAAGTGAATTGGTACTTTACTTGCTCTTTGTTTTTTGAAAACTGCATCTGGTTTTAATGGGAGATGTAGTGATGAGCTGATTTTGCCAACATCAAATTTGGATGTTGCATAGACTGATGAATATTTGATGAGCTGTTTGGCTAATTTATCAAATTCGTCTTGTGTTATTTGTGAATGTTGGAAGTTAAACATTGTTAAGAATTTCTGTTGATTCTCTGCGTAGTTACTTATGTTGAATGTAGGTTTGAAATATGGGGTTTTTGTGAAATAATCCGTATTTCTTTTTTCGTTACTTATTATATTATTTATGGATAATTCTTCATTAAGAATTGTGGATTGACAAATATCTAATAATTGGAGTATATTATTTACGCGATATTCTTTTTCGTGTATTGGTGATATCGTAGCGTTGGTTTCGCAATAGCCTAAAAGTCCTAAAGGTAATGTTACTTGATAGGGTGTATTGTTGTATACATGTAGAGATATAATATCTGAATTCGAGTTTTTCAAATATTTTATGGATGAGATTGTGATTTTGAAAAATTTATGGATAGGTTTGAATTCAAAATCTGACATATAGAGTTGTTGTTTGTTTTGTTTTTTATCATATTGGTGAACTTGTTTTATTGAAAAATTATATATGTTTCCTGATAGTGGTTTCAGGTGTTTTCTTTGTTGGTTATATATTGGATAAAATTTTGAAAAGAATGGTGGTTGTTTGTTTAATCTTTGGAAAAATGTTAGGGATGTGTCTTTTGTTTTTGTGTATTTATCTTTGATTAGTATTTTACTGTTTAATATGTTGATTGTTGGTATATATTTAGAGATAAATGGTATTCCAATGATATTGTGTTTAATATCAGTGATATGGAATATTTGTTTAAATGGTTTAGTTAAAATTTTATTTTGCTCCATTGTTCTTGTGGGGAGAAGAAATAATTGAATTTTTCCATAGTTTACCAATGTTGATCCTTGTGCTGTTGCTAGTTTACTGGATGTTTCAAGGGGCGTTAGTTTTGGGTGTAGTGATTTTATCTCATTCCATGTGGGAATGTTTATTATGTTGGATTCTGCTCCTGAATCAATTAAAAAATCAATTTCAAGATCTGGTGGTTGAAATTCTTTGCTTCTTGGACTTTCTAAAAGAAATGGAATTGTCCAAATTTTTTCTTTGGGTTGTTCTTTTTGTATGTTTTGATAGATGTGATTTGTATTTAAGCATTTTGTCTTGTCATTCTCATTGGGTTGATTTGTAGTGTTAATTTCGTTTGTTTCTTGTGTTGTTTGTGTAGAATGGATGGGTTCAATATAATAATTGTGAAGGAGTTCTAATTGATTTTCATATATATGTGATGAAAAAGGTTGTTCATATATAATAGGTTCGTAATCATTTTCAACTGCTATCATATTTATGGAGATAGTGTTTTCTGTATCACTTTCTGATTCTGATGATTCACAGTTTATTTGATTCAGTTGTAGTTCGTTATTTCCTGTGTCATCAATACCTGGAGGGTCTGATGTTGTTTCTGGGTTTGATTGTACTTGATTAATATTTCTTTGATGTTTAGGTGTACTACTTCTGTGGCGATTGTTAGAATTATTATAATGGTTATTATTCCTGTGTGGTGATTGGGAATAATTTCTATAACGATTATTATAACTTGAATGTCGATTTTGTGAATTATTTCGTGATCTGTTTTGGTAATTATTGTTTGGTCTGTTATAGTTTGATCTATTATATGAGTTATTCCTTGATCGATTGTTCGGGTAATTCTGGTTTCGGTTGTTTGAATAACTTCTATTCCGATTATTGGAGTAGTTTCTATTTCTATTGTATGATGAATTTCGTGGTTGATTGTTTGGATAGTAATTATTTCTTGATTGGGAATTAGATCTAGAAACAAATCGTGTTGTATTTGAATTTGATCTGGAGTAGTTATTTTTACTATTTTGTCTATTGTAGTGATTTTGTGACGAATTTTGTGTATTTCTTCGTTCTGGCGATCTTCCTCTATAACTTGAGTTATGTGGTGATTGATTTCTCGTGTAGTTGGTATTGCTCGGTAGTGGTTTTCCTGAACTGTTGTTGCTGTATACATTTTTGTTTGGTAGATTTTGATCTTTCTTCATGTATTGATAGAATGATTTATTTGGTTCTTTATATTTTTGAGGTTTATTTTGATTGTCTTGCTGTTTTTGTCTACATTCAGAAATACTATGTCCGTATCGTCGGCAATAATTACACCATTTTTTGAAAGATGGTTTGCCTTTAAAGTTTGGGTGTTTTTCGTAAATATTGAGTATTTCAGTGATTTTTTCAACGAGGTCTGTATCTGATTCCTGTATATTGTTGATACTTGTGGTATTTGTTTCGATTCGGTTAACGTATTGTAATTTCAGATTTTCTGTTTCTTCGAGTTTCATTGTGATTTCTGCTTGTTCTAGTTTGTCTACTAGTTTTCGAAAATCTAAATCGAGTTCTCGAATTGAAGAAGGATGGGATGCTCTCTTTTTTATTGCTATTTTTTTTAATTGAGGTGTTAAGGTCATCATTAAGATTTCTGTCATTTTTGTGTTTTTATAGTCGTGTGTATTTAATGAATATGCTTTTCGAACTAGTGTTTCGATGCGTACTGCTAATTGTTTGATGGTTTCATTTGGTAATCTGCGAATTTCATTACATAAAACTCTTTGTTGTTTCGGAGTCAAACATTTTTGAAAATTCTTGTGTAAATCTCTTCCACTTTGATTTTAATTCTAGAGGCAATACTGAAAACCATTTTTGGGCTGCGCCGTCTAAAGTTGTTTGTATCAACGCTGTGCGTCGATGTATCCAGTTTTGATGTAGTGGCGTATTAATTGGTTCAGGTCCTATATTTAAAATCAAATTTGCTATTACTGCATTTAAATAGTCTTCTACAGAATATTCAGGGTCTGTTCCTGTGAATACCATTAAAGTTTTATTTGATGTTATTGATGATCCACCCATAAGGTATGGATTCATTGTCATTTGTAATGATTCTGCTGCATTTGGCATTTGAGAAAAATTTGAAAGTTGATTTCTTGTTATTTCGTGTTGTTGAAGATAATATGGGAGTGGTATTTCATTTTGCATTTGTGTCGGTTGATACGAGTGTGTGATCATTGGGTTTTGTTGCTGAATTGGTTGAAAATATTGTGTATTAATTGGGTTTTGTTGCTGAATTGGTTGTTGATTTTGTGTATCTATCGGTTGTGGGGAAAAAATTCTATGATTTGTATGTGGTTTCTGTACTCCTTGTCCACGATATTCTTGATTACATGGTGCAAATATATCTGGTTGTAAAAAATCATCATCTGAGGATAAGTAATCCATTTGATAAGATGTTTGTTTTTTATTTTTATTTTGTTGAAAAAATGGATAGTTTTCACTACGATCCTGTGAAGGATGTAAATTTGTTTGAAAATTTACTGAATTAGTTTGTGCTATTGGTTTATCCCAGTTTCGAGATCTTGTGTAATTATTAAAATTTTTTCGTGGGGGATAATTTGTTTTTGATGGATGTGTGTAATTATAATTATGTTCTGCAAAATTGTTTCTAGTGAACGTTTTACGTGTTTTTGACGGTATTGTCATGGGTCTGTATGTCTGATAATCCATGTTTGAATATTTTGGGGCAACCGAAGGTTTAACGGTTGATTGTAAGGTTACCTGTGTTTGTGAAGGGTTTGTATTTCTTGGTGTTGTTAAATTTGGACGTATCGGTGAAATGCTTTGTTGTGTAGTTGTTGTGTGTACGAGTTCTTCATTTATGAAGTGTGATGGTGTCTGGATATCTTGCTGGGTGAGATTTCTAGTTCCATTGAGGTTTTCATTGTGTATGATTGTGGAGTTTAAACTATTATTTTGCATATCAGGTAAAAATGTATTATAGTTTAATGGTGTTGCATCAATGGTTAATGGTATTACTCTTACATAATCTCTTACATAAGATATCGTACTTATTGCTTGACTTGAGATTGATTGTGGGAAGTTTATGAATGCGGGATGAGACCATTCGGGGTCCCAAACATAGTCTGACTGTTCTGTGATGGCAGTATCATCGTTTGAGTTTTGAGGTCTAAAATTTTTTCTTGCTTGTGAAATTAAATCTAGATTATGTGTGAAATAATCTATAATAAACCATGCCAAGATTTTTTGTAAGTCATGTTTTGTATGTTGTGAAACATCATCTTTAGTGAAATTTTCTTTAATTATATTTAGAAAACTAGAGAGTAGTGTGATTTCATGTCGTACTCTTATATGTTTAGATGTTTCTGTCGGTGAGACATTTGAGATTGGGATTTCGTTTTCTAATATCGAGATATAACTATATATTATTGCAAAAACTTCATTGGTGAATATGGAGTTTGCTCTTTGTGAGTTATGATATTGTATGCTTTTTATATATTCTGAGAATACTTTTGAGAATTCTAAATCAAGGTCGTCTGTTTGAATTACATATTTGCTGTGATTCTGGTTTGGTGAGCTGAATTGTATGGAGTAGATTCCGTATTGTTGTGTTAAGTTGCATATATCTTTCAAATAGTGATCGATAATTTGTCTTTTGATTTTTACATCTGGGAACTCTGTTTTACATGGACTGATTCCGGGTTCAAACAAATTTAAGAGTAAATTTTTGCAAAATATGTGCTGTCCTCTATCTGTGGTTGCATCCACGATAAAGGGGAAGATATCATCATCATCTGGACTTTCTTCACCTGGGGTGTGTGTTGAGCTCATTTTTTCGTTTGATGACTGTTAATATGTAACTATCGATGTGTCTAATTGGTTGATTCCAATTGTATAAATGTACTGGTTTGTGTTTATATTGTTTTTTTATTCTTCTTTTTCCTCTTTTTGATGAATTTGAAGTTGTTTCTGAGTCGGAAAAATATAATTGATCGTGAATGGGGCAATTTTTATCTATAGATTCTTTTAATTTATAAAGTTCGTCTAAACTGCTGGTTTCTGATTCTGAAAATGCGTTTCGGTTTTTGGAAAATCTTTTTCGTGTTATTTGTCTTTGTTTGGTTATTATTTTTCTTTTTAATGTTTGTCGTTTTGTTCTGATATATCCAACTGTTTGTGTATGAGGTGTGATTACAAGATCGTATTTTTTGTTATCTATTTCACAATTGTGTAAAACGATTGTTTGTTTATTTCCTAGGTTTTTAAATGACATAAGGTTTAGGATGACGGATGCAAAAGGTTGTTAAATGATTTCTATTTTCTTAGACTGTTAGTCCTTACGATTTTTTGGTTAGCCTAACCTGGGTCTATTTGTTCAGGGTTGGGGAGAAAAGTATCTCGATTCCGAAGAATGATTTTTTACTTTCTCGTGGCTAGTATAAGCTAAGGTGTTAACTTACTTAATCTTACTTAAGGGTAGTGATTGTGTTCAGGGTTGAGAATAGTAAATCGATCCACAAGGTTCAGGTATAATTAGAACGCGAGTAGTTCGTTAGATACTATTTTAAACTTACTAAGTCTAAGATTTATCCTGGGTCTAGTAAGAGGGGGGATCAAGTGAAGGATGAATAACCGAAGTTCTTCACTGTTTATCCTAATTTGAATGATTAGTTTTATTCAAAAATTTCTGTTAGTCCTGGGTTTTTAGAAAGGGTTGGATAGTGAATCGACGTTTGAGGTCGTTAGACACTAGCTAAGTGGGTGGGGGAGAACAAAATTGTTCTTTTTGATCCAAGGATAGGCCTTGATGATCAAGTTTTAAATGTAATTAAATAGAAAATAATTTAAGATCCAAGGATGAGCCTTGATGATCTGGTTTTAAATTTAAGTGAATTTAAGTTTAAAATAATTTAAATTTGTGTAGAGAAAAGATTTAGTGTTTTTATGATATTAGTGAGCTTATGAATGCTGTTATGTTTAGGTGATGAAGCTGGAACAACAGGATGATTTATGATTACTTAACCATTTATTGTCATGCTACTAATTTTTATTTTGATTTTTCAATAAATATTTTTCAAACATGTTTTGTATATTACTGCAGAATTTAGGAAAACGATCTGAGATCTTTTTATCAATCGTTATTGTATATTAATAATTTTGTTTAGCGCCTGAAATGATTTTGAAGATTGACTTCAATATTTTATGTTTGCAAATGAAAATCTAAATTCATTGCTAGTAGTATTCTAAATACAAAAGTTTGTGTTGGCTTTTGCCGAACTATCATATAACTATATGGTAAGTTTCTACTTTGTCGTATGTCGTCTCTGGTTCGAGGTCTTCTTGCAATTCCGGGTAGTTCTCTTATCGTTCGGAATATTGGCTTTGATCTATTGAGTCGTAGAGACATTTCGATTAAATTATCGTCGTGTAACATTTTTAAAATGTTTTGTCTAAATTCTAATCTATTTTTGGTTAATTCTAAGCTATTAAGGTCTTGTTCGTGACTTATGGTCGCACCAGATGAGTTAGGACCGAAGTGTATAACTCATAGAGTAATTTCGGATAGGGTACACCGTCTGCTCGTCACGCTATCTTATTTTCGGCCGGATAGATTCGTGCAACTTCTTAGTCTAATACCGATCCTAATCTTACTCTTATACTTTTTAGTCTCAGGTTGTTTAACTAGTCTCTGCTAGGCTCAATAGATCTAGAGTATACTGGCTTATTGCGATTGCTGAAGTTCTCTTGGAGAGGCAACTAATTTCTAAGTTAAATTCAAATCTCTCTGGTGCTGAAATTACAAGTAATTTCAGCACTTACAAATAAGTGGGTTGTTAGTTAGATGGATCATGATTGGTTAATATTAAATACTTTACAGTGGTAAAATATCTAATTTATCCAATCATAAAATGTAGTTTAGATCAGGTTCCAGTCCATTTATTATCTGAAGTAATTGCCTCTCAATTTTTTTTCTTAAAATTTGGAGAGAGGGAGCCTTTCCAGTTTTATATACCCCCTATGATAATATAAATTGAATTTGAGCAGATGCAAAGGGTTCTTTAACGGTTTTCCTATCTGTGATTTGTAACCAATGAAACTTACGCTCGCGCAGCGCTGCTCATTTTTTTTTTCAAATTGGCTTGTATGGGATCGGATTTTCCAAAAAGTTTTCGAAGATTTGTTGATCTTTTTTTAGGTTGACCTAATTGATTTTCCTCGAGCACTCTCAGAACACTATAAAAACCCTACTTTGAACCGAAGTTTGGCGCCACAGGCAAGTTTTTGAAAAACACGTCAAAAAGCCGTTTTTGGGCACTTTTTGGAAAATTAGTATATATTGGCGCGGAAGGCGCCTTTACAATAATCTTAGGGTTGGATTACATAAAATAATACAGAAGGGGTGACCCTTTGTTGGTGAGAGGGTGGATTCCCCGAGGAGGGGAAAAAGTCCGCCGCCCCCGCCCCTGACCAAAAGTGTATTTTGACCTTTAGTGACCTTTTGAATGAGGCCCTGCAAACCTTCGATACACATGGTCTCTCTCCCATACACTTGGCTTTCAGACTGGGCAGGGATGAGTTCCTGGAGGTGTTTCTGCAGAAGGCAGAGAGCAGACACTTTACTGCTCTGACCAAACTGCCCCCTCCCTACAGGTGGTCAGTCATGGACGAGGCCGTCATTTATGGCAAACGGTAAGAACTTTAGATTTTGTTGGCATATATATTACCCATTAATGTAGGGGTGAAATTTGGTGCCTGGATTCTATATTCGTATATATTGCAGTTAAGAATAACGTAACTAGATAACTTAAAAGCTGAAAAAAAAACGAAGCGAAAAATCATATAACCTTAGAGTAAGGTATCATATAACTGAGAGTGGTAACTACCGTCTTAGTTTTGCCCACTTGTGTGTTTCCACCCGATATATATTAGTGCTAATTAAAAAAGCAAATCGAAATCAAAAAAAAATATTCTCCTGCCCAAAATACTCATTTTCATGCTGTGATTTGAAAGAATGTACCTCATTCTTCCTAACTTTTTAAAAATACAAATTCAACAGAAAAAAAACAAACAATGAGAAAGGAGAGATTTCATGCTCAAAGTTTACCTTAAGAAAAACTAAAAAAATCTTACAACTATTAGGTTGTGTTGTTTTTTATCCAGTATATACAGGTGTGGACACCCCCTCCTCTCAGATATTCGACACCCCCCCCCCCCCAACCAAAGGCTCCCCGCTTCGTTTTTTTTATGACATCGATTTGCGGCCGACCAACGTTACTAAGCGCACATTGCTGGTTGATTTCTTAGCGATCTAGCTTAAGCTATAAGTCTCACCTAATATCGTCAATTTTATTGACAAAAGTTACAGTAGAAACAATAGTTAGAGAAGATAGTATATATTTATACAATGGATAGTTAAAAATAAATGAAATAACAATTTAATGAAAAAATGTCTTTAGTACCAATAGGGATTAGGTCAATACCTAGTTCTTAAATTTAAACTACCACTTAAATTGCCAGTAGTCTGCGTCTTTATTGCTGATTGACTTGTCCACCTCAGAGTGTTGGGTCACCAGTTCTTCTAGATCCGTGTTGCTGCTTTTATTTTTCCGGAACTTATAAAAACTCCAAGTTTATATCCTAATGAGTTTATGAAAAATAGAAAGATACAGAAGAAAGAATCAAAGTTTTATCGGAAACTTTAAATCTACTGAGCGAGTAGACGTGAAAAGGGGAATAAAAATTATGAACATTTTAAACCGGGCCAATTTTAATGCAAGAATGCTTCAAAGTAGTTTTGTCCAATTTTAGTCTTCAAAGGCTTTCTTTCATTGGAAAACTGTTTCATCTTCCGATCTTTGGAAAGTTTCCAGTAGTTTCATTTTTGAAGTTTTCTAAAATATTAAAAAGCTTTAGTTTATTCCGTCTTTGATTTGCAGGTGTTCTGTTTTTTTTGTGTCTTTTATAGGCTGCAAAACGATCGTGTGCTTATTGCCTTAATGTTTTTCAAGGCAGGACATTTAAACCAGTCAACTTGTTTGAGGACACACTTTATTTTTGATATCGACAAAACAGCTTGTGAAAAATTATTGAATATTTTAAAAGGAACCCAATTTTGAAAAAAAAAGAAAAAAATCGAAGTAATATTTAAAAGGTTGACAAATTTAAAGTGGCAATGAGTCCACTCTAGTTTTATGCAAAAAAATAAAAAAACAATTTTTTATGTCCGTATAGTAAATGGAATACTACACAAACCTAAATTTTTCTGAAGGCGCCTTTGGCGCTAATATGTACTAATTCTTAACGGGGCCGCGCGCCGACTAGATCTAATTTTTTTGATCAAAACTTTCCAAAATCGCCTCAAAACGATATTACTGACCATTTTTTAAACAGAAATGTTGCTGACACAATAGGAAAAATAGCAATTTTATAGTTTTCTAGGAGCGTTCGAAAAAGTCAACTTGATTAAAAAAAAGGGGTCAAAAAACTTTTTAACAATTTTTCTGTCGAGAAAATCCTAGACCCTTTTTGAAAGCATACTTATATACTTAACCCTTGAAATAGTTTACTAAAGGGGGCATACTAGGTGCCATCTGGGGGAGGGCAAGAGTTTTTCGACAAGATGCAGAATTTTTCTTATGAATCTGGGCTGAGAAGATTTATGAGCAAAATCAACAACATTTGACATATCTAAATTGAAAACACATTGGCAAGTGAATTTAAAAACGTCAACAACACCCCCCCCCCCCCTAAATCTGCCCCTGTTTGAAATGACGATTTTTTAATCGGTGTTTCTTATAAAGAGCTACGCCTTCGAGCACAGTTATATCCATGAGCAGTAATTTTTGTCATCTTGTAGCTTAATTCGTAAATTTCGGCGCCGATTTTGGTGGAAAATTTGCGTTTTTGGCAATCATCAGTTTTGCGGTAGATTAAATCGAAGTTGTAATTTTCAAACATCAGTTTGGTTAATGTTCTCCTCTGTAATATGGGTATGATCCAAAATATAGTCAAGTAGGACAAATAACTTCGCCTGAAAAACAAGAAAAAACTAGTTTAGATTTCACTGCAATCATTACAGCAAACATTACAAGCAAACATTACACATATAGAGTTAAACATTATAGGTAGTTTATTCAGATGAAGGAAAAATAGCTGAATTGTTGTTACTTTCTTTTGAAACTGAAAGGGTCCCCCCTTTGCGTTTTTGTTACTAAACTTTGGAAGTCTTCTGTTTTTGGCTCAAACTGGCATACTTTTGGCACTTTTCCGCATTTCGCTTGAGCCAAAAATTACGATTCCTGTTTATATCAGACTGAATTTTGAAGTCTTTACTTTTCTGTAATTCAAGTCAAGGGCTCCAATTGTGTATATTTGACCCTGTTATAATTTTAAGGCGGTTCATAAAAGCAGTTTTGAAGCATCAGAAACGCGAGGTTGGATATATACTGGGAGAGCCACTGGCTTCTTTTACTTGGCTGTTTGTCAACAGGGGCAAAGAATTCCACTTGGGGTTTGTAGTTCAAATCAAGCCTGCAATATTCAACCGATTATCATTCAAAGGCAGGGCTGAGAAAAGTATATCTAAGAACTATCTATGTCGAAACCTATTCAAAACCATAATCTTCTTTTATACAAAAATCCCATCTTGTATTATGCTTATGGCCATATGGTCTGATCTAACGCGCGTTTCTTAGAAAAAATAATTGCAAAATTTTGGTTACAAAAGAATTTTAAAAAAACAGGCAGAAAAAATTATTTCTGAAAAAATCTAAGGTTCAAAAAGCTTGTTTGCTCGACTATCCCAGCCTTGCTCAAAGGTCCAATCAATCTGTACAAAAAGGGTAAAAAGTTCCGAATCGATTTCCGAATCAAAATCGAGGGCAAACTACACACAGTTAATTTTCTCTACAACTCGGAAAAGTACGACTGGGACAGTTATTTCTACATTGTGCGAGAGAAGAACGTGTATATTCACAAGAGACTGGGTCAGAAGGACTCGGACGCCGATTTGGAACGACAAGTTGGAAATTGAGATTGCAATAAAGAGCCTAGTAGATATGAAATGTTAGAACTCTTCTGAACCCGAAACAAGAATGTTGTTCGAAGTTGTTCATGAAAAAAATGGTTTTTAGTGAACAAAAAGACAATGAATTTTATGAAACACTGCCCGCAATTTCATATCTAACGGGCAAATTTAGTATTTTTGGAAAAATTAATTAGCGCAATTGTGAGAAAATGTAGAACAATCGACTATTTTTTGTACATACTTTTTATGATACATCTTTTAAAGTTCTCTTAAAAATATTTTCAGCTTTCGAAAAGCTTACTTCTTTTCGGAAAAAACAGATTCGTAGGAGTACGATGCAGCGGTTTTGAATCCAAGAATGAACGATAATTTACTTATACTTACCTATACGACTTTCTTTGTTGTAATCGAAACACATGACAGGTAAATGAATTGATCAAAGAGCCAGTGACTTGTATCAGCCCTCTGGCTCACAATTTGTACAATGTGCGACTGGCAGTGGAAACGAGGCGAGGGAAGCTCAAGTTTGAGAACGTCAGTTGAGTTTTTTCGATCTTATTTCAAAACTCTACCTCACATCTGTTAATTTCACCATGTGTTTCAAAATTTAATACAATTGCGAAGCGGAGCTATGCCAAACTCGCCCCCACCCCCTCAAATTTAGTGACACATTTCGCCCGCACACGTTTCGCTTCTCATAATTACACACATTTCGCCCTCACACGTTTCGCACCTTAATGTATTACACGAATAATTCATTGCCGCTTTCTAAACTTTTAGCGTGGGGCAAAATGTGCTAATAAACTCAATAGGGGCGAAACTTGTGAGCGGTAAAATGTGCGAATACCGAAGAAAAATTTCATCTGAAAACTTTCTTGAAACTTGATTGATCCGAAAAAGCTTCTGCGATGATATTGATTAATATTTGTTTTCTTTCGTGACAAATATGAAGGAAATGCCTTAAGACTTTTTCAATTTTGCAGTTTTTTAGGGCCTCTTGTTAATTTTTGCCGGGTTATTTTTGTTTGTTTTCAGGAAAAATCTTGAAGTTTGTTCACGCTCAAATTTAATTTTGTAAGTTCAGTTCATATCTTTCGTTAAAAGGAAGGCAAGCTGTAGTGTAAAGGTCACGAAAAATGTGATTGACTTCTAGCTTCGAAAGTGCAATTTAACAATTTTCTATCAGATTTTCTAGCGGCATTGAAAATTTACCCATTGATCCAGTATAGTTTTGTCAAAAACCACCAATCATAAGTTGTTCTTGAAGTTCAAAAAGTTTTAAGGGCAGATAATTTTTCCTTACAATTCGAAACTTGAAGTTTTTCCAAACAAAAATAAGTCCGTTTTTTTCCCTTGCGTTCATTACTCTTTTCCAACTGTCAGATGGCTTTGTTTTAAGCCGCCGGACTTTTAAAAGCTCAAGCATGCTATTATTTTTTCATAATGTTGGCAGCTGAGCAGCATTTAAGGCTTTTTTTTAATGATTCGTAAGAAATACTGTTGACTGAAAATTAGTCTAGCTCCCAATTAAAAACACATGCTTCTACCCCCAAACTTATGACCACAAAATTTATGCCCACTGGAAACCAGAAAATATCTGCTCTGGAATGTTTTGACCAAACAAAACGCTATTTTGGCGTGCGCTTGCCCTTGAAAGTTGTTTTACAGCGGCAACGAAGGCATCCTTTGAACGTTTCTAGTGTTCATCAACCTCAAACCTCACAACCACAAACTCTATAAAGCAAACATTTGTTTTTAGCTCTATAGAAAATTTTTCATTGAGTCTGAGGCTCTTAATCTCTGAGGCATAACCGTTAATCGCTAAGATAATTTCACGTTTATATTTGCGGGGAAATTGGCGAGGGAAGAATTGTATCAGTATCCTTTTGGCTTCTGCTTTTCTATACAGATAGACGGTGGCCAGAAGTCACTGTGTTACCAGTGGTCGGGGGTGACTGCCAGGACATACAAGAGACTGGAACATCTCAGTCCGGAGTTGGAGAAGAAGACACGGAAAATAGCGAAGGGTTGGGCAACTGTTACTGACGTGGACATGGGACGCACCAGGCAAATGATAACGAGTCTTTGCATTACGGCTCTTTTTCTTTCTTTCCCGTTTGAAAACAAGAAAAAACATTTTGCAGGATGTTTTTTCAGAAAAATTTCAGAACAAAAAATTTCGTCATGTTATCTGAATAGAAACCTCATAAAAGTTGTCAGGTTTATAAGCAAAAGCACCAAGCCATTTTTAAATGGTAGTAAAATGGCTGTTTATGACAAATAAACCAATTTTTAATGAATAATTACTCGCTATGACATTTTTATGACAATAAACGAAATAGAAGTGAATGAAAAAAAGTCAGTGTAATTGAGTGGGGCAATGAGCCGTTGTTGCAGACAAACTCAACTTTCTCTCGATTGAAGATGATCGGAACAAATTATTTTAAAAGAACATTCGAAATTTTTATGCAAAAGAATGTTTGAGGCCAGGCAAGTGAGAGAGAATTTTTACAATTGGAAGGAATCTGCAATAAGATCAGTTCTATCACTCAAATGTGTGTGCCAAAAAACTGTGCCAACCTGAATTTATCGTTTTTGAGCTCCTGGTTCAATTTTAAAAGCTTGTTATCGAATGAGTACTACCATAGCAAAATTTGCTTTTAACCACTTTGCTCATGAATTCTGGAAAAACATTAAATTTTTAAGAAAAACTCAAATTTTCGATTTCATACTGTGAAATGTATACCACCTTTATTGAAGTTTTTTTTAAAAGATCTTATAATTTTATACAACCCTGTATAAAATGCATCAGTGGCTAAATCTTCAATCGAGGAAAAATAGAGGCACTGACGGAACCTTCGAGCAATACCTATCAGGCAACTACTACATGGGCAAGCGAATGCAAGTGATAGGCTGCGAGAGAAAGCTGTCCGGATCAATCGCCTTCTCCCAGGAGTTCCAAGCGAGTCTGGACGAGTGGTTCGACTTCATGCGGGTATCCAGTGACGATATCCGGGACTTTGTGATAGCGCTGTTAGACAGGTTGCAAATTATTAATTCAATGACTTATTTAGAATTAAGCTATAATTAAAAAAAAAAATTCACACGTTTGTTGCATTAAATGATGGATTTCTAAATGACAAAACAACGCGATGACAAAATTATGAGCACTGCTGCTGATCCAATTGGAATAATTATACAAAAACCTGAAAATAGACAGATTTTTAATCAGTTCGAATGAATCTGTCTCAATGACTTTTTTTGTCGCTTTGGACCTGATATCACGAAAATAGCGTGCGTACCCCAACCCTTGATAATTTTCTCGTCTATGACAATAGACCCGTTTTGGGTATACTGGGTCGTATAAACTTGAAAAAAAATTTATTGGTCTTACCATTACAGGATCCCGTTTCCTTTGCCGACTGGTTTTCCATCTTATATGGATATTCAAGTGAGGAAAATTCCGAATATCAAAGTGTGCCTGATGATTAAGAGTTTCGACTTCAAGTTGCCATATCATGCTCATCAGGAATCTGACTTCTTCGAGCTGCCAAGTAGTTGTAAGCTGGTGTCGTCGGCAAATGTGAAACAAATTGACCAATCACTGCAGACCAACTCGAATATATACAAACGAATGATGTGATCTATAGCCGATAGTTTGAAATCATTTTGCCCAGCTTTTGTTACTGATATCCAGATGCGGGTTTAAATTGAGCATAAGAGATATCAGTTTTGTTATCCAAACTGTGTTTTTTTTTTTAATTTCGCCTTTTCTTACGTCAAGAAAAAATAATTTACGAGCTCTCCCAGCGCCTTTTTTCTGGGAAAATTTGGGAAGTTTTATTTAGAAACAGTAGCGAACTTAGGGGGGAAGCTCTCTTTTCTCAGGGACGCGACCCCCTGACTACGCAAAGGGTTTCCCCTTTGGTACTATTTAAGGACCTCCCTAAATTTTCCAAAGGCGAATTTTATCTCTATCTTTTCAGCTCCAAATTTTACAAACTAATCCTGCAATCTGTTTTTTCTATAACTTTTGGGATTTGAAAATTGCTAATTTTGATGATTAACATGCGATATATTGCATTCCTTTAGCACGCGTATGCGGTGAAGTAAGTCACTCCAAATTTAGATGAGGCCAGCAATTTGGTCTTACAAAAATTTAGAGACGCTGAATAGATCCGTTTGCATTTTATTTTGGCCCAGGGGGGATAAAAGAATATAAGAATGAAGCCTCAATGCGGTGCTAATTAAGGTCTAAATGCAAAAAAAAATTCACTGGATTACTAAAACCGCGTAAACTTTCATTAAAAAATTTTGAGCAAAAAAATAATAGTTTGAGTTTTCAACTTTTTTTTACTTCAAATGACCTGATTTAATCTTTTTTTCCGTTACGCCGATGCAAATTAATTTCACTAAACCAATGAAAGATAAATCATATTGATTTAGGACGAAACAATTTTAGGCGTAAAAATAGAAAAAAAATTACAAACTACAGAAAATAACCAACGTTACTTCCAGCTTAAATAAAAACTGCTTATTAAAAGGGTCTTACAAGTGTTCTGGGAGCACTTATAAAATCAGTTTTGTTGACCTAAAAAGTAGTCGACAAAAACAACCACGATTCAAATAATTGGTCTTTTCTAAGTTTTCGAGCCTAACTCAGCAATGTTACGTTTTGTAATGACAAGAAAATTCTGCGCAGTAATATTTATATCAGATTTTGACCAAAAACATTCTGAGAACCAATTACCCCTGAAAAATAGTTCGCATGAGAGCTTTGAGTCCCTGTAAGGGTCGTTGTTGATAATATAAGAGTAGACACCGACAAAAAGGCTAGGAATTTGTTATCGGACGAAACGATCAATAGAATAGTTGAACGCTTGGAGAAATGTAGTTACTTATTATTTGTCCTTAAATAATTTTCATTTAAATTTTTTAGAAACATAGTTGAGATTTTCAGATTATAGAAAATTTTGCTTGTTAGATTTATAATCTTTGTCAAAATAAATATCTTTAAATATATTTCACGGCTTGATTGAACATGCCATGTTCAACCAGAAAGATCCCAGGCCCAATCGTCAAAAAATATACTAATCCAAAGCTTATATTCTTATAGACGAAAATCATATTGATAACTTTCCAAAAACTAGTCAGCTTTAACTTAAGTCTAAATTAAGCGTGGGTAATAAAATTCAACACTTAATTAAAACCAGAACTCTCAATTAACATGATAATTAGAAAAATATCGCCTCAATGAAGGATATTAAGTTGAAGCAAAATAAGGTGAACAAAACAGCAGCAAAATATTGCCAGTAATGTTCGATTAAAGCAATTTAATAACTGTTTGCTAATTTTTAAAACAATCTATGCACAGAAATTGTTGTTTTGAGGATAAATTTTTTCAAAATTTTCATGGAAAACAAATTATTTTTCGTTTCAAGTTACTGAGTTTTGAATGTGAAATTCGTGTAAGATTTTCATATTTGTGGTTTTAGAAGGGCTTAGCTTGAGAGGCACATCTTGTTTAAAACTCATATTTTATAAGACCTTTTCGTAGCCTGAAGTTCTGCATAACTTATACTTATAATCCGTGCTGCATCTGATTTGTGAATTTAATCAGATAGATTCGATTGTGTTTCGAGTAACAGGGCTTTGATTAGGAAAAATTAGGGCTGGCGCCCTCTTTTCTCAGGAATGCAACCCCTGGCTACGCAAAGAATTTTCCCTTTGGGACTATTTAAAAATCTCCCTAAACTTTCTAATGGCATATTTGTCGCCAATATATACTAATTGCGAGTTGGATGCTCGCCCCAAAAACATGATTTTTTGGTCAAAATGTCAAAAAATGCCTAAGAATGCTTTTTTGGTCAGTTCTTTTTCCAAAAACCTGCATGTGGCGCAAGTTTTTCTTGTCAAAAGAGTGTCCTAATTGTGTTCTGGGAGCACTCAGAAAATCAGTTTCGTTGACCTAAAAAGTGGTCGACAAAAACACCGACGATTCAAATGTTTGATTTTTAAAAACAATTTTCGAGCCTAACTCAGCAATGTTACGTTTTGTAATGTGAAGAAAATTCGGCGCAGTATTATTTTAATCAAATTTTGACCAAAATATTTCTGAGAACCAATTACCTCTGAAAAACAGTTTGCATGAGAGCTTTTAGACCCTTTGTCGTCGTTGTTGATAATATCAGAGTGAAACCCGACAAAAAGGCTAGGTTTTTGTTATCGGACGAAATGATCAACGGAATAGTTGAACGCAAGTAGAAACGTAGTTCACCGAAAGTTACTTAAAATTTGTTCTTAATTAATTTTCTTTCAAATTTTTTAGAAACATAGTTGATATTTTCAGATTATAGAAATTTTTGCTTAATAGACATATAATCTTTGTCGAAATAATTATCTTTAAATAGATTTCACATCTTGATTGAGCATGCCAGCAAAATCCCAGGCTTAATCTTAAAAATATATACTCATGCAAAAAGCTTATATTTTTGTAGATAAAAATCATATTCATAACTTTCTAAAAACTAGTCAGCTTTAAATTAAGTCTAAATTAAGCGTAGTAAAACAAATTAACAGCTATTTAAAACCAGGTATCTCAATTAACACGTTAATCAGAAAAATATCACCTCAATGAATGATATTAAGTTGAAGCGAAATTACGTGAGCAAAACAGCAGCTGAATATAGCCAGCAAAGTTCGATTAAAACAACCTATGAATTGTTTGCTAATTTTTGAATCAATCTATGTTTACTAAATCTATCTAAATCAATCAAAAATTGTTGTTTTGAGGATACATTTTTTCAAAAACTTCATGGAAAACAATAATTGATTTTTCGTTTCAAGTTACAGAGTTTTGAATGCAAAATTGGTAGAAGATTTTCATATTTGCGGCTTTAGAGACGCTTAGCTTGAGGGACAAATCTTGTTTAAAACTTATATCTTATAAAAATCGACCTTTTCGTAGGTCAAGCTTACTGATTCTTTTTCCCAGCTCCACATTGCTGACTTATATTATCCGGACAAATCAACAAAAATTGAAACCTCAAACGTGTTTTCTCAAATTGGGTTGTTATTAAACAACAAGAGATGGGGTAAAAACTTGCTTAAAATTCTAGCGCAAATGTTTTGGTCAAAATATTTTTCAGAAAGTTGTAATTAAAAATGTTATACCATAAATGGTTCAATTTTACTTATATTAGTTAATCAAGAAAGAATCACGCCTAAGCTACAAAGTCCACCAAAGAGAAAGATTAATGAAAGTGAGCTTCTTACAAAGTCCAACAACAATCTGGAACAATTAAAACTCCAAAAAGTTGCGCAAAATATTGAAAACTTGTTCCTATTAGAGTACATGCTTGTTTTCAGCAATACGCAATTTTGATTTAGATATCACTTTTCGCTTTTGAATTTAAAATTGATGCTGACAAATTCGGTCATTGATTCAAAAATAACCAACTTGCACTGAAACTTGAATCATTGCTCAACTTAATTGAGCATCTTAATTTTGTGATCGAGCTAATTTTTTCTATTGTATTACATCTGATTTAGGAAACTATTAAATTTAGAAAAAAACTATGATCGGTATGATTTAGTCTGAGAATAATTCTTCTTTTGTTTGTTTTTAACTGTAAATACTTTGCCCGGGATGTTGTTACTGCCAATCAAACACGCGCATTGCTGACAAACACAGATTAAGCAATAACTATCTAATCAACCAAGCAAAAAGACATATTCATATTTCAAAAAGTTAGCCTAAAACTTGGTGCTACTTTTTATCTGGACTATTCATTTTTTAATATAAAGTTTTTGTTTCTGGGAACGAAAAACACATTTTTACAGGATTTTTCAGCTGCAAATTTAGACAATTTCGAACACAGTCAATTGTAAATCAAGGAGTACAAAATTTTATAGTTCTTAAAAGAAGGCTGTTTGTTTGTCACCCACTAAAAACCTATAATATGAGTAAAATAATAGAAAATTTTTTTAATGCAACCGTTTAATACAGGTTAGAAAAATGAGCGTTTTATCTGAAAATCTGCATAATTTATAATCCCTGCTGCATTTGATTTGTGGTGTTAATCAGATAGAGTTGAAAGTGTGTCGAGTAAACGGGCTTTGATTAAGCAAATTTATGGGGGGCGCCCTTTTTTCTCAGAGATGCGACCCCCTGACTACGCAAAGGTTTCCCCTTTGGTACTATTTAAGGACCTCCCTAAATTTCCTAACGATGCGTTTGTCGCCAAAATACACTAATTGCGAGGGAGTGCTTGCTATTTTTTTTCAAACAATATATGCATAATGACTGTTTCTTTGAGGATATACTTTTTCAAAGTTGTTATGGAAAACGTTAAGCGATTTTTGTTTCAAGTTACTGAGTTTTGAATACCAAATTGTTGTAATATTATCATATTTGTGATTTTAGGGGGCTTAGTTTCAGGGGCAAATCTTGTTTAAAACTTATATCTTATAAAAACCTACCTCTCGTAGGTCAAGCGTACTGATTTGTTTTCTCAGCTCTATAGTGCTGACTTGATTTATCCAGACAAATCAACAAAAACTGAAACTGAAACCTCAAACGCGTGTTTCTCAAAATGGGTTGAGATTAAACAGCAAAAGATGGGGTCAGAAGTTGCTTAGGTTTTCAGCACAATTGTTTTGATGCAAATAATTTTGAGAAATTCGTAACTAAAAGTATTATCCCATAAATTAATCATTTTTACTTCTATTAGTTAATCAAAAAAGAATTACACCTAAGCTAAAAAGTCCACCAAAGAGAAAAATATGTTAAAGGGAGCCTCTTACACAGACCAATCTGGACAGTTTAATCTCCAAAAAGTTGCGCAAAAAGTTGAAAAATTGTTCGTTTTAGATTACACGCTTGCTTTCAGCATTGTGCATTTTTGATTTAGCTGTCACATTTTGCTTTTGATTTTAAAATGGGTGCTGACAAATTCGGTCATTGATTTAAAAACAACCAAATTGCAATGAAATTTGAATTATTGCTCGACTGAATCGAGGTTGTTAGTTTTGTGATTGAGCTTTTTCCTATTGTATTATCTCTGATTCAAAAGTTATTTAATTTAACAAAACTAAGATCGGTATGATTTTGTCTGTGAACAGTTCTTCTCTTTGTTAGTTTTTCACTCTGAAAAATTTGCCCGGGATAATTGATACTGCCAATCAAGCACGCGCATTGCTACCAAACACGATTTGAACAATAAGTAGCTGATCAACTAAGTAAAACAGACCTACTCATATTTTAAAAAGTTAGCTTAAAACTTGGGGCTAGCTTTTATCTGGACTATTTTTTTTTATATTATAAAGTTTTTAAGTCGGGGAACCAGAAACACGCTATAACAAGTTTTTTCAGTTGAAAGTTTAGATCATCTGCAACATAGTCAATTGTAAATAAAGAAGTAAAATGTTTTATAGTTCTTAAAAGAAGGCTGTTTGTTTTTTCACCCTTAATAACCTATATTATGAGCAAAACAAAAGAAAAAAAAGTTTAATGCAACCATTTAAAAGTTATAAAATTGAGCGTTTTGCCTGAAGTTCTGCATAACTTATAATCCCTGCTGCATCTGATTTGTGGTGTTAATCAGATAGAGTTCAATGTGTTTCGAGTAAATGGGCTTTGATTAGGCGAGTTTAGGTGGGTGGGGCGCCCTATTTTCTCAGGGATGCGACCCCGTGACTACGCAAAGAGTTCCCCTTTGGTAATATTTAAGGACCTACCTAAATTTTCCAAAGGCGAATTTTATCTATATCTTTTCAGCTCCAAATTTTACAAACTAATCCTGCAATCTGTTTTTTCTATAACTTTTGGGATTTAAAAATTGCTAATTTTGATGATTAACATGCGATATATTGCATTTCTTTAGCACGCGTATGCGGTGAAGTAAGTCACTCCAAATTGAGATGAGGCCAGCAATTTGGTCTTACAAAAATTTAGAGACGCTGAATAGGTCCGTTTGCATTTTATTTTGGCCCAGGGGGGATAAAAAGAAAATAAGAATTAAGCCTCAATGCGGTGCTAATTAAGGTCTAAAAGCAAAAAAAAAAACAATTCACCAGATTACCAAAACCACTTATATTGTCATTAAAAAAGTTTGAGCAAAATAATAGTTTCAGTTTTGAATTTTTTCACTTCAAATGACCTGATTTAATCTTATTTTTTTCCATTACGCCAATGCAAATTAATTTCACTAATCCAATGAAAGATCAATCATATTGACTTAGGACGAAACAATTTCAGGCGTAAAAAATGGAAAAAAAAAGATGGTGTGGCAAATTAGCCGATAAATCATTAATCGCAAGGCTATACCAAGAACGAATAGTAAAGCAACGTCAATTTCTTACAACTGTGTAGAAAAAATTGTATTCGGGAAAAAACTTAATTCCAGATTACAAGACACTTGCTTCGGCGAGTGTTAAAAAAATAAAAGTTTGGAGGCTTTTCCAGATTTTTTTAAAAATAAGCCACATGAATTGTAAATTACAAAAGGTTGTAATTAGCGTATAACAAAGTTCAATAGTTGAGAATGGCTGCCCCAAAATCAAACTGAAACTGTTTTTGAGCTGGATAAAAATTTATGCGCATTACTTGTCCCAATTTGGTCAAATTTCGCACCACCTTAGTTTTACGAAACATGATCATGGTTTTTTTTTAAATTATCAGATAGAAACAGCTTAACAAGATTGCTCATGTATCAAAAGAAAATCCCTGAATGCTTCGACTGCCCCTTAACCTATGTCGAATAATTTCTGTGAAAAAAGACTTTTGAAAAACAATAACTTATGGACTATATCAAAGATCAAGTATAAAACTTTGAGTCGTACGAAGTTAAAACAACCAATTCACTAGCCTCAATTCCATATGATTTCGTTTAATTAACAAGCTTCAAATGATTTCACTGCCCTGAATAATTCGTCGCGCATAAATAATTCGCATAATGCTTTCAGGGTTGACTGAGCATGGAGCATGACCAAAATGGCAGTTTTCAAACTCCCAAAAACTTGCAAAAAAAATGATCTGAGTTGAAATATGTATTTTTTTCAAATCGATTTCAAGGAGTCAACATCTTAATGGTGAAGGAAACTCTTAGTTAAAAACAATTATTTCGAATGCCGAAAATTGACTGAATGAAATACCACACCAAGCATAAATTTTCCGGTTCCTCAAAAATCGAAATAATAACCAGGATAGTTTATCGCTGCGAGTGTGCCTACAATAATCGGAAAAATTTAAGTAAAGAAAAAATGAGACAAAAAGAATTCTTTTTTGATTTAATTGGTAAACATTGGAGGGGTTTAGTTGGAAAATATTCTGCTAAGATGAAATATTTATAAATTAAATTAGAGGAATTTCGAGCAGAACTAGATAGCAAACTCACTCTTACTTTTATTTTGTTCGCGCTAAAAGTCAGAACAAACGAAAAAGTGCAGGTCATATTTTCTCAACACTAAGTCATCTTTGTTTTTGTAATTCCAATCACAATCAATAGGGTCTTAACATGATACCAGATTCGTTACTAGTCAACTTCTGTTAGTTAACTAGAGTAGAGCGCAAAAACTAGCTCTACGCTGCAGTTGCTTCACACTTTGTGAAGGTGTCGGGACAAAAAACAGCAAAGGAAAAATGATAACTACAAACTGAGTGAAATGATCATTTAATGTTAAATTTTAATTGTTAACTGTCACATATAGGATTCGAATTATCCTGACAAAATGAAAAAAAATGACAAATGAACCTGACAAAATGAAAAAATTGAATCAAAAATTATGCTCTAACAATCGGGACATTTGCTGAGCCTAATAAATCATTGTGTTTCATATGAAACCCAATAAAGTTTATGAAGTTATGGTTCTCAATGAACCTGACAAAATGAAAAAAAAAGAATCAAAATTTATGCTCTAACAATCGGGACATTTGCTGAGCCTAATAAATCAGTGTGTTTCATATGAAACCCAATAAAGTTTATGAAGTTATGGTTCTCAATGAACCTGACAAAATGAAAAAAAAAGAATCAAAATTTATGCTCTAACAATCGGGACATTTGCTGAGCGTAGTAAATCGGTAGGTTTCTTTTGAAACCCAATAAAGTTTATGAAGTTATGCTTGTCAATGAACCTGACAAAATGAGAAAAAAATGAATCAAAAAGTGAATCAAAAATTATGCTCTAACAATCGGGATATTTGCTGAGCCTAATAAATCAGTGTGTTTCATATGAAACCCAATAAAGTTTATGAAGTTATGGTTCTCAATGAACCTGACAAAATGAAAAAAAAAAGAATCAAAATTTATGCTCTAACAATCGGGACATTTGCTGAGCATAATAAATCAGTGTGTTTCTTATGAAACCCAATGAAATTTTTGAAGTTATGGAATTTATGAAGTTACGTTTTTTCTATAACTTTTGGAATTTGAAAATTGCTAATTTTGAATGATTAACATGCGATATATTGCATTCCTTTAGCACGTGTAAGCGGTGAAGTAAGTCACTCCAATTTGAGATGAGGCCAGTATTTTGGTCTTACAAAAATTTAGAGACGCCGAATAGATCAGTCTGTATTTTATTTTGCGCCAGGGGGGATAAAAAGAATACAAGAATGAAGCCTCAATGCGGTCTTAATTAAGGTCTAAAAGCAAAAAAAAATTCACTGGATTACCAAAACTACGTTAATTGTCTTTAAAAAATTTTGAGCAAAATAATAGTTTGAAATTTCAACTTTTTTACTTCAAATGACCTGATTCAATCTTATTTTTTCCATTGCGCCGATGCTAATTAATTTCACTAAACCAATGAAAGATAAATCATATTTATTTAGGACGAAACAATTTTAGGTGTAAAAATAGAAAAAAAAATTGCAAACTACAGAAAAAAATCAACGTCACTTCCAGCTTAAATAAAAACTGCTTACAACGCAAAAGAAACCATGGTGTGGCAAATAAGCCAATAAATCATTAATCGCCAGGCTATGCAAAATTTCCTGAAAACAATTTCATTTCATACACTGAAACATAAGGTGCGGCCGGGACTCAAACCGCAGACCATAGGGTGCAAAGGCAACTAAATACTTCCAGACTACGTTGGAAGGGGCATGGAAGTTGCCAAGGTTAAATAGTAAAGCAACATCAATTTCTTTCAAATGTGTAGAAAAAATTGTTTTCGGGAAAAACTTAATTCCAGATTACAAGACACTTGCTTTGGCGAGTGTTAAAACAATAAAATTTGTAAGCTTTTCCAGAATTTTTTAACAATAAGCCACTCGAATTGTAAATTACAAAAAGTTGTAACTAGCGAATAACAAAGTTCAATAAATGAGAATGGCTGCCCCAAAATCAAACTGAAACTATTTTTGAGCTGGATAAAAATTTATCGCGCATTAATTGTCCCAAGTTTGTCAAATTTCGCATCACCTTAGTTTTACGAAACATGATCATGGTTATTTTTTTTAAAAAATTATCAGATTGAAACAGTTTAACAAGATTGCTCATGTATAACTGAAAAGCCCTGAATGCTTCGACTGCCCCTAATCTATGTCGAATAACTTCTGTGAAAAAAGACTATTAAAAAACAATACTTTATGGACTATATCAAAGATCAAGTATGAAACTTTGAGTCGTACGAAGTTAACACAACCAATTCAGTAGCCTCAATTCAATTTGATGTCGTTTAGTTAACAAGCCTCAAATGATTTCGCTGCCCTGAATAATTCGTCGAAAAAAATGATTTGGGTTGGAGTATGTATTTTTTTCAATTCGATTTTAAGGAGTCAACATCTTAATGGTGAAGGAAACTCTTAACTAAAACCGATTATTTCGAATGCCGAAAACTGACTGAATGACAAACCACACCAAGCATAAATTTTTCGTTTCCTCGAAAATCGAAACAATAACCAGGATAGCTTATCGCTGCGAATATGCTTACAAAAATCGAAATTTTTTAGGTACAGCACTGGAAAAGATGACACAAAAAGAGTTTTTTTTTCGATTTATTTGATAAGCATTGGAGGGGTTTAGTTGGAAAATATTCTGCTAAAATGAAATATTTATAAACAAAATTATAGGAATTTCGAGCAGAGCTAGATAGCAAACTCACTCTTTCTTTTATTTTGTTCGTGCTTAAAGTCAGAACAAACGAAAAAATGCAGGCCAATTTTTCTCAACACTAAGTCATCTTTGTTTTTGTAATTCCAATCACATTCAATAGAGTCTTAACAGATACCAGATTCGTTACTAGTCAACTTCTGTTAGTTAACTAGATTAGAGCGCAAAAACTAGCTCTACGCTGCAGTTGCTTCACACTTTGTGAAGGCGTCGGGACAAAAAACAGCAAAGGAAAAATGATAACTACAAACTGAGTGAAATGATCATTTAATGTTAAATTTTAATTGTTAACTGTCACATATAGGATTCGAATTATCCTGACAAAATGAAGAAAAATGACAAATGAACCTGACAAAATGAAAAAATTGAACCAAAAATTATGCTCTAACAATCGGGACATTTGCTGAGCATAGTAAATCGGTGTGTTTCCTATGAAACCCAATAAAGTTTATGAAGCTATGGTTGTCAAGGAACCTGACAAAATGAGAAAAAAATGAATCAAAATGTGAATCAAAAATTATGCTCTAACAATCGGGACATTTGCTGAGCCTAATAAATCAGTGTGTTTCATATGAAACCCAATAAAGTTTATGAAGTTATGGTTCTCAATGAACCTGACAAAATGAAAAAAAAAGAATCAAAATTTATGCTCTAACAATCGGGACATTTGCTGAGCCTAATAAATCAGTGTGTTTCATATGCAACCCAATAAAGTTTATGAAGTTATGGTTCTCAATGAACCTGACAAAATGAAAAAAAAGAATCAAAATTTATGCTCTAACAATCGGGACATTTGCTGAGCCTAATAAATCAGTGTGTTTCATATGAAACCAATAAAATTTATGAAGTTATGGTTCTCAATGAACCTGACAAAATGAAAAAAAAGAATCAAAATTTATGCTCTAACAATCGGGAATCTGCTGAGCATAGTAAATCGGTGTGTTTCTTATGAAACCCAATAAAGTTTATGAAGTTATGGTTGTCAATGAACCTGACAAAATGAGAAAAAAATGAATCAAAAAGTGAATCAAAAATTATGCTCTAACAATCGGGACATTTGCTGAGCCTAATAAATCAGTGTCTTTCATATGAAACCCAATAAAGTTTATGAAGTTATGGTTCTCAATGAACCTGACAAAATAAAAAAAAAGAATCAAAATTTATGCTCTAACAATCGGGACATTTGCTGAGCATAATAAATCAGTGTGTTTCTTATAAAACCCAATGAAATTTTTGAAGTTATGGAATTTATGAAGTTAAGTTTTTTCTATAACTTTTGGAATTTGAGAATTGCTAATTTTGAATGATCAACATGCGATATATTGCATTCCTTTAGCACGTGTAAGCGGTGAAGTAAGTCACTCCAAATTGAGATGAGGCCAGTATTTTGGTCTTACAAAAATTTAGAGACGCCGAATAGATCCGTCTGTATTTTATTTTGCGCCAGGGGGGATAAAAAGAATACAAGAATGAAGCCTCAATGCGGTCTTAATTAAGGTCTAAAAGCAAAAAAAATTCACTGGATTACCAAAACTACGTTAATTGTCTTAAGAAAATTTTGAGCAAAATAATAGTTTGAAATTTCAATTTTTTTACTTCAAATGACCTGATTCAATCTTATTTTTTCCATTGCGCCGATGCTAATTAATTTCACTAAATCAATGAAAGATAAATCATATTTATTTAGGACGAAACAATTTTAGGTGTCAAAATAGAAAAAAAAATTGCAAACTACAGAAAAAAATCAACGTCACTTCCAGCTTAAATAAAAACTGCTTACAACGCAAAAGAAACCATGGTGTGGCAAAAAAGCCAATAAATCATTAATCGCAAGGCTATACAAAATTTCCTGAAAACAATTTCATTTCATACACTGAAACATAAGGTGCGGCCGGGACTCAAACTGCAGACCATAGGGTGCAAAGGCAACTAAATACTTCCAGACTACGTTGGAAGGGGCATGGAAGTTACCAAGATTAAATAGTAAAGCAACATCAATTTCTTACAAATGTGTAGAGAAAATTGTTTTCGGGAAAAACTTAATTCCAGATTACAAGACACTTGCTTTGGCGAGTGTTAAAACAATAAAAGTTTGTAAGCTTTTCCAGAATTTTTTAACAATAAGCCACTCGAATTTTAAATTACAAAAAGTTGTAATTAGCGAATAACAAAGTTCAATAAATGAGAATGGCTGCCCCAAAATCAAACTGAAACTATTTTTGAGCTGGATAAAAATTTATCGCGCATTAATTGTCCCAAGTTTGTCAAATTTCGCAACACCTTAGTTTTACGAAACATGATCATGGTTATTTTTTAAAAAAATTATCAGATTGAAACAGTTTAACAAGATTGCTCATGTATCACTGAAAAGCCCTGAATGCTTCGACTGCCCCTAATCTGTGTCGAATAATTTCTGTGAAAAAAGACTATTAAAAAACAATAATTTATGGACTATATCAAAGATCAAGTATGAAACTTTGAGTCGTACGAAGTTAACACAACCAATTCACTAGCCTCAATTCAATTTGATGTCGTTTAGTTAACAAGCCTCAAATGATTTCGCTGCCATGAATAATTCGTCGCAAAAAATGATTTGAGTTGGAATATGTATTTTTTTCAATTCGATTTTAAGGAGTCAACATCTTAATGGTGAAGGAAACTCTTAGTTAAAACCGATTATTTCGAATGCCGAAAATTGACTGAATGAAAAACCACACCAAGCATAAGTTTTTCGTTTCCTCGAAAATCGAAACAATAACCAGGATAGCTTATCGCTGCGAATATGCTTACAAAAATCGAAATTTTTTAGGTACAGCACTGGAAAAGATGACACAAAAAGAGTTTTTTTTTCGATTTATTTGATAAGCATTGGAGGGGTTTAGTTGGAAAATATTCTGCTAAAATGAAATATTTATAAACAAAATTATAGGAATTTCGAGCAGAGCTAGATAGCAAACTCACTCTTTCTTTTATTCTGTTCGTGCTTAAAGTCAGAACAAACGAAAAAGTGCAGGTCATATTTTCTCAACACTAAGTCATCTTTGTTTTTGTAATTCCAATCACAATCAATAGGGTCTTAACATGATACCAGATTCGTTACTAGTCAACTTCTCTGAGTTAACTAGAGTAGGGCGCAAAAACTAGCTCTACGCTGCAGTTGCTTCACACTTTGTGAAGGCGTCGGGACAAAAATCTGCAAAGGAAAACTGATAACTACAAACTGAGTGAAATGATCATTTAATGTTAAATTTTAATTGTTAACTGTCACATATAGGATTCAAATTATCCTGACAAATTGAAGAAAAATGACAAATGAACCTGACAAAATGAAAAAAAGTGAATCAAAAATTATGCTCTAACAATCGGGACATTTGCTGAGCATAATAAATCAGTGTGTTTCTTATGAAACCCAATAAAGTTTATGAAGTTATGGTTCTCAATGAACCTGAAAAAATGAAAAAAAAGTGAATCAAAAAATGAATCAAAAATTATGTTCCAACAATCGGGACATTTGCTGAGCATAATAAATCAGTGTGTTTCTTATGAAACCCAATAAAATTTATGAAGTTATGGAACTTATGAAGGTATGTTTTTTCTATAATTTTTGGGATTTGAAAATTGCTAATTTTGAATGATTAACATGCGATATATTGCATTCCTTTAGCACGCGTAAGCGGTGAAGTAAGTCACTCCAAATTGAGATGAGGCCAGCATTTTGGTCTTACAAAAATTTAAAGAGGCTGAATAGATCCGTTTGTATTTTATTTTGCGCCGGGGGGATAAAAAGAATACAAGAATGAAGCCTCAATGCGATCTTAATTAAGGTCTAAAAGCAAAAAAAAAATTCACTGGATTACCAAAACCACGTAAATTGTCATTAAAAAATTTTGAGCAAAATAATAAATTGAGTTTTTAACTTTTTTACTTCAAATGACCTAATTTAATCTTTTTTTTTCCATTACGCCGATGCAAATTGATTTCACTAAACCAATGAAAGATAAATCATATTGATTTAGGACGAAACTATTTTGATGGTAAAAATAGAAAAAAAAATTACCAGCTACAGAAAATAATCAACGTCACTTCCAGCTTAAATAAAAACTGCTTACAATGCAAAAGAAACCATGGTGTGGCAAATAAGCCGATAAATCATTAATCGACAAGGCTATACAAATTTTCCTGAAAAAAATTCTATTTCATACACTAAAAAATAAGGTCAGGCCGGGATCGAACCCCAGACCATAGGGTGCAAAGGCAACTAAATACTTCCAGACTACGTTGGAAGGGGCATGGAAGTTACCAAGATTGAATAGTAAAGCAACATCAATTTCTTACAAATGTTTAGGAAAAATTGTTTTTTGGGAAAAAAACCTAATTCCCGATTACAAGACACTTGCTTCGGCGAGTGTTAAAACAATAAAAGTTTGGAGGCTTTTCCAGAATTTTTTAATATTAAGCCACTCGAAGTGTAAATTACAAAAAGTTGTAATTAGCGTATAACAAAGTTCAATAGTTGAGAATGGCTGCCCCAAAATCAAACTGAAACTATTTTTGAGCTGGATAAAAATTTATTGCGCATTAATTGTCCCAATTTTGTCAAATTTCGCACCACCTTAGTTTTACGAAACATAATCATGGTTATTTTTTTCAAAAAATTATCAGATAGAAACAGTTTAACAAGATTGCTCATGTATAAATGAAAGCCCTGAATGCTCCGACTGCCCCTTAATCTATGTGGAATAATTTCTGTGAAAAAAGACTATTGAAAAACAATAATTTATGGACTATATCAAAGATCAAGAATGAAACTTTGAGTCGTACGAAGTTAACACAACCAATTCACTAGCCTCAATTCAATTTGATTTCGTTTAATTAACAAGCCTCAAATGATTTCGCTGCCCTGAATAATTCGTCGCGCATAAATAATTCGCATTATGTTTTCAGGGTTATTGGATAAAAACTTCAAAGCCACATAAATTAGTCTGGAGCATGACCAAAATGGCAGTTTTCAAAAAAATTATCTCAGTTAGAATATGTATTTTTTATCAATTCGATTTTAAGGAGTCAACATCTAAATGGTGAAAAAAACTCTTAGTTAAAAACGATTATTTCGAATGCCGAAAATTGACTGAATGAAAAACCACACCAAGCATAAGTTTTCCGTTTCCTCGAAAATCGAAACAATAACCAGGATAGCTTATCACTGCGAATGTGCCTACAATAATCGAAATAATTTAAGTAAAGCACAGGAAAAAATGAGACGAAAAGAATTCTTTTTCGATTTAATTGGTTGGTTTATCGTCACTTTTGATTGATTTGTTGTGAAACATTTTGTTGTGGAAGGTTAACACCCAAGTTCATAAATAAGTTTATTCCTTCATAGCAGTTTGGTAAAAATCTCAGCAACCCTTGTTCATATCAAATTTAGTCTTATTTCAATCCAATTTGATACAACGAATTTTAAAAAATCCATTTTGTTTCTTTTGTCTAGATGATAAAAATCAGCGCTGTATATCAACCTCTTCAAATCAGTTAGATCTAAGCTTATCGAGTTGGGTCTAAACAATTAGGTCTAATTTTTTAGTCGAATTTCGATTAGGGAAATCAGTTCTTAAACAGAGGCCAAGCGGCAGTGCACAAACACAAGCGAGAAAACACAAAAACAGCACAAGAAACAAAAACAAGACAAGAAGAAACCAAGTTTGAATTATTTAAATTTTTGCTATGTGTCAGATTCGAACCTGAGACTTCGGGCTTTAAAGTCTCACGCTTTCGCATCTGCGCCACAAGCTAGAAAAAGTTTCCTATCACTAGTTAACAAACCAGTAGCTTCAGATGCCAATAAATTGCCAATGCTATGCAGCAAAAACGCCACCAATTATAAATAAAACTTATGCAAAATTTGGAATAGAAATCCTCACTAGCAGATACAAACAATACAAAGAAAAATTGCGATGAAATTTTCAATGCTAGAGATCATGATTATAGCAAAACTGCCTACAAATTAGCACTTTAGGCCCATGTGAACAATCTCTCTCCTCTGAATAGAACAAGTGAAACCCCCCCCGCTAAAATGAAATGGCCAATTCAAGCAGTAAGGCCTGCGTGTACTATGCTCAAATCTGATTGCCTGAAAAACATTACACTTAACCAAGTGAGCGATCTCCCCCTGACTTGATTTAGGGGGGAGATTGTTCTTTTTGGTCCGCACTTTTGTTTCAGAATTAGGTTGGAAAAAAGAAGTGTTAAACCATCAAGCTAGGCTCAATAATTCAATTGTGTTAATGAAAAAATATATACCCCATTGAAGACATCAACTTCTTGAGTGCCAATTCACAAATTCAGAAGTTGGCTATGCTCTGAACTAACTTATGCGCGCTGATAGTTATTATTTTTGATGCTGAGAGCGTAACGCAAAATATTTACGCGTGGCGAATTAGCAAATTATCACGCATTACCGAATCATTCCAAATTGATTAAATTGAGGCCAGCTATTTGATCACATTATTTTTATTTGGCCTAAATTTTTATATTTGATGTTTGATTTTGTCCAAAATTTTTAGCTTATGATTATTTTCCTTAGCAAAATTTATTCGGGATCAACGGTACAATTTCTTCTTCAAATCGATTGAGGGGGGAGAAAACATGGATTTTTCTTGAGCTAACTATGAGTATAGCCTAGATTCGTTCAAAATTAACCGTATTAAAGAAAACTGAATTAAAAAATTAATTTATGTAATTACCAACAAAATACGCTTGGGGGAGGGATTTGTACGGTTGATCCACTATTCGGTAGATACCAATTAAGGAGCAGTTGGCATATTCAGAGCTATGCACTGATTTACGATTTGTTGCGTTAGGTGCTGCCATTCTATTAATATTGATCAATCAAAATAAAGTCCACTGGATCAAATCGCCGCGTACGCGTTCAAAGCACGAAACTTACTGCTTGTTAATTGTTTATATTGGCCGAATTGGCGGTTTTCAAACTCGGGGTTATAATATAGGGGGTGTAAACATAGGGGGTTAAATATCGTGGGGTTGCAATTATTACAATTAGTTTTCTAAATAACATGTTTTTTTGCCTTGTTAGCAAAAAAATCGATTTTTTTTTGTGTCGGAAAATCCATCGAAATCGATTTAAATCGATTTTTTAGACACTTAACTTGATTCAAAATTTTCAAAAAGATCGATTTAAATCGATTTAAAATGGATTTAAGTGAGATTCTGATGGATTTAAGTGAGATTCGGATGGATTTTAGTGAGTCGGAAAATCATCAAAATCGATTTAAATCAATTTTTTAGACACTTAAATCGATTTAAAATCCATTTAAGTTCGTAAAATGTACATTTTAAGAAAATTTTGTCGACCTTTCTATCTTTAAACTCAACCAAATTGATTTTCCGAGCTCTCCCAAAGCACTAAAATGACCTTGGTTTGGCCAAATTTTCTGCGCCGCAGGCATATTTAAAAGAAAACAGGCCATAAAAGCGTTTTATAGCACTTTTTGAAAAATGTTGACCAAAAAACCGCGTTTTTTCGGCGGGCGCTCCCCTCTAAAAACTTGAATATATTGGCGCCTAAGGCGCCTTTAGACAAATTTTAGGGTCAGTCAGCCACAAATGGATATCTCAAAAAAGTACAAAGGGAAGACCCTTTGGGTTGGAATGGGGTCGATTCCCTGAGGAAGGAAGTAAAGGCATCCGTCCCCCCCTCCCCCCCCCCCCCCCGCTCACTCTCCTAAACCCGCCCCTGTCGAGGACAAATATTCAATTACTTTTTTGAAAATTCGAAAAATAAACGGTCAGAAAGGTATTTTAGTTTGCTTTTAAGTTCGATAACCCTAACCCTAACCCTAACCCAATACTCTCAACTTCCAAATAATGTCATTTCTTTACCAAGTTTCAATCGCCTATTTTCAATAGATGTTCAGATCGATGTTCGAAAATAAATAGAAACATGTGTTTATGAATTATATTACGATTTTGTAAAATCATTTAGCAGATCAGTAACTGTTAGTGAAGCATACGATGCCAGTTCAGATCTGGCATGTGGTATGCTTCACTAATCGAGAAAAGGTACAAGTAAAAACAAAGCCAGCTTACCGTTAAAAAGTCCAAACATACAAGAAAGCCACATTCAAGAAAGCGAGCCTAAGAACATAAGTTGCCACGCTTAAGAACAACAGAAAAAACACGATATAATGCTATACAAGCTCATGATTTTGGAAAAACTCTGCGCATTAGATACACTACAAAAATCAAGTAAGCTAAATTTTATATCACCAAAAAAAGCATTTGATACTTATGAAAAAGTCTAATATTATCATCAAAAAAGAAACAAAAATAATTGAGGAAAGCTTCAATTTATTTGAAAGTTTTTGTTCCGACCACTTCAGGAGTAAGTATGGTGTTATATTAAAGCTGCTTTACTGGTTCTGATTCATGTTTTTTTTTTCGTTCTGATTCATGCTTTTTTCTGAAAATGTGTTTTTTTTGTTTTTCAGCCTAATTTTCAGACCTAGTTGTTCAATCTAGTTGTTCTGGGAGCTGTTATAAAAATTATAGTGGTCGGAAGGTTCTTTGCTGTTTGCACAGCAGCAGGCCATTCTTTGTTCAGTTTCGTGTTTTTCTTTCGCCGCGTTGATGAACTGTTCAAATGGTTAATGTTAGATATATTCTTTTCTTTTATTACCGCCTCATTTTTCAGTTGGCCTCTCCAAGCACCGACGATTCAGATCCCAACTCTCATAAACTCCCAAGACCCCAAGTCGCATTGAATCTATGGAGTCTCGTAATCACCAGGAACAAGCGTCTCCTTGTCGCAATTTCTCCTGCAAAATATGCGGAAAACAGTTCGCTACAATTAGTGGACGGAAACAGCACATGCACATACACAGCAGCGGTGTGTTGAAGCCATTCGTCTGCGAGATTTGTAAAAGATCTTACACTCAACTCTCAAACCTATGCCGACACAAGCGAAAGCACAAACGAAAAGTAACTTGCTCTACTTGCGGCGATAGTTTCAAATCCATCAGAGCTTTTAACAAACACCGAGGCGGGTTCTGCATAGAAGAGTTACTGAACGTAGTACACCGGCCATCAACATCGGTAGTGACCACAGCAGCACAACGCTTGAATGTTTGTACTCCAAACACTCATTTCATGACAGGAAGCTGCGTCTCGGCTTCTGTTATCGGCTCGGCTAACGAGAACAGAGTTAAGAATCAACGCAGTTTGAGCTCCGAAGAGGAAGCTTTCATGCAAAGAGAAGAAATTTCAGAAGATACGAGCCGCCAGTCACTGATGCCGCTTGATTGGAGCAACCCGAGAAACCAGTTCGGCTCGGACCAGGAAGTCAAAGAGGAGATATCGGAAACAAGCGAGAGTCCAAACAAGATAAACTACGAAAAATGCGAGATGGATTTGATGGGAAATGAAAACAAAGACGAACAAAACAACTCGACAATCAAAATGGAAGCCGAAACCGAACTAATTGACGTTGAAATTGTAGATGATGCGAACTATTCGACTGAACAAGAAATGTTTGACTGTGACTCTCAAAATGGGCTAGCAGAGAACAAACATCATGTTTCCAACGGAACTTTGAATCAGGCTAAAAACTTTGGACAAGTCCAAAAATTTCTGCAATTTGGTCATCCGGAAGCAAATGCTCTTGACTCTGAGCAGCCTGCTTGGCTGAGCATGGAAAACGCTTCCGATCAATTTGAGCACGAGAAATTGCTACAACAACCTCAACTTGGATTTGATTCCGATGCCGGAGGGCAAGTATTGAATGTGTTCTCTAGAATTGGGAATTATCCTTTTTCTTCATCGTACTTTAGAGGTTTACTGAAACCCGCAGCTTCGCACGATTCGATTGCATATGCTTGTAATGTGGGAGATGAACCGTCGCCTCGTACCTCTAGCAATGAAAAGTACGTGTGCAAATTCTGTCACAGAGTGTTCCCTCGGTCATCTAATTTGACTAGACATCTCAGGACTCACACGGGAGAGCAGCCGTACGCGTGCAAGTACTGCAACAGAGCCTTCAGTATATCGAGTAATTTGCAGCGACATGTGAGGAATACACACAGCAAGGAAAAACCCTACCAATGCGAGGTGAGACATCTTTAGTCATTCTTTCCAATCATTAAGCAATCATTAATCATTCAATGATAGTCATATTAATCTTCAATGCTTATAACTTAAATTGACAACTTGTTTGACAACTTTGAGCTGGAATTTAGAAAATAAAAAACTGAAAGACGAATTATTCATTTTTAAAATAATTTTCATATATTTGAGTTAGAGCTGGAGTGTATAACTCATAGAGTAATTTCGGATAGGGTACACCGTCTGCTCGTCACGCTATCTTATTTTCGGCCGGATAGATTCGTGCAACTTCTTAGTCTAATACCGATCCTAATCTTACTCTTATACTATCTAGTCTCAGGTTGTTTAACTAGTCTCTGCTAGGCTCAATAGATCTAGGGTATACTGGTTTATTGCGGCTGCTGAAGTACTCGGGAGAGTCCAACTAATTTCTAAGTTAAATTCAAATCTCTCTGGTGCTGAAATTACAAGTAATTTCAGCACTTTCAAATAAGTGTATTGTTAGTTAGATGGATCATGATTGGTTAATATTAAATACTTTACATTGGTAAAACATTTAATTTATCCAATCATAAAATATAGTTTAGATCAGGTTCCACCCATCCGGGTTTTACAGAGTTTTTTAGAACAGTTCTTCTGTAATTCAAGGATGGATGATGGACGTTGGTATTTGGCGAACATCATAATTTTCTTCCGCTTCTTCTTTGTTAAAGAAGTTTCAGGAAGCTGGAGTTAGGGACATAAGACGTTGTGTTCTTCTTGTGACAACGACTGAGTCTCTGCAACAAAATCAATTCTGATTTCAGAATGGTTGGCTATGTCAGGTTTTTCTGTTCTTCGGGGAGAACTTCTTTTGTGTCTGATCTAGCTTGGGAATGGCGTGGAGATTGTGCGTGGAGGGGATGCCTGGTTACTCGGATCTGTACGTACACTTGGGTCATCGAGGTGGTCATTGGCCTAGTTCAATGAAGTCCTTTTCTGCGAGGTCAAGTCGTACTCTAAATCCTTTGAGTTGTGATTGTGAGCGGCATATCGGTTGTAGTTGGTCATTCTCTCTCGAGTGTAGTGGGATCGTTTTGTCTCTTGATGTTCGTCCTTGATGTTGTATTCTGATCTATGTATTGCATAATATAATTTACATTTTATAAAACTTTTATTAGTTTAATATTTTTTAATAATGATTTTAGTTAGTTGTTTTCACAAAAGCTTTTTGTTTTAGTTCGGTTATTTTGAAGAGTTACTCACCCTTGAGTAGCTCTTATTAAAATTAGGAGTGTGGTCACAAAGCGTGGATGTAGCGCGGTGGGTTAGGCCGGCTATAGAGCATGCTCAGGACGTCCTCTTCTGGTGGGTTAGGCCAGGAGTGGGAGTATGATTTCATGCGGTTTTTATGAGGGGTCCTGTTATGTGACAACGTTTTATGTTGGGTTTGTTGTGGTCTTTCTTATGTCTTGTTGGTTATGTCCTTTTTCCAAAAATCAAATTGTTTGTGGTATGGGTTTGTCTTTCGACTTTTTTGTGTTTTATTATTTCTTTCTAAGACTTTGTAATAGTCTTCAAAAGAATAAATTATCCAGTTTTAAACTGGGTTAATCCGGTTTGGGTACCGTTGGTTTCCTTTTCTTAGTCATGCTGTTATTCTATGATTTGTGGTATTTAGTAAGCTGCGTTGGTTAGTTTTGTTTAGTATATGATTCCTTTCCAACCGGGTTAAAGGAAAGTTTGAAACATGTTATTTTATGTTAGAGTTGTTGAGTGTGAAAACTTGAAACTGAAATTCATTATTTTAAACGATTCTTCGTGGGCGAGCTGTGCGAGTGTGGATAGAATTTCTGTGCGAATGAATAAAAATATCAAAAGGTTAGTACTGCATTTGCATTTATTTAATTTACTACATAGAATTTGGAAATTTACTGCTAGTCATGGGGGAATATTAAGATACAAATTTTCATCATAATTAGATTTACTGCTTTGGGGGAAAATTTTATAGATGAATTTACTGCATTGATATTAAATTTAGAAATTTATAAGTGTAAGAGATTAATAGAATTTTAAAATTGTTTGATGAAAATTGTGATTTTTATTGTTTCTTTTGTGGTTTTTGTAGGTGATTGTCGGATGAAAGCTAAAAATATAAGGAAAACATGAATAAAGAATGGTGAGTTTTTAATACTGTAATTAGTTAGTAATATTTACTTAATTCATACTTACCTGTTAGTCGTCGGGGAAAAAACCGTGGGGGAAGATGTCGTGAATTAGTTCTGAAGTTGTTAGTAATTTAGCTAAAATGCGGATGATATTTTTAGTTTGAAGCAGTGGCCAAAGCAATTGAAGTGCTTTAATGGTGGTTAGTTCTTCAGTGCCAACTGCAAACTCATAAGGTGTGTTTTGGATTAAGTTATATAATTTGTGATTAAATTTAGTGTTGTGGATGAATTCTAATATTGGGATTTCTATAGGTTGTACAAACTCGTGCGGGATAAGGAAGGGTCGGTTTTCGTCGGAGTTGAAGGTCTTGATGATGGGACAGAAGATGTACATTTGGGTTATGGGGTCGTAATTACGAAGAATACCATGAAGGTTAGTGTCTTTAATACAATATGTGAAATTTAGGAAATACGGTGAAGTGTATTTTGAATTGATGAATTGAAAACGATGGTGTGGTTGTCTAGAGGGTGTGTGTAGGTCAAAGTGATTTTGGATGAAACGATAGTAACTGTATGTATGTGTTTGTTTAGTGCGCAACATAATATCATGTGAGCAGTGCAAATCTCTTTCGTGTGGTGCAAGGAAATGAAAGGTTAGTGAAAAGATTTGGAAGCGCTCTTTAAAACTTTCGTATGCTTGTGTGTCTGTTAGTGCTTCTGAAATAATGTGATCATATTTACGGTCGAAGATGTTTAGTGTAAATACATATGGTGTCTTGATGAAAAATTTCTCGGTGATTTGTGGATTAGCGAAGCGATCGTCGTCTAAGAATTGATCTTGGTTAGCTCTGATGATGTTGTGATCGTAGTATTCTAGTGTATATTCATTAGCTCTTGGTGCAGTGTGTATTTTTAGTGATTTTTTATATCCAACGTAAGTAAATTGTCTAGCGGTTAGTGGTGTAGTTAGTCGATATAGCATGTCTTTATTTCGTTCTATATCGATGGAAGTGCTGGATAAAGGTAAGCAAAGAGGGTTAGTGAAATGATAGTATGAGGTCCAAGAGAGAGTGGGCATTAAAACGTATTCATCTACAAAGTTGCGTGTTTCGTTAGCGTCGTGAGGGGTGTTTAAGGTGTATTGTGGAAATGAGGGTAAAGTGATAGCTAAAAATTCTTTAGTGTTAGTATGCTGGGGGTGGTTGATGTATTCACGGGCTGTTCCTGGTTTTGCTGGGAAAGGATGGTTGGGGAATTTTCTTTTAAAAGTGCGGTAAGCTCTATTAGTGTTTAGTGAAGATATAGTGGATGTGGATGATGGTGTTAATGATTCAGTATAATTTGAAGAGGGTGTAGGGGTAGGGGGGTTGGATGAATGTGTAGTGGAGGAGATTTGGTTTATGGTCGGGGTGTTAAGGTGGTAGGGTTGTTGTTGGAGGGTAATAAAATTATCTAGCTCTGGGGAGATTCGGGGGGTGTCTGCAGAATGAGATGATTGGTCAGAATGGTATGAGGAGTAGGTTGGGGTAACTTGGGAAGCATAAGAGGGTGTGGAAATGATTGGGTCAGGGTTATTGGACAATATGGGTTGAAAAGGAGGTTGAGAAAAATTAGAAGGGTTATGAAAATTATTGGATGGGGATGGTTCTGAGTCGGCAAATTCATCGGGGGTTTCAATATTCGGGTTATTTAGCTGTGAGATGGAGTATAAAACTGAAATATGTGAGTTAGTGTCGGAATTCATGCCTGATGTTACATTGCTAGATGGAAAATCGGGTGGCGGAAAAGCAAAAAGTGGTATGATTGGGATTGGAGAGGTAAGATTGGTTGGATGGGAATTTGATCGGTGTAGTGATCCAAGTTGGCGGCTCATCGTGGGCTAAAAAAAATATTATTTTGAGATTGAAAAGCGGTGGTATGGGGTTGTTCAATAATTTGTTCATAAGTATTATCATCTTGTGATTGGTGTGTCATTATATGTTGGATGGGACTTTGTGATGTGGTGAGTCGAACATTTTGATTATGTGTGATTGCTAAATTTCGAAAATTTCGTGGGACTAGGGAGAGTGGATGGTTATGCGGTAGGGGTGGTAATTGTGGTGCCGTTGGCGTTATGTCTACATTGTTATGTTCTTCGTCGTATGTGTTTTGTCGTGTTGCTATTTTTGTGTTGTATTCTTTTATTTGTGCGTCTAAAAGAATTTTGTTTATAGATGTGGAAAAAATTCCAAAAAATCCTGCAAAGAGTATGCGTGCTACGCTTGCTTGTCTGTTTACTTGTGTGTGTATAGCACATGTGTTGTAGATTCCTTTTAAAAGTGAGAAAAGAAATCCAATAAAGTTAAACATTGCGTATAAAATAGTCAATTTTTCTAAGATGTAGTAGGGCCATCCTAGAAAATCAAGGATTTCATTCTTGAGTGTAACAAAACTAAAAATGTTAATTGGTGATATATCTTGGGGACGGTATTTTTCGCCGTTTAGATATATATAATCTTTAATGTCTTTAAAATATCCGCTATAGTCTTGCGTGTAGATATCG
This sequence comes from Symsagittifera roscoffensis, assembly GCF_963678635.1. Taxonomy (NCBI): domain Eukaryota; kingdom Metazoa; phylum Xenacoelomorpha; order Acoela; family Convolutidae; genus Symsagittifera; species Symsagittifera roscoffensis. The sequence goes on along the minus strand of NC_087066.1, from coordinate 27,807,236 downwards.
GCAAATCCTGCGGTTTCTGCAAGTTTGCGTAGATTTTGGTCAATTGATTGCCTTTGTATAGTGTCCATCTGTGTTAACAATTCTTGGAATTGTTGTGTTCTAATGTGATGTTGAATATCTGATTTTGAATAGATTCCTATTGATTGTAAGTCTATATTTGGGTTTCGAGCAATAGCGCGAATGCTTTCTGGTGAAAATTTTTTGAGTGGTTGCATTAATGTGGGGTATGGAGTGAGAAGATAATATTTATTTTCATCAGGGTTTAGTTGTACTACATTGTGGCTGTTTTCTGATCCACATGGGACTGCAGTATCCCAGAAATAGGTTCTTCGTGAAAGTGTATCCACGAAATGTACTTTATTCTTATAAAAGATAGGGATTCTTTTATAACATCGTTTATCTTCAAAAACGTATAGTGGTGATACTTTTTAGTACAAGTATAAAACCATAAGATGTTTCCTTCATAGTCTAAAAAATTTGATCTATTTCCTGATAATAAGTATCCTGCATAGGGTATTTTTAATACTGCTAGTGCAAGTGATTGTAATATTTGTGTTCGTTCTAATTCACATAGTTGGTGTAGTGTTTCTAATTCGGAGAGTGACATTTCTTGAAAAATGCGGCTAATTGTATAGTCTAGTTTCATATCTAGATGAATATCATAGTGGATATTACCGAAATATGTTGTATTCATTAGTGATAACTCTTGTAAGCGTGTGCTTCTGGTGTCATAAGGTTTTAGATGTCCACCAGGTTGTCCGTTGCTTTTTTCAAAATTTACTGGTATATAGGATGTTCCTTCGTTTGGAGGATGACCTGTGGCATATGGGTCAATTTTTATTTTTCCAGTGTTCATGTCGAATCCTTTTTCGTATTCAACTAATATTTCAGAGTATTGTGTTCTGTGAAGTGGATTCCTGTATTTACATGCAAGTTCTGTTTCTTGATATATTTGAAAACGTGTCAATTTATTTTCTATTTTGTGAATGTTTCGAAAATCAGTGCTTATTTTTCGTGATGGATTTACTTGTTCATATGGTATTGATTGTATGAAATATTTGTCGTGAAATTTGATCATACGAGCGTGTACTCTTGCTACTTGAAATGTTGTACATGTATCTTCGGGGAACCAAACAATTGTTGCTTGTGTTCTTGTTGTAGGGTCGCAATATCCTTGATCATTTTTACAAGGTAGTCGGATTCCTTGATAGATCATTGTGTTATCAGATAAATCTCGTGTGAGTTGTATTTTTTCGAGTTGTATTTTCCAATCGAAAAACATTATTTCTTGGTATCCTTTATTTTTCGTGTCTGCTTTGCAGTTTGATGGGTTATTTATACCAATGTGTGGTATCCAATGTTTATCGTGTAGGTCATAGGTTAATCGTCCGTGTGCGCCGTTATACGGGTATTTGTCGTCTAGTTTTATATGTCCTTGGTGTCTTTCAAGTTGTGATTGATGTACGGAGTCTGAAAAAACTTGAAAGTTAACTAACTTTCTTTCGGAGTTTTTATTTTGTGTGATGTTTAGTCTAAGTAATTCGTTTTTACAATCGTCGGGATTGAGATGTAAAAGACGTTCTATATTACTTTGATAGAATGATTCATGGTCAAGTCGGTTTTTGTTTCCGTTGGAGACTTGTGAACAATGTACTTTCTTTTCGGAAAATGTCGCTGTGAATTTATAACCTGTAACTGTTGTTGCTCGGGCTTTTGAATAGAGTGTTGCTATTACATTTGTGGTTTCTATAGCTTGTGGTTCTGTTTCACATTGTGACACTTGATTTATTGCATATTTGTGTAGTGTTTTTTGTTCATTTTCTTCACAATCGTAATGTGTTACTAATAAATCTTGTGGTCCTGTACAGGGGGAAGAGTTTATGTTTTGATTTGAGGTTACTAGAAAAAGGAGTTGGAAAAAAATTAATAATTTTAGAATATACATGTGTATGATAATCCTGAGTATGGGTTATAAAATGTAATGTAACCAATTGTGTTTTTGGTATATCTGTCGTATTTATATATTACTTCAGTAGTTATAAACGGTGGTGGTAGTGATTGAGCTGTTATATTTGGTGGGTTTAATGGGTAGGGATGTTGGTTGATATTGTTTAATTTAATTGTGATTTCAAATTTTAATTGTAAACTGTTTTGTTGGAGTATTTGAATATTGTGATCACGGATATCGTTGTGAATATCTTGGCGATATTGTAATCTATTAAGTGCCCAGTTATGAAGGCGGTTACTTTCTTGATGTTGTCCAAATAATGGTGGAGGTGCTGTGAATGTATTCCAATCTAATCTTAAAGGAATATTTGTTAATGATTGTTCTTGGTATCTTGCGTCGAGATTGTTTGGGAAAGTTAAGTTAAAAGGTGTCGGTGAGATTTGACTAATTGATGGTGTTGATGGGAGTGATAATGTTTCGGGTAGTGATGAAGATGTTGTATCTGTAGAAATGTCTATGGGGTCATTGGCTAAATTTGGTTCACCTTGTGTGAATGAATGTGTAGTCCAATATGGCAGTCGTGATGTTAGGTTTGGGGGGTTAAAAGGATTTTCTCGTGCTTGTTCAGATGTTGGTGTTGAACCTAAGTAATCTGAGGGTAGGCTTGAAGTGCTTCGTTGTGAAAAAAGTGTAGGAGTTTCTGGTGTGATACCAGTGGTGTTTTCTGGAGTGGTTTGTGATGGTGATTGAGGTATTTCGAAATGAACTCGAGGAGTTTGAAAATTTCTATTTCGACGGGGATGTATAATTTGTCTATTTATTTCTGTTGTGTTTTGGTTTTGACTTAGGTGTCGTATTCTACTTAGTTCTTGTGGTAGTGTTGGGTAAAGGTTATATGTTGGTTCACTTAGAGATGCTTGTCGTTGAACTGGTTCTAGTGGTTCAGATAAACGAGCGTGCCGTTCTTCAAAGTTGTATGGATTATCTTGAAAAGAAATTCGTGTAGATGTTTGAGAATTTTGAGTATTTGAAGGTGGTGTTGGGTTATCTTGGGATGATGTCGGTGAAGACTGACTCTGTGACTGTTGGGTAGCAATTTTTGATGGATTTTTGGGTTATTACTTTATTGGGAAGGTTTATGTTTATTATAGTATTCTTCCAAAAAAATAATTAGGAAAATTGTTGCTAGGGCAAATGTGATGATTGCTTTCTTTATACATTTACATATTGTCAAAATGAGGGATGATAAAAATGTTATGAAAATTACAAACAATAAAAAAATATCAGTTCTACTGAAAATTGTTCGTATCATTTAGACAAGTTGTTGAAATCGTACCTGTGGATATATTCAAGGGTTTTGGAAAGTTGAAGGAATAGTTCGAGAATAGTGTAGAAAATTAAAAAAATGTTACAAAAAATGATTAGGATTATTAGAAAAGATTCAAGTATATCAAAAAGAAATATTATAAAGGTTTCAAGTATTGTAAAAAAATGTTTAAGATTTATGAGTATTTTAGTAACTGATTGATAGAAGAGCATTTAAGAAATGATCTCTTGGTCGAATATTTTTTGCTGTTTGAGGCGATTTTCAAGTGTGGTCGGATTATTTATTAGTTTTTTGACAAGTGGGTTGAGTTTTGGAAAAAATTGTTGGGGGCAATTTTTATGGTGATCGGGAGGTCGTCTTTTTCTTTATTTTTGTTTGTCAAATGATCCGGGGTATGGTGAGATTTTTATACTTTAGGCTAATTAAAATGTGCATTTTGTTACTTTAGGCTAAGTTAACAAATTTGTTTTGGGGGTATTCGTGGTCTGAGTTGGGGAAATATTGTTGATCTTTGGGTTATTAGATAAGGGAGGGGTACGGTATTATGGTGATATTTATTTTAGTTGTCAAGTTGGAGTGGTTTGCTTATTTTTGACCTGGAGGTCGTAAAGTTATAGTTATAGATGTGCCTGGAGTTCTAGATTATTCGTCTAATTGATCTTAGTTTGAGTTAGAGAAAGTGGCGGATTGGATGAATCCTATTGGTCTATTTTGAACTAGAATTATTGCGTACTTGTGAGCATGTTATTTTGAAAAATTGAAATGAAAAATGTTACGGAGGTTTCAAGATTGTGAAGTATAAAGTTTAAAATTACTTTTTAAATTCTACTTTCTTTAATATTTTAGATTGGGGGATGAACATTTTGTAGTTTTTACGTGGTTGATTTCGGAGTCTTGTTGTTTTTCTATGTTCTGATTTGTCTATTCCTTCTTGGGGTATTATTTGTTCTGTCATTTTTCTATTTTTTCTTTGCTTTTGGGATTCTTTATGGTCTAGATTTTTTGTAGTGTTTTTGGTAGCGGTTGGTTTTGTGCTTTGATTTTCGGTGGGGTTATCATTTTGTTCTGTATTTTTCAGATGTGGTTCATTTGAGAATGATTTTTAATCCTGTGAAAGAATATAATTGAGTTAATTCGCGGAGTGCGTATTCTTTTGGGTAATAAGGTAATAGGTTGTTTCGATGTTGAACGATTTCTTTTTTGTTTGAGTCGGTAATTTTATATGTGACATCAGTGGGTCTTGCAATTATTTGGTATGGTCCTTTTCGAAGGGGTTGTAATTTTTTAGAAATTCCTTTTTGAGTATTACAATTAGGTATTAAAACAAATGTTCCAATTTTTAATTCGGAGGCTGGTGTAAAACGTGAATTGATTTGTTCATTAATGTTTTGTCTTTGTAATAACTTTTTTGTTACTTTTTGATAGATTTCATTGTGTTTCTTATCTCTATTTAAAATCCATTCGGTGTGTGTACCGGAGGCTAATTTAAGAATTTGTGGGTGATGAAAATGATCTTCATCGTGTGTATGTAAAAGTAGGTTATAACAAATTGAATCTTTATTTGGTTGACAATAACCTTGTGCGTTTTTATGGGAATTTGCTGTAAACATTATTGGTTTGCGTGGCTTTTGGTTAAAAACCATTTCGTATGGTGACATTCCTAGTGTTGTCGTAATTTGTGAGTTATATGCTAAGGGAAATAATTTTACATCTGCTGACCATTCGGTATATTTTGTATCATTTCCGTTGATGATACATCTAAGATATTCTTGTAATGAACGGTTCATACCTTCGACTAAGCCGTTTGTCCAAGGTGCGTGAGATGTACGTGGTTTGTGTTTAATGTTGTATAAATGACATAGTGTTATTATTTCATTATTTATGAATTCTGTACCGTTGTCTGTGACTAAAATTTCTGGTAGTCCAAATTTTGCTATCCAGTGTTCATAAAGTGTTGTATATGCGTAATAAGCGTTACAGTGTGGTACTGGGTTAAGTGCTACATAGTGTGTGAATGCGTCAACAATTACCATAATGTAGGAATTTCCTTCTGATGAGGGTGAAATTGGGCCTTTAGTATCAAATGAGATACGGTGATTAAAGTACAAACTTTGTCCTTTAAAATCTTGTTTTTGTGCTATTTGTTTTTGATTTGGGTAAGGTTTATTTAGTTGACATACTATACAATCATTGCATAGTACTTTTATCCAGATTGGTGCATTTAGGAAGTAAAAATTTTGTATAAAGTTTGAATATGTTTTTTCTGATCCAGAATGTCCTTTAATATTTTGAGTATGTGAGATATTAAAAGCGATGAGAATCATACTTAAAGGAAGACAGGGGACTGTGGATTCGTTTAAGTTGTACTCTAAAAGGTCTGTAGTTTCATTAATTGTTGTGTAATTAAATTTGCGAAAATATCGGAGGAGTGTCTTGTTGCCTAGTATGGTTGAATCTGCTTTGGTAGGTTTAGTTTTATATTTGTGCCATGATTTTAGTTGTCGAATTATTGGGTCAAGATTTTGGTATTGTTTTAGTGTTGAAATTGTAATTGTTTCTGTTGGAGGGAGAAAAATGTTTTCAATTTCGAATTTAGATAAGGGTATTGTATCTAATGGGTCATGGAGGTCGAAAACTTGATTTATTGTGTATTTGGAATCGGTTGTTGGTGGTCCTGATAAATTTATTTTATCAGTTAAATTTTCTTTTTCTATTAGTGGAAAATGGTCTTTTTTAGTTTGGTGTTGTTTTGTTCGTTTTTGTTGGGTGTTATTTTTTATCCAGTGAGAATATGGGATTGGTTTGAAAGTTGATGTTCCAAGGAGGTCAACTTCATAATGATTATTTTGACAATCTAAATAAAGTGGGAAATGTTGTAAACTATTTATTTGTGATTGTTCAATATCAGTTTTTACTGCATATTTGCATTCTAATCGGGGTGATGTTTCGTTTTCTGCAAGGTAGAATTTTATGTTTTTGGGTATTTCAACTGTTGTTTTTCGTGTAAGTAATTCAGGTGGTGTATTTCGACTTAAGGTATCTGGTAATGCAAGATTTTTTCCTGCAGTCCAAACTATATGTAAGTTTGGAAACTTCATTAGAATTAGTTGAAATCTGTAAACTCGGTGGTTTGGATTAGATTTCTGTGTGAAAAGAAAAATGATTGGTTTATGGTCTGTGAATAAAACTGTGGGATGTTTTGATCCAAGTATCAGAAATTCATATTCTGTCAGTGTATATATTATGGCTGTACATTCTCTCATTAGAGTTGAGAGTCGTAGCTCTGCTTGAGTGAATAATCGAGAATTTGCTGATATGAGGTTCATTTTATTTGTACCATTATGTGATTGTAATAGTGCTGCACCGATGCCAAAGTTCGAAGCATCGCACATTGCATAAAATGGTTGATCAGGGTCTGGAATTGTGTTTGAAATTTGTTCAGTTAAAAGTTTCTTTATTTCTTCGAATCGTGCTTGATGTTCTGTATTCCATTCAAAATTATTTTGTTGTCTAAGGATGTTGTAAAATGGTCGTAAATATAATTGCATTTTATAAACATATTTACTTAAAAAGTTTAACATTCCAAGGAATTCTTGGATTTTCTTTTTATTTGTTGGTGGTTGAAGTTTTTGAATAGCGTCAATGCGTGATTTCAGTGGAGTGATTGTTTTTCTTTCTATATTATGTCCTAAGAATTTAACTCTTGTCAAAAAGAAGTGTGATTTATCGGGTGCTGCCTTCAGATTTTCGTTCTGAAGTATTTGGTGATATTTTTCTAAAACATTGAACATTTCGTCTTTTGTTTGTGATTGCATAAAAACATCGTCTAGATAGGTGATTGCGTTTTTCTTGAGTATTAGTGGTCTAAAAATTTTGCTCATAAAAGCTGAAAATGCTGCTGGTCCTATTGATATTCCATAGAATAAGCGGTTGAATTCATATTGTTGGTTTCCGATAACAAATTGTGTTAAACGTCGTGATTGTTCATCTAGTGGCATTTGATTGTATGCACTATTCATATCGGCGGTTGTAAAGTATTTACCGTTTATTTTTGTTAAAATTACTTGTATTGGTTCGATGGGCCAATTACATTTGGATTCATCTATGAGTGAATTGAGGTATCTAGCATCGAGAACGATTTTTAATGATTCTCCTTTAGCTAGAATAATAACGGGGTTGATAAATGTGTTGCCTTTTGGTTGTTCTTCTTTGTTTACTGGTGATATAATGTTGTATTGTTCTAAAATATCGAGTAATCTGTTTACTTTATCATGTAAGTGAATTGGTACTTTACTTGCTCTCTGTTTTTTGAAAACTGCGTCTGGTTTTAATGGGAGATGTAGTGATGAACTGATTTTTCCAACATCGAATTTTGATGTTGCATAGACTGTTGAATATTTAATTAGCTGTTTGGCTAACTTTTCGAATTCGTCTTGTGTTATTTGTGAATGTTGGAAATTAAACATTGTTAAAAATTTCTGTTGGTCTTCTGTGTAGTTACTGATGTTGAATGTAGGCTTGAAATATGGGGTTTTTGTGAAGTAATCTGTATTTCTGTTTTCGTGATTTATTATGTTGTTTATCGATAATTCTTCATTAAGAATTGTAGATTGACAAATATCTAATAGTTGGAGTATATTATTTACACGATAGGCTTTTTCGTGTATTGGTGATATTGTGGCGTTGGTTTCACAATATCCTAAAAGTCCTAAAGGTAATGTTACTTGGTAAGGTGTGTTGTTATAAACATGTAAGGAAATAATATCTGAATTCGAATTTTTCAAATATTTTATTGAAGAGATTGTGATTTTGAAAAATTTATGAATAGGTTTGAATTCAAAATCTGACATATAAAATTTTTGTTTGTTTTGTTCTTTATCATATTGGTGAACTTGTTTAATTGAAAAATTATAGATGTTTCCTGATAGTGGTTTCAGGTGTTTTCTTTGTTGGTTAAATATCGGATAGAATTTTGAAAAGAATGGTGGTTGTTTATTTAATCTTTGAAAAAATGTTAAGGATGTTTCTTTTGTTTTTGTATATTTATCTTTGATTAATATTTTACTATTTAGTATGTTAATTGTTGGTATATACTTCGAAATAAATGGTATTCCAATGATATTATATTTAATATCAGTGATATGGAATATTTGTTTAAATGGCTTATTTAAAATTTTGCTTTGCTCCATTGTTCTGGTGGGGAGGAGAAATAATTGGATTTTTCCGTAGTTTATCAATGTTGATCCTTGTGCTGTTGCTAGTTTACTAGAGGTTTCAAGAGGCGTTAGCTTTGGGTGTAAAGTTTTTATTTCATTCCATGTGGGAATGTTTATTATGTTTGATTCTGCTCCTGAATCAATTAAAAAATCGATTTCAAGGTCTGGTGGTTGAAATTCTTTGTTTCTTGGGCTTTCTAAGAGAAATGGTATTGTCCAGATTTTTTCTTTGGGTTGTTCTTTTTGTATATTTTGATAGATGTGGTTTGTATTCAAGCATTTTGTTTTGATATTTTTATTGGTTTGATTTGTAGTGTTAATTTCATTCGTTTCTTGCGTTGTTGGTGTGGAATTTATGGGTGTGGCGTAATAATTTGGAAGAAATTCTGATTGATTTTCATATATGTGTGATGAAAAAGGTTGTTCATATATTACAGATTCATAGTCATTTTCGACTTTTATCATATTGATAGAAAGAGTGTTTTCTGTATCACTTTCTGAATCTGATGATGTACAGTTTATTTGATTGAGTTGTAACGTATCAGTTACTGTGTCATCAATACCTGGAGGGTCTGATGTTGTTTCTGGATTAGACTGTACTTGATTGATTTGTCTTTGATGTTTTGGTGTACTACTTCTGTGACGATTATTAGAGTTATTATAGTGATTATTATTCCGGTGTGGTGATTGGGAATAATTTCTATAACGATTATTATAACTTGAGTGTCGATTTTGTGAATTATTTCGCCATCTATTTTGATAATTGCTGTTTGGTCTGTTATAGTTCGATCTATTATATGAGTTATTCCTTGATCGATTGTTCGGGTAATTCTGGTTTCGGTTGTTTGAATAACTTCTATTTCGATTATAGGAGTAGTTTCTATTCCTATTGTATGATGAATTTCGTGATTGGTTGTTTGGATAGTAATTATTTCTTGATTGGGAATTAGATCTAGAAACATATCGTTGTGTATTTGAATTTGATCTGGAGTAGTTATTTCTACTATTTGGTCTATTGTAGTGATTTTGTGATGAATTTTGCGTGTTTCTTCGTTCTGGTGATCTTCCTCTATAACTTGAGTTATATGGGGATTGATTTCTTGTATAACTTGTATTGTTCGGAAGTGGTTTTCCGGAACTATTGTTGCTGTATACATTTTTGTTTGGTAGATTTTGATCTTTCTTCATATATTGATAGAATGACTTATTTGGTTCTTTGTATTTGTGAGGTTTATTTTGACTATCTTGCTGTTTTTGTCTACATTCGGAAATACTATGTCCGTATCGTCGGCAATAATTACACCATTTTTTGAAAGATGGTTTGCCTTTAAAGTTTGGGTTCTTTTCATAAATATTGAGTATTTCAGTGATTTTTTCAACGAGATCTGTGTCTGATTCTTGTATATTATTAATATTAGTGGGAGTCGTTTCAATTCTGTTAACGTATTGTAATTTTAGATTTTCCGTTTCTTCTAGTTTCATCGTGATTTCTGCTTGTTCTAGTTTGTCTACTAGTTTTCTAAAATCTAAATCGGGTTCTCGAATTGAGGAAGGATGGGATGCTCTCTTCTTTATTGCTATTTTTCTTAACTGTGGTGTTAAGGTCATCATTAAGATTTCTGTCATCTTTGTATTTTTATAATCGTGTGTATTTAGTGAATATGCTTTTCGAACTAGTGTTTCGATTCTTACTGCTAATTGCTTGATGGTTTCGTTTGGTAATCTGCGAATTTCATTACATAAAACTCTTTGTTGTTGTTTGTTTCTTTCGGAGTCAAACATTTTTGAAAATTCTTGTGTAAATCTTTTCCAGTTTGATTTTATTTCTAGAGGTAGTACTGAAAACCATTTTTGGGCTGCGCCATCTAAGGTTGTTTGTATCAACGCTGTGCGTCGATGTATCCAGTTTTGATGTAGTGGCGTGTTAATTGGTTCAGGTCCAATGTTTAAAATCAAATTTGCTGTTACTGCATTTAAATAATCTTCTACAGAGTATTCAGGGTCTGTTCCTGTGAAAACCATTAAAGGTTTGTTTGATGTTATTGATGATCCACCCATTAGGTATGGATTCATTGTCATTTGTAATGATTCTGCTGCATTTGGCATTTGAGAAAAATTTGAAAGTTGGTTTCTTGTTATTTTATGTTGTTGAAGATAATATGGGAGTGGTATTTCATTTTGCATTTGTGTTGGTTGATACGAGTGTGTAGTCATTGGATTTTGTTGTTGAATTGGTTGAAAAGATTGTGTATTAATTAGATTTTGTTGTTGACTTGGTTGTTGATGTTGTGCATCTATCGGTTGTGGAGAAAAATTTCTATGATTTGTACGTGTTTTCTGTATTCCTTGTCTACGATATTCTTGAGTATATGGTGCAAATATGTCTGGTTGTAAGAAATCATCATCTGAGGATAAATAATCCATTTGATAAGATGTCTGTTTTTTATTTTTATTTTGTTGAAAAAATGGGTAATTTTCACTGTGATCCTGTGGAGGATTTGTTTGGAAATTTATTGAATTAGGTTGGGTCATTGGGTTATCCCAGTTTCGAGATCTTGTATACTGGTTAAAATTTCTTCGTGGTTGGTAATTTGTTTTTGATGGATGTGTATAATTATAAATATGGTCTGCAAAGTTGTTTCTAGTGAATGTTTTGCGTGTTTTTGGTGGTATTGTCATGGGTCTGTATGTTTGGTAATCCATATGTGAATATTTAGGGGCAACCGAAGGTTTAACGGTTGATTGTAAGGTTACCTGTGTTTGTGAAGGATTTGTATTTCTTGGTGTTGTTAAGTTTGGACGTATTGGTGAAATACTTTGTTGTGTAGTTGTTGTGTGTACAATTTCTTCATTTATGAAGTGTGATGGTGTCTGGATATCTTGTTGAGTAAGATTCCTAGTTCCATTGAGGTTTTCATTGTGTATGACTGTAGAGTTTAAACTATTATTTTGTGTATCGGGCAAAAATGTATTATAGTTTAATGGTGTTGCATCAATGGTTAAGGGTATTACTCTTACATAATCTCTTATGTAAGATATTGTACCTATTGCTTGACTTGAGATTGACTGTGGAAAGCTTATAAATGCGGGATGAGACCATTCGGGGTCCCAAACATAATCTGATTGTTCGGTGATGGCGGTATCATCGTTCGAATTTTGGGGTCTAAAATTTTTTCTTGCTTGTGCAATTAAATCAATATTGTGTGTGAAATAATCTATTATGAACCATGCCAAAATTTTTTGTAGATCGTGTTTTGTATGTTGTGAAACGTCGTCTTTCGTGAAATTTTCTTTAATAATGTTTAAATAACTAGAGAGTAGTGTGATTTCATGTCGTACTCTTAAATGTTTAGATGTTTCTGTCGGTGAGACATTTGTTAATGGGAGTTCGTTTTCTAATATTGAAATATAACTATATATTATTGCGAAAACTTCATTTGTGAAAATGGAGTTTGCTCTTTGTGAGTTATGGTATTGGATGCTTTTTATATATTCTGAAAAAACTTTTGAAAATTGTAAATCAAGATCGTCTGTTTGAATAGTATATGTTCTATTATTATGGTTTGGGGAAGTGAATTCTATAGAGTAGATTCCATACTGTTGTGTTATGTTGCATATATCTTTTAGATAGTGATCTATGATTTGTCTTTTGATTCTTACATCTGGGAATTCTGTTTTGCATGGACTGATTCCGGGTTCAAATAAATTTACGAGTAAATTTTGACAAAATATGTGTTGTCCTCTATCAGTATCTGCATCTACTATAAAAGGAAAGATTTCATCATCATCTGGAGTTTCGTCACCTGGGGTGTGCGTTGAACTCATTTTTCCGTTCGATGACTGTTAATATGTAATTATTAATGTGTCGAATTGGTTGATTCCAATTGTATAAATGTACTGGTTTGTGTTTGTACTGCTTTTTTATTCTTCTTTTTCCTCTTTGTGATGAATTTGAGGTTGTTTCTGAGTCAGAAAAATATAATTGATCGTGAATTGGGCAATTTTTATCTATTGATTCTTTTAGTTTGTAAAGTTCGTCTAAACTGTTGGTTTCTGATTCTGAAAATGCGTTTCGATTTTTTGAAAATCTTTTTCGTGTTATTTGTCTTTGTTTCGTTATTATTTTTCTCTTTAGTGTTTGTCGTTTTGTGCGAATGTATCCAACTGTTTGTGTATGAGGTGTGATTACAAGGTCGTATTTTTTGTTATCTATTTCACAATTGTGTAAAACGATTGTTTGTTTATTTCCTAGGTTTTTAAATGACATAAGGTTTAGGATGACGGATGCAAATGATTGTTAAGTGAATTCTAATTGCTTAAACTGTTAGTCCTTACGATTTTTTGGTTAGCTTAACCTGGGTCTTTTTGTTCAGGGTTGGAGAGAAAAGTATATCGATTCCGGAGAATGATTTTTACTTTCTCGTGACTAGTATAAGCTAAGGTGTTAACTTACTTAATCTTACTTAGGGGTAGTGATTGTGTTCAAGGGTTGGAGAATAGTAAATCGATCCACAAGGTTCAGGTATAATTAGAACGCGAGTAGTTCGTTAGATACTATTTTAAACTTACTAAGTCTAAAATTTATCCTGGGTCTGATAAGAGGGGGGGTCAAGTGAAGGATGAATAACCGAAGTTCTTCACTGTTTATCCTAATTTGAATGATTAGTTTTGTTCAAAAATTTCTATTAGTCCTGGGTTTTTAGAAAGGGTTGGATAGTGAATCGACGTTTGAGGTCGTTAGACACTAATTAAGTGGGTGGGGGAGAACAAAGTTGTTCTGTTTGATCCAAGGATAAGCCTTGATGATCAAGTTTGAAATTTAATTAAGTAGAAAATGATTTAAGATCCAAGGATAAGCCTTGATGATCTGATTTTAAAATTAAGTGATTTTAAGTCTTAATAAAATTTTAAATTTGTGTAAAGGAAAGATTTAGTGTTTTATGATATTAGTGAGTTGATGATTGCTGTTATGTTTTAGGTGATGAAGCTGGAACAACAGGATGATTTATGATTACTAACCATTTATTGTCATGCTACTAATTTTTATTTTTATTTCTAATAAATATTTTTCAAACATGTTTTGTATAATACTGCAGAATTTAAGAAAACGATCTGAGATCTTTTTATCAATCGTTATTGTATATTATTAAATTTGTTTAGCGCCTGAAATGATTTTGAAGAATAACTTCAAGGTTTTATGTTTGCAAATGAAAATCTAAATTCATTGCCAGTAGTATTCTAAATATAAAAGTTTGTTCTGGCTTTTGCCGAACTATCATATAACTATACGGCAAGTTTCTACTTTGTCGTATGTCGTCTCTGGTTCGAGGTCTTCTTCCAATTCCGGGTAGTTCTGTTATGGTTCGGAATATTGGCTTTGATCTATTGAGTCGTAGAGACATTTCAATTAAATTATTGTCGTATAACATTTTAAATGTTTTCGTCTAATTTCTAATCTATTTTGGTTAATTCTAATCTAGTAAGGTCTTGTTCGAGACTTATGGTCGCACCAGATGAGTTAGAGCTGGAGTGTATAACTCATAGAGTAATTTCGGATAGGGTACACCGTCTGCTCGTCACGCTATCTTATTTTCGGCCGGATAGATTCGTGCAACTTCTTAGTCTAATACCGATCCTAATCTTACTCTTATACTATCTAGTCTCAGGTTGTTTAACTAGTCTCTGCTAGGCTCAATAGATCTAGGGTATACTGGTTTATTGCGGCTGCTGAAGTACTCGGGAGAGTCCAACTAATTTCTAAGTTAAATTCAAATCTCTCTGGTGCTGAAATTACAAGTAACTTCAGCACTTACAAATAAGTGGGTTGTTAGTTAGATGGATCGTGATTGGTTAATATTAAATACTTTACATTGGTAAAACATTTAATTTATCCAATCATAAAATATAGTTTAGATCAGGTTCCATATTGCTATAACTATCGAAGCAACGACACGCTTATGGAGTTGATTCAAACTTTTTTCCCTTTGAGAAATATGATTATTTCTCAAATAACATATTTCTTTCATATCAGGTGTGTAACAAAGCCTTCGGTCAGCAGAATAATTTGAAACGACACATGAAAAAGCACGAGCGTAGAAGCTCGAGTTCTTCCGCCTCCAACTCAAACCTCATAAATGCATCCGGTGACACCACGCCCGAGCTCTTGACACCAAAGAACTCATCAATGCGAACCCACGCGACATTCGAGGTCATATCGGGAGAAATTAGTCACAGGACACCGGCGATATTCCCAAGTGATATTGCCATTCAAATGATACCACCCACAGGATCCATCGGCGTCCTTCCCACGTCATCTATTTTGCCAATCATTGAAGGCTGTCCTTTCTCTCTTCCCCAGCTCGCAAGGAAGACGGTCATTTGTCCCAACCCGAGTGTGAATCTTGAGTCATCGCCTGAGTCGGATGTCATTTCGCATCCGAAGAGTCGACGAGACCGAGATGTAGGACACAGTATAGCTGGAAAAACAGATGTACCAGATGTACTGCTCGAAAAACAGTAGACGAGTCTGTCAAGGCGCAGTTCAAATGAGATCGGCTCTCGCAGATTCCACGCTACGATTTCCAGTTTGATCCAAACAGCGATTGCGGAGAGCTCACGAAGCTTTATGAACATATGTCCAACTGCTGCCGTGAAGTTTGTTTTCAAAAACATCAAATTTCGTACACTATTTGACCGTTTAAACCTAAATTAGATTCAGTATGTACATGAAAATTATTTTTATTGCTTTAAGGCATCATTTTTTTTGTAAATTAAGAAAGTCGAGAATCAACTTTTTAACCTTAATCGGAATAATCTATTCTTTCACGCAAAATAACTTTTGAGTCATCCTTCTGAGTGTTCTATCTCACTAACTCATAAAACGACGCATTATGAGACCACTGAGCGAATTTAATGAACCGAAACTTATCAATCCTGAAAAAACCCACAGACAATTGAAACAGGGTCAATGAACCCAACGGAGCAGAAAAAGCACTGACTTTTGAATTTCGAAATTTCAAATTTGTTTTGAAAAACAAATCAGTGTTTTTTTGTTTCCTTGCGTTCATTCAATCTGTTCCAACTATCTTTTGGCAAGATTTTTTTTTCAAAATGATGTTTGAAAAAGAGACACTAAGAAAAGATTTTGTCGGGCTGATTAAGCTATTAATACATAGTTCCAGTCCCTCCTCGCCAATTCGGAAACAAAACAACGGTGTTTTTGAAATTGAAGAGTAAGTTCCGATATCATCTACTTTGCAAAGCTCTAAAAGTTGTCCTTTTCTCTGCCACAGCTCGCAGATTCGCTCTCGGAGATTCGCACGTTATGATTTCCAACTTGATCGGAACGGCGATTGAGAGAGCTCATGAAGCTTAATGAACATAGCAAGACTCATGCCCCAGCAACAATGCCAACAACTGCCGTGAAACTTTTTGAAAACAAAGGCGATGCGGAGACTCGCATCACTTGTGATACAACACTTGCATAAAAATAAGAAAACTAAAAAAAATATAAACAAAAACTAGGTAAGCCAAAATGTTCGTAAAACTCGATAAAAGATAACTAGGGTCCAGCTGAAGCTAGAGATAAATGTTTGACGTTTTTTGGAACTTGTTATTCGAATGCGGAACAAAATGGGTAATTTAAAAAATTGGACTTTGCCTAGAACCTTAGTTGTTTCTCTCCATAAATAATTAAGAGACCGAACATTTTTGAGAGATAGGAACCTTCCCCGAGATATCACAATTCTCTACCAAAAAACTGAAGAGTCTCCGCTTCTGTTGAAAAAAAACATCGCAAGCGTTTCTTTCGATTAAATTTTTCATCCGAGATTTTATAGGGTAGTTTCTTAAAAAAACCAAAAAGTTCTAGAAAATGGTCAAACGTTCAAAAGGTTGAATTTTCGACATCCATAACATTGTTCTGCAAAAGAAGGACATGGACGCTTAAGCAATAAAGTTTTTCGGGAAAAACGACGTGACTGCTTAAGCAAAGAACATATCCAAATACAGATTTGCTTGATTGAAAACTCAACCTAAAAAATTGGTGGGTAGTTCTGGATAAATTCAAAAATTTTCAAAAAAAGGTACAAAAACCGTATTAAATTTTTCAAGTTTTAAGTTTTTCGAGGGCCACATCTTTTGTGTTTGAAAATTTTTTGGAAACAACCGCTCATGCTGAAGAAGTTTACACAACCTGTTGTTTCGAATAAATGCAAAAACTCAAAGCATGGGAGAGTTATTTTCGAGAAAAGTTAAATAGTTTCAAAAAATGGTACAAAAACGAATTATAAACTTTTTCGAGTGCCCTAACTTTTGCGTTCCGAAATATTGAATACAATTGATTTCTAAACGCAACGTCTAACAACACATGGAGTCTATTGAACCAAAGTTTCAAACTTAGGACGGCAGTTTTTGAGAAAAGATTTAAAAAGTTCATAAAGCGGTCAAAAAAAAACAAAAAATGACTTTTGCGAGGGTCATAACTTGTTGTATAACAAATGGGTGTAGCTGCATATGCAGAAAACTTTATGTAAAATTTTTTATTTAATGAATCCAAAGTCTCATATTTGGTCGAATAGTTTTTTGGAAAACGAGAAAAATTCGAAAACTTGGTTCAAAATGAGTAGTTTTTTTACCGAACTAAAAGTTTTGCAGAAAAGAAAAAAAATCGAAAGCGTCTCAAAACAACCCAACTCCATACAAATTCATAATACCAGATGTTGGCAAACAGAAATTTTTTGGCCTCTGAAACTATTCAAAAAAATTGACAAAGCCGATGCCACTCAATCCGAAACATTTCACTCGATATATTTAAGCAAAGTTATTCGAAATCAGACTTGGTAAAATGACAAACTTACAGAACTTTCAATCATAGCAAAATATCTAAAATTAAAAAATTTCACAGAGCATGCCGATAAAAATTAGTATTAGAGCAAAGAATGCCATTGTTAAAAAAACGGAAAAAGAGCAGCGGGAAATTAGGCCGAAAACCACGAATCCAAAAAAAATTAACCGTTTTTCAAGAAATTTGTTAGAAAAGTAGTTTTAAATGTACTCAACCTATTTATTACCTAGATAAAATAGTTTTATCAGAATTTTCATGACACTGAGCATGCCAGCAGCATAGCAGTTATTGATTCAGTTATTTTCGTAAACTAGTTTTAACTCAAAAGAAGTGGTAAGCGTACAAAATAATCAGCTTCAAAAAAAGTTTGATAGTTTAAACCTAATTTCTATTCAGTTGTTACACAAAAATTTGTTTTTTTTTGGCATTTTTCCTTTCATTTTTTATGTGAAACAAGAGTCGAGAATCACTTTTAGCCGCAATTAGGTTAATCTATTTTTTTTCCGCAAAATAATTTTTGAGCCATCCTTTTGAGTGCTCTACCTCACTAACTCATAAAACGACGCATTCTGAGACAACTCAGCCAATTTAATGAACCGAAACCTATCAATCCTGAGCAAACCCACAGACAGTTGGAACAGGGTCAATGAACCCAAAAGAGCAGAAAAAGCACAGACTTCCTTGTTTTGAATCCCAAACTTTAATCAGTATTTTGTCAGTTTTCGTTCAAATATTGAAACTGTTCCAACAGTCTGTTGGCTGTGGCAAAATCTGAATACTGAAATCCACATCAAAAAATAGAAATCAATCACAATTTTATTACTTTCACAACTTGCTGTTCGATAGAAGAGGTTGGCTTTCTTGTTACAAAGGAAAAAATTGAACTTGAAAAAAAAAACACGTTTAAATACGTATAAATCAAAACTACAAAAATTGGTTTTCACCCAAAACTTGGGCTGCGTCACTACTGAAACAAGTGATTAGCAGCCTCCTTAGGAGGAAAGCCTACTGCACAATATCAAAGTTAGCAGATTGGTTTCAAGAAAAATATAAAAAAGTAAAAGTAATTTCTAAAGTCCATACTAGTAACTCTGCTAAAACCAAAAAGTTTTTATTGGCAGCAAAGTTTGGTGGCGGCAAAGTTTTTGCATCAAATTTTTTCAATTAAAATTTTAACCTCAGTAATGAAGGGGTAGTTTTTTCCAAAAAAAATCCAAAAAACTAGTGATCTGTCATATTTTTTTCTAACTCTATTTTTTTCTAACTTTAGTGAATCATTAATCTGAGAATTTTCGAGAAAGAGTCAAAAGCTCAAAAAATGGATTTTTACGAAAGCCATAAAACTTTGCTTTGAAATAAGGCATTGATCCGCAACTAGGTTTCTTGATTAAAAACTTAATCTGAGAAAGTTCAGGCTAGTTTTTGAGAAAAGTGAGGTTTCCAAAAAAGGTCAAAAAATCTAAATTTGGTTTTTCCGAGAGCCATAACTTTTCGTGAAGAAAAAATTTTGGCGTAGCCATTTTTGTAGAAGAGCTTACCACTACCCGTTCAACCCAAATTAGCAGATTTGGCAGGGTAATTTTAGAAAAAAAAATTAAACATATGGGTCAAACTGCCCCCCACAAAAAATTTTGAAGTCTGTAGAAAAAGCGGCAAGTAAAACAGAGAAAAGGGAAACCACCAGGCACACAGTACTTTTTCTAGAAACACTTTAAAAATCAGCTAAATATTTTACAAAATTTTAATTGATTAAGAAGTCTAGTACTCGATTGCAAAAACCTGGCTTTATCGCACGGGTAATGTTAGAGCATTTTTTCATAGAATCCATGCGTGTAATCAGGCACAAATCAAACAGTTTCTCGAAAGGGGAGAGTTTTCAAAAAAAAATCCGACTAATTGCACTAAAAAGACCCTGTTTTTGGCCATATTTTTGCACTGCAGGTGATTTTTTTGAAAAAAGGCCACAAAAATGCAAAGAAATACATTTGTTCAAAGCAACTTCTGTTCATACCAATTTTATCTATTGTCAACCCATTTTGAGAAAAATGAGCTGAGAAAAGTCAGTTTTGTTTGTTTTGCCTAGATGATATAAATCAGTGCTGTAACTTTTCAAACCATTTTTGCTCTTAACTTATCTAGTAGTCTCCCCACTTGTGGTTTTACTAAATTTTGGACTCGTTAGCAAATTAAAATAAGTACAGGACAGCTTGCTTATATCGAAAATATTTAGACCTCATTGAAGAGATCAACTTATTTATGCGCGTTATGAGGTATTATTTTTAACGCTGAGAGCTGCAAATTAGCGATTCATCACGAGCTACTAAACCATTTCAAATTGATTGATTTGAGGCTACCTATTTGATCACATTAAATTGGTGCTACTCAATTTTTCGCTATTGACGTTTGATGTTGTCACATTTTTATGGTTTTTTCTAGCAAAATTTATTCATCGCCAAATAAAGAGCAATAGGCAGATTTAGCGCTTTGTCCTGACTCACGAACAGTCTTTTAACTTCTATCAATGTACTGCAAATTTTTTCAAAATTTGAAAAAAATCACAAAAAAGTACGTTTTTAAATCTCAGGTTAATTTTTTTTCAGATACTACGAAATATTTTCACACCGATTATATCCTTATTTGATAGTCGAAACAAAAGATGGTCAGAAGATGTTAGCTTGCTTCTAAATTTGATATAACTTGATGCCTTAAATGCTAACACACCCAATACTTTCAATTACCAAACAAAGTCAAATCTTTTTCAATTGTTGAATGCCTATTTTCAAATTACAAAAAAATTTTATTAAATCATTTATCAGATCAAAAATGGCAGCGTGTTAATAAGCAAAACAAAGTACAACTAGAAGAATATACCAAGACTCAAGCCACAACAATGAAGCCAAACTGCTTCCGCATATTTTTTTAAAATCAAATGCGCACACGATTTGATAGCTTACACCTAATTGAAATTCAATTTTTAGATAAAAATTATTTTATTGCAGGAGAGTCGCATATCAATTTTCATTTTTGATCAAGATAATCTATTTCTTCTCCGCAAAAAATTTTTTGAGCCAGCATTGTGAGTGTTCTATCTCACTAACTCATCAAATGATGTATTTTTAGGACACTAAGCCAATTTGAAACGGGCCGAAACCTATCAATCCAATGGAAAAGCTCACAGACAGTTAAACACAGACAGTTATTGAACGCAAGGGAGTAGAAAAAGGACAAACTTTTCTCAAATCCCATATTTCAACCTTGTTTCAAATCTTTTTTTTTTCATTTCCTTCAATTTTTTGAAATCATCCTGATGGCTATGTTTTTATTTGTAAAAGTGTGTTCACTAAGAATGATGCCTAACGGATTTGATAGCTTTCAATTTCCAAAAAAAACTATCTTTTTCAATTTTTGAATGCCTATTTCAAATTACATAAGAATTTTTCAAAATCATTTATCAGATCAAAAAGGGCAGCATGTTAACAAGTAAGACAAAGTACAACTAGAAAAAAGTAAGCGTACTGTTAAAAACATATCATAAAAGAAAACTAACAAAATCAAATTTTCTGAGCGAGCCTAAGAAAAGAAGTAAACTTTGAGAGACACAATAGAAAGAAAAATACAGCTCATGAATTTGGAAGTAATCTGCACATTAGATACATCAAAAAACAAACTATAGAAAATTTTTACATCAACAATCAAAAACCAATTGATACTTATGGAAGTCTGATTAAATCATCAAATATGAAAAAAAAAGAATTTTGAAGAAAGCTTTGATTTATTTGAAAGTTTTTGTTCCAACCACTTCAGGAAGAGGGAAACAGCACAAACTATAGAGTGTTGTATTCTCAGTCGTATTTGACTACCTTAACAAACGGTGTAATTGGTCAAGTATGGTGTCAGTTCTAAGTTTTATTGGTTCTAATTCAGTTTGGAGATGAAAAAATCGACTTTTTTTCATTTTCAGACTAATTTTTCAGATTAGTTGGTCAACCTAGTTATTCTGGGAAAACTTAATTAATTAAAATTTTGGTGGTCGGAATGTTCTTTGCTGTTTGCAAAGCAGCCGGCCGTTTTTTGTCCAGTTTCTTGTTCTTATTTCACCGCGTTGATGAACATCATTCGAAGTGATTTATCTATTCAAACAAAACCATCCGCAGTACTCATCGACGTACTTCCGACAGCATCCATTTTGCCAATTATTGAAGGCTGTCTTTTTCTCTGCCACATCTCGCAAGAAAACAGGTCATTTGTCCGCAATCGATGTGTGAATCTTGAGTCATCGCCTGAGTCGGAAGTCATTTCACCTCCAAACAGTCGGCCAGGCCGAGACGTACGGCTCTGCACATTTAATACAACATTATGTTGTACCAAAAAAC
The DNA here is from genome assembly GCF_963678635.1 of Symsagittifera roscoffensis. NCBI lineage: Eukaryota > Metazoa > Xenacoelomorpha > Acoela > Convolutidae > Symsagittifera > Symsagittifera roscoffensis. Next base: position 27,785,527 of record NC_087066.1, on the reverse strand, counting down.
AGTAGCTTAGACTATCACAGCGCAGACCCTATAAGGTCATCTCTAGCCGATTCCCAGGTTATTTTTTGTATTTTGATCGGAACAGCAACTTAGAGAGCTCACGAAGCTATAAGAATATAGCAAGACTCAAGCCACAGCAATAACGCCAAACTGTTTCCGCATAATTAAAAAGAAATCAAATGCGCAACGGGTTTGATAGCTTACACCTAATTTAGATTAAATTTTTAGATAAAAATTATTTTATTGCAAGAGAGTCGCAAACCAATTTTCATCTTTGATCAAGATAATCTATTTCTTTTCCGCAAAATAATTTTTGAGCCAGCATTGTGAGTTTTTTATTTCACTAACTCATCAAACGATGTATTTTTAGGCCACTAAGTCAATTTGAAATGGGCCAAAACCTATCAATCCGATGGTAAAGCTCACAGATAGCTGAACAGAGTTATTGAACACAAGGGCGTAGAAAAAGGACAGACTTTTTTCAAATCCCATATTTCAACCTTGTTTCAAAGCGTTTTTTTTTTTCATTTCCTTGAATTGTTGAACTAGGCCTGATGGCTATGTTTTTATTTGTAAAAGTGTGTTCACTAAGAAAGAATTTTAAAGGCCAATTAAGCTAGTGATAAATTTTTAGATTGATTTTCAGTTCCAGTCCCTTCTCGCCAATTTGGAAACAAAACAACATTGTTTATAATTTTGAGATGCAGATATTGAAAGTAAGAAACTAATTGCCTCAAAGCTTTTTGACTTTCGAGAATAATTTAAGATTGACACTTGGTGAATGAAATTCAGTCAATTTGAGGAACCTAAATACGTTTTTATTCCGCCTTGATATCTGAAAATTAAAATTCACTTAAAAATTAGAAAAGGATCACGTTTTTTATGACAATTACACTCTTGCAGTTCGAAAGTGAAGTTTGCCTTCTTTTTGGCAAATGAACAAAGTTGAGCTCAAAAAAATGTCATATTGCAAAACATCAATTTTGAGCGTGAACAAATTAGATTTTTTTTTTCAAACAGAAAAGCCATTACGCGTTATATAATCTTCAATATGTTCATCGTTACTTACGAAGGGAAAAATGAAAACAGGACGAATATTATGGGCCCAGCTAAAGATTTTTCTCCAAGAAAAAAATTCCAAAGCGTCTCCAAATTAAAAGTATAAATTCATACAATCTTCATAATGCCTGATTTTTTTTAAAACGAGAACTTAAATTTCTTATATGCTCAAAACATGTCTGTTGCAGTTTTTCCGATAGATAGAGAAGACCCGAACATGCGTCCTAAGAACAAAATTATTTGCGGAATAAGTACACTTGCTTTATTCCAAAAAGATTTTAAAAATATTAGACATTTTTGAGTTAAAAAAATTAGATTTTTTTGCGCTCTTCCAATGTACTTAAAAAAACGCTGTTTTGGGCAAATTTTTAACGCCGCAGGCAAATTATTGATAAGGAAACAGGCCCTTTTAAACAACTCTATCGAAAAATTGAGTTTTTTCGATGCGCGGTCCATACTCTGTCATATAGTATCTAATCATATATTACGTGTTGGCGCCATTGGTTAACTATGTGTCTGGTGCGGCTACCAATTAATTAATACCTGCCAACCTTAAGTTTAGTCTGCGATGTTTTGATTCATTGTTGTTAACCGTTAAAGAATAAACGAGTCAATCTTAATTCAGTGAATTAACGATATTGAATCTGCATTTTTCACATGGCGCAGCAAGCAGGACAAAGCGCGGGATCAGGGAAAAATCCACTGGGAATTACGGCATTTTGGCCGAGTAAATGTACGGAAGCACCAATGTTGTGGGAGCATTGGATTACACGATTTACCTTGGGTGTAATAGCAAAACATTCATTCAATCCGACGGCATTCTATTTTGCTGATACGCTCACTGAGGCGCAAATTACAGGTCTGCCAGAGGAGGTGAATGGGAAAAATCGAGTGGAAGCAGAGCAGACACTAATTTCTAACCTCTATTTGTGTTTGGGGGAACGTGGACAGGACGAATTACATAACCGGAAGCCCCATTTGGACCTGGCGACTACCCGATATCCACGGGTTTTGGATGAATTTGAGTGTCTTCCGCAAGGAAAGAAACGAAACATTCGAAACGTATCAGCTACTATCTCGGAAACAACGTGACGGGGAAACGCTAGAAGAATTTCACTCCGTTTTGAGTGGACTAGCCGCTAGATGCTCATTGGGAACATTGGAACGACGGGTGTTACGTGATGTATTCATAGTAAATATGTCCAACAAAGAAGCCCAAACGGAGCTATGCCGTTCAACTAAGACACCAGATGAGGTCTACCGGATTGCTTTGTCATATGAACGGGGGGACAAATACGCAAAGTCGTATAAAGTATCCGGTGGGGGACTTACTGCGGCACCAGCGGGTTCACTACAAATTAAAGCGGAGCCCATAAGCGCAATTAGAGGAGGGTACCGTCGTCCATTCCAAAGAGGCGGACGTGGATTTGGCAGGGGCGGCACAAGGGGCCGCGGAGGAGCAGCAGATCGCAAGTGCTACAATTGCGACCAGAGTGGTTTTACCCCGGACCACATTCCAAAGTGCCCAGCAAGAAATGTAACCTGCAACTTTTGCAAGAAAATGGGACATTATGAGCGAACTTGTAGAGGACGTCGATCGGCGAATAGGGGTCGCGTAGGCATGATAAATGAGGATGACACCAATGGCGGGACTACCCAAGATTATCCGGAGGAGAGTGCATCCAATTACGGAAGTTCTGTCGGATGGGTGACTGATTCAAAGACACCGGCACATGGATGGGATTCGGATAGTTCGACGGAGTATGTAGTTATGTCAATTCGGCGGAAGGAGGAAACGGAATTAAAAGTCGCGGGGGCCAAACTAGCCTTAAGAATCAACGGCAAAGCAACCCAAGCCTGGATTGATAGTGGTTCGCCAATATCCATCTTCACTATTGGGGAACTAAAACGTACCCTGGGGACAGTCAACGTACAATTGAAACCGCTGAATCCACAAGACGACCAATTCCGCGATTACGGAAACAATCCGTTAAAATTTCTGGGAAAGATGCAAGTCACGCTTCATTCCAATGGATGGACTTGTTCGTCGGATATCAACGTCATCGGAGGGTGCCGACCGTCTATTATTGGCAGGGATTTAATGCCCTCACTAGGACTGATGCTGGTACAAGCACCATCGACAGAAGGGGTGAAAAGCATACATTCCACGGAAGGAACTGTGGCGACGGACAATGACTTGGATGAGTGGCAGACACATTTCTGTAAGCAATTTCAACATCTTTTTCACAGGGTAGGGCGCATTCGAAATTATAAGGTGCAGGCAGATTTCTTCAAGAACCTAACTCCAATTCAACAAAAGGGTAGGCGAGTACCCATAACATTACAAGAAAAAGTCGATAAGGAGATTGAAAAACTGTTGGAACAAGGTCATATCCAAAAGTTGGAAGAATGTTCAGACAAATATTTTGTTTTACCTATTGTCATCACAGTGAAAAAGGACGGTTCTGTAAAACTTGCACTGGAATCTAGAGAACTAAACAAACAAGTGCATAAGAATAAATACCAAATGCCCAATATTGAAGAACTAATGGACATTGTAGGGCAAACTATCAGCGAACGCAAACAGGGGGATGTTTTTTTACAACGATGGACCTCACGTACGCATACGGTCAACTTCCGTTAAATGAAAACACTAGTAAACATAGCAATTTTTCATTGATGGGAGGCCGTTCTACCGGTACATATCGATTCAAAACAGGATTCTACGGATTGACAACCATGCCGGCGGAATTTCAACGGGTCATGGATGCCATTCTGGCTGAATTTCCGTGCGCGCATGCGTTCATTGATGATATATTAGTAATTTCTAAAGGTACCAAGATCGAACAAATCGCTTTAGTGGAGAAGATTTTAACGAAACTCGATAAAGAAAATATGGCTTTGAAGCTAGAAAAATGTCAATTTGCGAAAAATACTTGCGAGTGGTTAGGCCACCGGATTACGAAATCAGGGATTACACCAATGGTGCGGAAAACAGACCCAATTGACAAATTAACCGCCCCGAAAACGCTCTCTCAGTTGAAATCGTTCATGGGGTCAATCCATAGCCTTCACAAATACTTACCGGCGTTAGCGGAAACTTCGGCGCCTCTACGTCCACTCCTAAGTAAGAAGAACGAATTCCTCTGGACAATTGACTGCCAAACAGCGTTCGAATCGATTAAGAAACAAGTCGCGAACATTGTCGAACTTAAGCATTTCGACGTACATAAGGACATACGTATCGTGTGCGACGCAAGCCATAACGGTTTGGGGGCGGTACTCGAACAACTAGGCGCCGAGGGTTGGCGACCAATATCATTTGCGTCCCGGTTTTTAAATGCGGCCGAAAAGAAATATTCGACGAATGAGCTAGAAATGCTGGCCGTAGTTTGGGGTTCCGAATATTTCAGAAATTATATTTTCGGGCGGAAATTTACTGTGGTGACAGATCATAAGGCTTTGATATCTTTATTGAATGGGAACAATAAGAAAAACAAGACTATGTTCAGTCGATTAACTCGCTGGATTGATAGAATTATCCCCTTTGATTTTGTCATTGAACACATGCCTGGGGCTAAAATTGGCCTGGCGGATTACCTATCAAGGCATCCGGTGGGGGAAGCCACGAAAGTTAGTCTTTATGATAACACGTTCACAGTGGCAAAATTGAAATCAATTACCAATTCACTCGGATATATTGATACCAATAAAGGGATCATTAAAGCATCAAAGGAATCAATTGTTTCAGCTAAAGATATACAAGTTGGAAACGATAAAGTTAACATTCCACCGGAAGAGGGCGTCAAAACGCGTGACTGTCGGCTAACCAATCAGAAGCCACTAAAACGAATAGCTGAGTGTAATGACCGGGAAAGCGCAAAAGTAGTAAAGTCAATCACCGAATGTAAACTACGTGAGTCTGATTTTAATTCCACAGTAAACAGTAGTCCTCCATTTAACAAAACAAGTTATCGATCTAACAAAGTACACATATCTACAATGACATCACTTAATTTGAAGAAATTAAATAAATTACTGTTGAAACATCCAGAAATGACGAGCGGCAGTAGCAGCGAGGTGGAGATTGTGGATGCACGATTGGAGGCGGAGACGCATCACACCAGGGACATCCGATGCAAAACAGTCATCTCCATTCCTTCGGCATTCGGAGGTGAACTCTTTCCGGCGGCATACCCAGCAGGAGGAAACGTCATCATGTCAGTAATTCCCCGGGACTGCAAGATAGTCCGCAAAAGCAGTGCATTGCCGGAGCTATTCAACCTGAAACTCGTTGAAGCGAACTATAAAGGGGACCCCCAGATGCGCGCGATAAAAGAACTGGTGGAGAGTAAGGACCCGGAATTGGAAAAGAAGGTCAGAGCAATGGGTGCCTACCTCGGACAGCACACACATGATTTCCACGTGCGGGAAAATTGTCTGTGGATGGACGAACGACTCGTCATCCCCATACCACTCAGGAAGGCTGTGGTTAATCGGATACATGCGTTTCACCATGGGCGCTCGAGTATGTTCGACGCTGCAAGGGATGTCTGGTTTCCCTATCTCCACCGGAGTTTAGTCGCAGCTGCGGATGGGTGCAAGGAATGCACTGATGCAGGTAAAAGCCTTAAACCATTATGCGCCAAAGGTGATGTTGCGAAAATCTATGAACCACGGGAGCCGAACGAATGCCTACAGCTTGATTTTTGGGGTCCGATTAGATACTTAAATGAATCAAGTAAATATGTCTTGGTAGCGGTTGACCGATTCTCACGTTGGCCCTCTGCAATGATCTGCGGAAATAATAAAAGCGACAAGGTCCTTAAGTTCATTAAACAATACATATCTCAACATGGTGTCCCTAGGAAAATTTTTATGGATCAAGGTACAAGTTTCACATCGAATGCAGTTAAATCATTTTGCAATTCCGAAGGAATTGAAATAATTTATTCACCCGTGAATGATCATCGTGCAACCGGGTGTGTCGAACGTACCATTGGCAGTCTGAAAAACTTTGTCTTAACTTACGCTAAAGAAAAAGATAGTGGAAACTTAGAATCAATGATAGAACGAGCCTTGAGTGCTCTAAGATTTGCCCCAAATGCTACTCTCAAAATATCGCCGTTTGAAGCTCATCACGGCAGAGAAGCTAATACGGTACTGCGAAATCTTACGAAAAAGCCAACTCTGCAAAACCTAAATTGGGCCAGAGTGTTGAAACAAAAATCTGCCTATTTAGATTCTACTGACCCCAGAACTCCGAAGACCCTCCAGCCCATGGCAACGGATTGGGAAGAACGATCCGACGTGGAGTTTGATGTCGATCATATGAACCACCCTAGGCGACTGACACAAAGTCAACTAGTTTCGGCGGCGGATGGAACACCAATGGCTGACGGGGACGGGAAACAGGCTTGTGGGGGAAAGTCTAAACAGCCAAGTAAACGGACCGAACTTTTGTTCCAACGACTTAAGGATAGCAATAAAAGGTATAGACCCATAAACCAAAAAGTAATTCGCGAATCTAAGCACACTCTAACTCTAGCAAATGGCTCTGTACTTAGGAAAAGTGGGGTTGCCGAGAAAGTCATCAAGACCAACGCGCCAACCACGGCGAGTAAGCTAACACTACCACCCCCAGCTATGAGTGCATTGAAACGTCGGGCGGAACTGAAGCGAGCAGCAAACGAACAGGCGGCGGGGACGAGCACACAGAGTAAAGCAAGCGCACAGAGTAAGGCTGATAACAGAGCGCGAGAATTTTCACCAGCGGAGGAGGCAGATTCGGATTCGGAGTACGAGCCAATAACGATTTCTAAACACGCAGGGAACTCAAAAACAGCACCAGGGCGAGATGTGGAAGGAAATGAACCAGAGGTGAATAACGATGTAGAAGACGGAATTGAAAGACCAAACTTATCCGAAGGAAGCGGAGCTAGGAAATCCCAAGGGGTGGACACGGAGGTCCAGACTATGAGCACCGAACAAGGGGGAAGTGCCCCAAATTTGAGTAACGAAGGACGAGGGGAGAAACCATCTAAAAAGAAAGGGGAACGAGTACGACGCTTACGTCTCGTATCATACTCTAGTCAAGAATCAGAAGATGGAACAGGATCACGGAAAAGTACCAGGAAACGGACAGCGGTATCTAAATTCGGCGGGGTTATGATAGATAGTATATTGAAAGCGAGAACAACCGAAGGAGAGGAAGACAGAGAGCGGGACACTAATTAAGCAGGAAGGCACATTTGAAAGAGGGAGTGAAAAAGGAAACTCATGAAAACTTGTTAAACTAAAACTTTAAACTAAAACTATGCCCAGGTAGAGGGTGGACTACTACTGGTCTAAAACTCAAACATTTTCCGTTGGATAATTTTAAAACATTTGTTTGAAAATTGATTGTTGAGGGAATGTCATATAGTATCTAATCATATATTACGTGTTGGCGCCATTGGTTAACTATGTGTCTGGTGCGGCTACCAATTAATTAATACCTGCCAACCTTAAGTTTAGTCTGCGATGTTTTGATTCATTGTTGTTAACCGTTAAAGAATAAACGAGTCAATCTTAATTCAGTGAATTAACGATATTGAATCTGCATTTTTCACAACTCAAAATTAGTATTTATTGTCGTTAAAGACGCCTTCACCAAATTTTTAGGGACAGCCAACAAAAAACTGAGGTCTTAAAATAGTACGCAAGTGGAAACCTTTGGGTAGTTAGGGGGTCGACTTCGCCTCATATATATGAGAAAAAAATTTTGATATTTTCTTCGAGACCAATTTCCTATTTTGTGCAATCAGTTTTGTACAGAGATATAATGTGAAGCTGATGGAATGATGTTGGTGGAGCTGATGGAATGATGTTGAAATCACAAATCTAAAATTTGCCAAAAAAATCGGAGCAGAGTTGGCATTATAACAATGTTTTACACAGAGGCAAAGCTGCGCTTCGCAAACAATTGCCAGAACACGGCCAAAAAGCAGCTCTATCACGTGAAATAAGACAAAGTAGAAATAAGCCTCGAATTAGCAAAAACTCGGTTACGTGTCGGGTTGGAATCTTCGACCTAGCAAATTTGTGTCTCAAGCACTGACCATTCAGCCATAGATGCTTTAAATCCCCAAAAACTAGCCACCAAAAACGCAGCTACATATAAGTAGCACCAAATACAAAAGACACAAATTTGCATGTAGTAAATTGGAAAGCATAAACCCAAAGCATTGAGATAAATCGAGTTGAAAAATTTTCGAAATCTAGACCAAAAATTGATGTTTTGAGCACCTCGGCCAAACACATGGCAACCTATACGGTCAAATTTAACTGAAATAAGCGAAAACTATTTCACTTCACGTGTTATGAGTTCAGTTTTTATAAAAGAACCTCCAACAAAGAAAACTTAGCAGTTAATATTTTTCTCAATAGAAGCAAAGCAAAATACGTCGCAAAAGAAAAAACTGGCGGTAAAAATTAATTTCCTTTGATAAATTCATAATTATTGAAATTAACTCAAATTACAATTGCAAATACGAAAAGAACAAAAATCAGTTGCGAAAATTATCCAGTTCGCCTTTCGTCCGTGTGATGTTTATTAGTCGATGAGCTAAAGAGGATTCTTCAAAATGATGTCTCTATGTTTTGTTTTATCTACGAAAAGGCAATCTTCTTTCAGTTAAAACTACGGACTGAACTCGTATGAGCTGATGTATAACAAGATGAGGCCCCTAGAATGATGCAGATTGAGAGAATCAAATGACTGACATGGACATACAATCGTGTATTTGTTATTGCGTCACCAATTCGTTTCTGTTCAGTCACCATCTACGTTTTCAGTTTTTACTATCTGACCGGTGACGTAGTAGTGGCTGCACTGGGTGTAGCCAGCACATCCCCGGGGGCACTAACTGGCGTTCCAGCTGTTGATGTGTTATTTTGCTGTTGCGATCTGCTCTCGGCTAATGAGGATGTCGTGAATAGTTTGTACCAGCCAATCACTATTCCGTTCAAGTCTAGTTCATCTAGTGCTACTTGAGCTACTCCCATGAAGTAGCGTCTGTCCATGCGTCCGTAGTCACCCCAAACCGATATCTGAACAGCCCAATATTCGATAGGATCTCTCACAATAAATTCTGAAGATTTGGACAAATAATTTATCATACCGAAATTTTCCAGGTAGAATACATATTCCTGACCTTTCCTGATACTTAAAATTTTCTTATCATAGAACTTTTCCCGGATTTTGCAAACCTGAGCCTGTCAGAATCAAAGCCCATTTGTTATTTCTTACCTGGATCAGTTTTCCAGAAGGATCCTCTTCGAATGTGATCTGAGACTGGTACAGGGGATCCAGAGTCTTCCTAGCAGATTTGGTCTTCGCCTTGGCCAAGCATGATTTTCCCTTCATCAGGTAAACTTTCACGTAGGGCGCTGGAAAAGCATCATAAATCGTGCGCACTTGAGCATTACTGTGGGTTGCAGCTTTTCGAAAAAAACTTTGGAAACTCATTTACTCAGCACTCACTTTTTTAATTCTGTCAAATATAAGAAATAAAATCCCTAATTAGTAAGTCCCTAGTTTGCCTAAATTTTACAAACCCGCTTACAAGAAGGGTGATTTTCGCGATGAGTGACAAGCATGATACTGTTTAATCAAAGATTATGTTATCTCTAATTGATGCTTGTTTTAATTCAATTTTCCTCTTACTTTGGAAAAAAAACTATATTTATGTTGAATATTGGATTTATCGAAAAACTTCCCAGTGTACCTTATGCACAATGCATAATTTTTTCATATATTTGCAATTGAGCACTCGGTTGTAATTGAGAACTAACCCGGGTAGTCACGTGCACCTGGCTTCACCATCAGCCCTCTCGCTCGGATGATCTCCAGTTCCAGGATTCCCTTCTTCACAGAGAATCCAACTTGGATACTTCCCAGACAAGGAGATCCCAGTACCTGTCTGCCAACTAACTGGCCCGGACCCAGCTCTTCCACGAAGTTTGTCAGTTTGTGTTCTGGTGGAAGACGAAGCTGCGATTGGAGCATCCTATTAACAAGAAGAATAAACAAACTCTCTCCACAGTTCAAATTCTTCAAATCAGGTCAAACTTAATCAGGTGACAGGCCGACAAGCCGAAGGGCCATTAAACCGAAAATAAGATTACCATTTCAGCAAGCCGACAATTAGTATTCTTACATATCAGCCAATTGTCACTATTGTTATGCAATTGTTACCAAGTTCTTATGCAATTTATGTTATTCTGAGGTAATTTCGGCTTTAAGATTTGGCGGATTGTAGATATGGCGGCTTGATGAACACCCACTGTATGCAACAACGTTCAAGGGCAAAATTCAGGCACTGTCGCAACTGAATAGAAGATTTTACTACTACTAGGTGTGCGCATTTCGTTAATTTTTTGTTGAGTTTTGAGCCTCAACTAAAATGTTAGGTTATGTTTTGTATTATTTCTGTTCACTTACGGGTCCGAAGCCAGTGATTGTCTCACTGCAACATCGTGTGTCTCCTGACTGTCCATCCTCTGCAGGAAGTTCTCTTCAGTGTGGAAGCCCACCTCCTCCGTCCTCAGCACCACCAATTTCTGCTTACGGTCTGCAAAAATTATCAAAGTCAAACTTACTGCGTATCGTAACATGAATCACAACGCTGGAGCCTCACATTACACGAGCACTAACTATTTCAAGTCGCTTCCATTAATATTGCTGATATACAAAAAAATTAAGGTCATGAATATAAGTTTTTGAAAAACATATTTGAGCGCATGTGAGGCTAAATTACAGAAAGCGAAAATCTTCAAACGTTATGATAAAAACGAGCTAGCTTTCTGGACTTCTCGTTGGTTATGATTAAATGAAGTTACACGAAATTCGATAATATCAAATTAAGCACAAAGACATGCATATTTTAAGAATAAAACTTAAGTTAACTGGACGATTTCAAATTTAACTGAAAAGATAAACATAGAGCTCCATCTACTGCCAATTACACTTCTCAATCAGATGTTCGGGTGGCTTCGGAAGCGGGTATTGGGCCATTTTGCGTCTCGGTTTCCGACTTTTCATCGGTACGTGAAATGAAAACTGTCTTTGGATCCACTTAATTCTTCGTTGAGGCGTCGATTCTTTCTCGGCCCATTTCCATTCCAAGCGACTATGGAAATTTCGATGAGGATTGGTATTTGGCGACTTCGAAAAGCCGCTTTCCAGGTTTTGATCAAGACTGGGAAGCAACTGGCGTTGCTGATGTTGTTGATGACAAATCTGATTCTGATCATCAATGTTAAAGTAGGTTCGCGTATCTAATTACAATATTCTAACTTTTTGGTGAAAAGGTTATGACCGTGATAAAAAACAGAAGAGCCACCCCTTGAAATTAAAGTCCATATTCTAAAAATGATTATTAATAGTCCCAGAGCCGAATGAATATCGAAAAATATTCGCGTATCACACATAATGAATTTAATGGCCACGCATTACAGAAAATGACTATACGATTGATTGCTGACGGTTCAAACAAAAACGGTTATCTATGTTCACAAATTCAACGCCAATGAAACCTTTTTTTGACTGCCGTTTCCTCCGACTACTTGACCTCCGCAACAGTCCGTCACAGTTTGAAACTGACTTCTTGCTCGCTGCACTGGACGAAGTTTCCTTGGATGTTTCCTTTGACGTCGATGATTTACCGCTCCTAGCCGATTCCGAATCAAATTCGAAGTCTCCAATTTTATGGGATCCAGTAGAAATTGAAAAGTTTTCTGCCTCTTCATACTCGCGTGGATCTTCACTTACCTTGCTGAGTTTGTCTAAGTGACTATGATGTGTACAGACTTTACTATCCGAAGACCGGTCGTCATGGTTTTGTTGATTGGACTCTAATGTGAAACAGTCGACTCATGCAATTATTGGTAAGGTTAATAGATATTATATCCATTTGAGACCTGTATCATGCAAAATATTTCAACTCAATTTTCATTTATTAAAAGCTCAAAAAATTCAGTTGTGTTGATAGCAAAATAGTTTTCAAAATCAAAAAATCCGTTCAGCGATAACTACATACATCGTTATTCCGTGTTATACTCACGAGAATGAACAAATAACTACTGTTTGACTCGGTTCCTTTTCATTCATTGACCGCCTGATGAATCATCGACCTACCTAAACTGTTGAGACTGTTACTCTTCTTCGAGAACCTGGCCAGTGCTCCGAACTTCTTACTAGCCGCACTCTGCCTTCTCTTCTTTCTGCTAATCGCACTGTTCGGATCCAAGCTTCCGTGCGACTCCCCGTCCTGGTTAGCCCCTCCTCCTTCCCCTCCCCCATCACTGATACTTCCTTGTTCCTGGAGCCCCCCTAGTCCCATTTCGCTGACTTTGCGCTTCTCCACTGTTCCGTCTTCGTTTATGACTGAAACATCTTCCTCGTTGAAGGAGAGGCTGCGACCCTCTTCGTTTAAGGATGCTGTCAGTCTGTGTTCGGATAGAGATGTGTCCAAGGCACCTCTGGAAACAACCATCATAAACTATTGCATCGATAAAACCTTAATTCGTCGCTTGTGCGTTCAAATTTACTGCCTACGCATATCCCTTTTTAGCATATCGAGTTTTTCTACGGTAGCACTCACATCATATCAGATTCTATGTCGCAGAAATTAACTATTTATTGATACCAGTTTCTTAAGCCATAATTCATCACTAGATCTAACATCTACAATTTTTTTCTTAACTCGTTGGCTTTAAAGCTTTTCATCGGAAAGAAAAGATCAGGAACATAGCCAACATACAGTTGAAAAAACTTGATTGAACAGGAAAAAATACTGACTTGTTTTTTGAAAAAATCTCAAATTTCAAAGGAAAAAAACATGACCTTAAAGCAATTTGATTTTCTAAAACAATTTATGATTGACTTTTTTTTGCTAAACGTAACTGAATTTGAATCCACTTTTCGTGACCTTTACACTTTTGCTGTTCGATTGTGGAGTTTGCCTTCCCTCTAACGAAGGAAATTAACTTCACTTGAAAAGAAATCAAAAATTAAACCGCGAAAAAGTAAAACTGAGCCTAAAAAATGAAATTTTCCTTTAAAAAAAAAAACAAAAAAATCTTCCCTATATAAGACTCTGAACTACGAGAAAACTGTCATCTGTGTAAAATATGTTGACTCACTCTTTTAATCTGTTGTCATCATTGAGACTATTGCTTCCTTGTTGCCCTCCACTTACACCCGCGCCAGTACCACCCCCACTCTCAAGAGCAGCAGAGGATGAAGCAGACTGTGCACTGTTGTTGCTGAGTACATCCAACCTGTGCTCTGCTGACACTGAGACGGTGGCGGAGGAGGCAGCGGTCTTGTTGGCACCCACTGCCGGCGCACTCTGGGCACTCAGACTAGACAGGTTGCTGCTCTCTTCCGAGAAGATACTGTACGCATCTGCCACTTTCTTACTCCCTATCCCATCTGAAAATCAGTCCGTTTTTCATTTCAATTGTACGTATATCTCCACGTGACCAGGCGCGGATTTAGGCCCCCCTTAGGGATTCGAACTCCTCGCCAATCAAATGGTCCCGGTTGGTATTAATTTATGACATCCCTTTACGGCCGACTAATCCTATAACTTTTTTAAAGGCGCCTTTGGCGCTAATATATACTAAGTTTTTAAGGGAAACGGGCGTAAAAAAACGCGATTTTCGGGCTAAAATTCTCAAACACATTATTTGTGAACTGTTTTTTTTTCTCAAAAACTTAACTGCGGCTGCGGCTGAGAAAATTTCGTCAACATATGCTTTTTGTGCTCGGAAAATCATTTTGGTCGGCCTACATTTTTTGAAGATAGCGAACATATAGTTAAAATAGAGTCAATGAACGCAAGTAAACAAAAACTTCTGAAATTTTTTTTTGCAAATTTCAACTTTCGAATTTCAAAAATAAAAATAGACGACCTTAAAGATCTTTAAAACTTTTGAACTTCAAAAACAAAAAAAAACACCTTAAAGCTCTTTGAATTTCTAGAGCAATTTGTGAGTGACACTTTTTTTACACAAACTAACCCAACTTGAGAAAATTGGGTCAATAGGAAACTGGATCAAAAATTCGATAATTAAATTCCGCTTTCGAAATCGATCACGTTTTTTGTGACCTTTACGCATTCACTGTTCAATAGTGGAGTTTCCCTTCCTTTCAACAGAGGAAATGAAGTGACCTTAAAAAGACATCAAAAGTCAATCCGCGACAAAGTAATTTTAAGTTTGAACATATTTTAAGACCTTTCCTGAAAAAAAATCATCGCGAACTTTATTAGAGTCTAAGCTACGTTCATCGACTTTTTTAAATCCTAACCCTAGAAAAACCTTGATCCACCCCTTTTAGCTATATTTATAGCTCATTCATTGAACCAAATAACAAAAACTGGATTGATTGTGATTCAAATTTTTTTCAGGGCAAATTTTCTTTCAAATATGTTCTTGTTCATGTATCGTAACAATTTGACATCTTTTGAAACATTCAGCACTTTGCGCGATTTAAATCCGTGCATTTAAACAAAATTAAGACGGAAAAATGCTCCCACCTGTTTCAGCTGACACACTCAAATCATTGGGCCTCGTTTTTGATACGTATTCATAATCCTCACTCCTCGTAGTCGACGTCGTTCCTGATCTGCTACGTGGCTTCAGGTGATAATTCGATCCATCCTTGCCATCTCTATTGTGTTTATTCCTATCTCTATCTCTGTCTCGGTCTCGTTCCAGAGGCGGAGAGTAAGGCGGAGTCATCATTTCGGGTACACTTTGCTTCTGTTTGTGTTCCCTGATACTTGATACGCTATCTGGAAACACAATCAAAAATTATTTGGCAACTTCAATGAATTTTTCAAAAATTGAGTTATAACTGACTAATGCACATTGAACCCTTCTTCATTTCAAAACATGTCATAAAAAATTTTGCTGTGTGTTCCTCGAAATACTTGAAATTTGAGCTTATTGCATTTTGAATGATTTTTTCTTTGACTATTTGGCAACTATTTTTACCTTTCTTGTAGGGTCTATTTGGAAACTCGTCATCTTCTTCCGCAATTCGATCTCTATTCCTGCTTCCGGCCCTGGGAGATCCAACTCCTGCATTTGTATTCCTTCTACGGACGTCGCCCCTCCCGCCGTCATTTGCGCCTTGGTTATTGCGACTGTATCTCCTGTGGTAGTTTTGGTCCAAATTTGTCGATGCTCGGAGAGGTGGGGTCAGTGTTGACGAGGAAGCACCCGGATCTCCCCTGATATTTGTAGCACGTGTGGGGGTAGACCGGTCAGATGAGCCCATAGGTGAAAAGTATCCCTCGTTCCTATCAAAAGAGCTAAGTAAACGAAATATGTCTGATCAATCTCATACTTCAACAGAAAATTCAACACAGATGCTAAGCGGGGCTTCGCACTACTTGCCATGCCACACTGAAAAAGCATTGCAAGCTAGTAGACGGAAAATGAAAGGAAAGCCACGTAAAGAAAAGCTCATAGCTACAAAAATTTCAAAATTTTGTCTGGAAAGATATTGAATTTGAGGAAAAATTGTCCCGAAACAGAGAAGCAAATGTTAACTTCAGAACATTTATCGAGCGACAACTACGCTGACAAAAAAAATGAGTAAACCCAGATGAGTCGAAAACTAAATGGTCAAGAGAAACGTTTCGAATACTCCTAATTTCCCCTTCCCCTATGCAACACTGCCAATTAAAAACTTAATTTTTCAAACCACGCAAAGTTAGGTCACTAATCTGATAAAACATAAGTAGTCACAATTGAGCCCAAATAAAAAGCTTTTATGAGAAAACAGGAAATTACAAAAAATCAGATGAAGTAGATTTTGGGTTAAAATCATTTTCAAACTAAAAAAACTAAGAAAAAGCCTTTCAAACACTGACAATTAAAAACATCATACAAACAGTTGGGAAAGTGTCAAGTAAAACATGATTCATTTTTTTAAACTTTCATTTTTCAAAAAATAGGTCACACAAGAGCCTGGACACAAATAACACGTTTTTCGCGTAATTTTCATTTTCTTAATTGGAGAGCGTACAAAAGTAAAACAGCAAAAAACCCAATTTCGCGTGATCAAATTTGAAGATATAAAATTATCATGAACTATAAGAGCCTCACTACGTTTATTTCCAAAAACATAGCCAACAGGCAGTTGGAAAAGAGGGAGTGAACGCAAGTAAACAAAAAAAAATTGACTTGCTTTTTGAAAAAATATTAACTTTCGAATTTTAAAAAAAAAATAGATTTCCTTTTAACTATTTGAATACTGGATCAATAGTTACAATTTTTATTTCGCTGGAAAATCTGATAGTTAAATTCCATTTTCAAAAGCAGAAGCCGATCACGTTTTTCGTGGCCCTTACACTTTTGCTGTGCGAGTGGAATTTGCCTTCCTGATATTTTCCTGAAAAAAAAGAGAAAAAATAATAATCACGACCTCCATAAGAGTCTGAACTACGTTCATTACGAGGCCAAACTGTGCATTTTGTGCATTGTAAGCGGATTCCGCAACAAGGACGCTCTCTTTGTACTTCTTTTGGACTTTACTTTCCTTTGATCGTTCCGACAAAATTTTAACATGTTTAAAGACTTGTCTCTGGAATCCAGGAACATACAGACACAAAATTGTGCTCCTATCCAGTGCACAGTTTGGCCTCGTAAGGTTAATCGACTCTAAAACATCACTTTTAAGCTCATAATTTTAGACATCACTATGATTGACACTTCTATTATTGTTAAAATTAACTCATGAAAACTGGATCGAAAGACATTTTTTCATTTCCAATGTGAAAAATAAAGATTCAATAATCGACTCGTGAAACTTTTTTCAGTCCCGTATTTTTGGGCAATTTGCACTATCGTTAATGCAGATCGTAATTTGACTTCAATCTGGCAAGTTTGTCTGCCAAACTTAAAAAGACAAAACACCACTAAAAAATTCGAGATTGAACAATTAAGACCTTACCTTAAAGCAACAAAAAATCACATCAAATCAATGACTTCTTTCATAGAAGCGATACAAGGGAACAACAACAAATTTACAATTTCGAATGGAAAACAAGGCATCAATTTCAAGTAAAATTGTGACAGGCACCAATTAAAGAAATTCCATGAACACAAGGCGCAAATTTTTTCAGTGTTATTAGACATGGAAAACTTTTCAGAAATTGGAACGATTGTATCATGTTAGTCCACGAGCAAACTATCTCATCATATTTCTTAAATGCCAAATCAACTTCGCAAAGAGTTACTAACACGAACAAATCAAAATTGTTTATTAGGACCGAAGTAAACTGACCTATTATGATGTAGATTCCGTTTATTCA
Organism: Symsagittifera roscoffensis; assembly: GCF_963678635.1. Taxonomy (NCBI): domain Eukaryota; kingdom Metazoa; phylum Xenacoelomorpha; order Acoela; family Convolutidae; genus Symsagittifera; species Symsagittifera roscoffensis. The sequence continues at coordinate 27,768,095 of NC_087066.1, read as the reverse complement.
TTTCAGATGCTCTTCTTCTTTTTCCATTTGTTCCTCCAGCAGCCCTGCCTCCGTGATGTCTACTAGCACCCCCTCTGTCACTCATAGTATCCCAGTCATCTGCATTAACCCGTCTTCCCATTCGATCTCTATCACTCAATCTATCTTCGAAATCACTGAATCTTTCGTCTCTATCACTAGCTACTAATTCATGTTCGTTCACGTTCATTCTGTGCATGATACGAGACTGCACACCACCGCGATTCGTTAAATTTCTCCTTCTTCCCGAGAAATGAGCCGTATCCCCTCGTGAATGCGGCGTGTACGAAAGATAATCGTTGACAACTTCGTGGTCTCCTTTGATGTAAGGCTCCGATTGTCGGCGAGATTTCTGTGACTGGCTGTCAGCCACAGCTGAAGGCGCGTATGGTCTGTGAGTTGTTTGGGATTTCCATGATCCGACAGGTGACAATTTGTCCCGGTCATCGTAATCATCGAAATCGTCCAGTTCTCTGATAAAATTACAAGCAGAGTCCAGGACACTTAAGGAAATTTTGTAAAATTTCACCAAACAAAGTGATAAATAATGAGAAGCTTTTGTTACTGAGCATTAAAGTTTGCAACAAGAAGCTACATGGAAGAGAAAGAGAAAAAGGAAACAGAAAAAAATACGGACTTGTTTTTTTGAAAAAATTTGAACTTTCGAAAAAATAAATGGCCTTGAAGATCTTTGAATTTCAAGAAAAATTTATGAGAGACACTTTTTGATGGCATTAACTCCATTTTAGAAAACTGTATCAATAGGTCAATGTTTTATTTGATGGGAAATGTGATAATTAAATTCCATAATCGCAATTAAAAGTCGATCACTTTTTTGTGACCTTTATGCTATTTTACTATTCGATAGTGGAGTTTGACTTCCTTTTAACAAAGAAAATGATGTGCACTTTAAAAGAAATCCAAATTGAAATCGCGATATACGAAAAATGAGAGTGAACAAACGAAGACTTCCGGAAAAAACGAAAATCATCAGCACCTATAAGAGTCTGAGTTACGTTCATCGACTCTAAATCACTTCGTTCATGACCAATTTGTTCACCAACACTTCGTTCATTGAATTCGTTTATAGAAGATAGCTATTTCAGTAAATTAAAACTTTGACCTAACAATGCGAATGAATATACGAAACCGATCATCAAAACACCACGTTTCATTTCCAGGACAGGACAGACATTGTCTCGGCCACCTATCAAATGAGCTGTATCTCAATTTTGAATACCTCCTACCTCTGCTCGTTTCGAATTTCAGCGTATCTTAAAGGCGATTCCACTCTCTCCCTATCTCCAGGGTACAAATGACTCCTCTGATGATACACATGACCTCTTTCCTCCAGCGGAGATCCTCCGGGAGATATAATCTGTCGCGAATGTAATGGACCCGCTGTTGATTCCAGAATGTCTATTGAGTTGCGTCTAGGAAATATATTTGAAAGGCCTCCAACGAAGCTTTTGCGTAAGTGCTTGGGAGTATTCGGAGCCGTCATAGTTCCAACTGGGGTACCGCGGTCTTCAAAATCAGGAGCAGTTCGGAATCCTTCTCCGCTATAGAGATTAGCGATACCTACATATAAGTTAAACTTTGTAGCTGCCACCAAAATGCATAGATTAGTTTTCATGGCTCCTGTTTCCCCATGGTTAAAAAGTAAGGTTATCAAAAGTTTATCCTAAAACAAACCTCTACAAGAAATGATCAAACATCGGACGAGGATATTTAAAATGTTCCCCATTTAAACTATGCCATTTTAAAAGTTTTCGCCCTTCTAAACCTTAATTGGCGAACTTACTTGACACAAACCGAGACCCTTTGAGATCTCGCAACGGAAAGAATCTTTCAAAATTCCTTGAAAGAAATCGATTCGACGAATCAATTTCTTCCTCATCCTCGTCCTCAGCCCCGTCTCCTCGGTTCACCAAGCCAATATTCGAGACGCCGTCTCTGGCTAACTTCTCAGATAGAACTCTCAAATCAGCAATCGAAGTGCTGGCCAAGTTTCCTCCATTCAGAATCACTCCTTAACAATCAACATCAATTCGATTTATTTGAAACCTTATGTCAAGTTGAACTCGTATGTGTTTGATGAGCATAAAATCACAAAATATTCCGACCACAGATTTGTTTTAAAATCTGCCGAACAAAATAAAAAAGCGCAAAATATGTAAACCCAGAAGATTTTTAATGCAAGCCCATTCATTTTCACAAAATGATACATTTCAGTAGACTAATTTTTCTTGAAACCGAGAACATTTTACGAAGTAAGGATTCAAAGCCTTCAGTGCAAGATTTCAAAGATATTTGGCCAATTTCTAAATTCAATCACCTCTCGCATTTATATTTTTATAGTTTTTCAATAATTGATGACGTGGTCGGAACCATATCTACATGAGTGCACACTTTTTTTCACAGTTGACTGGACAATTTCAAGTACAAAGTTATCATGGTAACACGCTGAAAGGTACCGTTAATTGAACAAACAAATACGGAAACAAACTAAGCTAAAACTGACCTACAGATTGCCGGTACAAACTCTATTGATACATTTCACATGCTTATTAGTCAAATTTTTTTTACAAAATCTGCGAAAAAACACTGTTCTTAATGTATAATTTTTGCAAATCACTATCTGCCCCTCCCCCCCCCCCCTTACCGCCCACTATTTGTAAACGTCGAGAAAACTAAGGATACAGTCCAAAGATTTTCCACGTAAAAACATTGAAAATCGGAACCAAAAAGCTAATATTGGTTAAGGAATAAAGTTCAGTCAATCGCCGATTTGCGCAGCCTGATTAACGCGTTCATTGATTCCAAAAAGTTAATCCTGATTTTCATTCGAAATTGAATACATTTCATGCTAGGGTCAGATAGGTCAAACTAAACATGTGACTAATCAGAGAAATCAGAATTCATATGCAAATGCACACAATTACTATTGTACACACTTTGCATAAGGCCCTGCAATTTGCCTAAGTCTGGCAAGGGAATACTTCGCAAATTGCTGAGCAGCTTATCAACTGCAGTCCAGTTGATCTCGCCTGAAAAAAGATCAAACCAGTCAGATAAAATTTCAGATCATGCCCAGCGGTTCTTTTCAATCACATCCCCTGAATTTGATTCCGGTTGAATCATTTCCTCAATAATTTTATTCTTATGCAAATGTTTAATTTTTAGTCAGGGAGTATAACCGAAAAGACCCATGCCGAATATGAAAGTGTTCGCCAATCCATTTCTGTTCAAAGTAGTTTGAAGGTATAGAGAACAAGAAATGAGTCTGCTGTGATCTGAAGATTCTTTCTCAATCAAATAGAAATAAAGATTAAAGGCTAACTTCCACTTACCATAAGAATCTTCAAGATATTCGTCCCAGCCGATACCTGAAAAAATTTAAAATTTTTTTTGAACATGCTTTTCAAGCACGAAAAAAAACATCGGCAAAATTTTTTGAAAATTATATTGGCATCCGATTATATTTTTCCTCCTAACTTTTTTTATTTCAAGTTTTAGAAGGGTATTTGAAGCACGTAGGATTCATTTTCCAATCATCTTGGTTTAAAAAAATGTGTTTCGAACCGTTGAGATCCTTGAACTATTTCTGCCCAAATCGGTATACGATTCGCCACAAATACTGAAAAATGACAGCGAATTATACAGAAATAGCTTAAGGGTTCATCGAAGCCAAATCTTTGAACTATACTCACTTGTGATCATGGGTGGATTGTTCATAGATGCTGAGGGCAGAGGACTGGGAGGAGGGAGTGTGGGGCCATGTTCGTCATGAGGCTGTAACTCATATGTGTGGGGCTCATCGTCCAGCAGAGCACGCTCCAGATTGAGCACAACCTGGAATAAACCAGTTTCTGCACTTGGGAGGACGTCAAACTTGCTATGACGTCAAGAAGCAGTGAACATGAGACAATTTTGTAAAAATTGATATACGCAACTGCCATTAAGTTTCCGTTTTTCATCTTATGGTGCGAAAAGTTTAAAACCGTTGCTGTTTTATCTAAACATCTGATTACAAAAATCAATGCTGCCAAATACGACCAAAAACCAGCTTAAAACACTTTCAGCACTTTCGCTCAACTTACTTCTCCCAAGAACTGTCTTCTTTGAGACTTCATATATAGATCCCAGATCGTCAGTTCCAATTCATTGTCCAGCTGCATCTGTTCCGATGTCACATTCACTGCAAAACTCATGTTCCAGATGGGCTTACAAGTGTGTAGAGCTGTCTTCGTTCTCCCTACCAGCTCATCACTACACAAACAAAATTCTTGTCGTTTGTATCAAAGCATAGGACAATCAAACTAAGGGAGTAGCAGCGGTAGAAAGATCAGTGATTCGAGGCGCACCGTCATCCTTGTCCCTTGTTTGCACCTTTCCCAGCTTCCCCCCAAGAGTAGTTTTCAACAAAGGGGGATAACAGCTTCTCGTACTGATTAGGAGGAACAGTTAGTCCTTTGCTTTGCATTGTAGAAAAACATTCTTCATAACAATAAATAAAAACTTCTACCATCAGAATAGCACTATCATATTTCATTCTCCAATACCTTCCAGTTGTACATTCAAGTTTGTTTTCAGCGCAAAGATTTGGTGATTATTGATTGCTAAACGTTATTCATTTGATTTCAAATGCTGTTTTTGATTGAAAACCTGAACGGTTTATCTGTTCGATGTGATTCATTTAATGATAGTCTCACAAAACTGACTCTGAGTATATTGCCGGTACTTACCTTCTGTCAGGCAGCAGATGAATCTTCACATAAGCATTCCTCGGTGACCCATCTTCCCTGGGCGACAGCTCAAACGCCCCTATTACGGTCACAATCAATTGTAGCTCCAGTTTATCATACCACAATTTCAACTGCAGTTTGGAGCCAACTGAAGCTGCCAGCTGATCCTGAAGTGGCAGGCGTCGTGCACTGGGCAGGTGAGATTTTCTGCCAGCTGTCCTGCCTACTTCCGGAATCGGGTCGTCAAAAGGTAGAGCCACTGGTACATCAATATCCCTAAGCACAAAATTTCCTGATTAGCTATATAAAACTACCTTGTGTGGATATGTTAAAAAATTACAGACGTTAATTGTAAAGGATGTAATTTTTCAGCTATGATATTGTTTCGACAGTCTTTCGCACGCTTATACTTACAAAAAAAAATTTAGTATTTTCCGCGAAAAAATGAGCTTATCGCTTATCACAATCATAATCAGTTTCTTTAAAAATTAAAGCATACTTTTTTGAAATCGAAAGACCGATTCCAAGAAAAACCAATAGAATGTCCAGTTTGCGCCACCATCCCAGTCGACACAGACTCATCGAGCCAATCGAAGGGACTAGAGAATGCAAACTACAATCACGTCAACTCTTTCATTAAAAAGAGGAGTGAAGTTTTATTTCTGATGGTGTAATTCAGACGAGCAAGAAACTCGACTGCGATTTACTGAGAACGTGGTAATGACACGAACCCAACATCAGAGAATAATTTAAAAGCAGGGTGGATCAATATATCAATAAATACACATATCTGCTGGATTCACAATTGAGATATTCTTAATTGACCTTCATAGAAATATTAGGGTTTTTATCTCCTCCACACAAATTCCTCAGATTCTGTTTTAGTCTTTGATGCTGATTTATTTCTTTTCCAACACTCATGTATGTGCATTACATGTAAATTTTGAAAGTAGATTCATGTATATTCATGAGCAAGAGAAAATATATTCATAAGGAGTGGACATAAGCGAGTATATTTGAGATAGAGCCCAGCAAAGTGCATCGAGTATTTTCATTGTATTGGAAAATAACAGACTTCTTGCTACTAAAAAACAACAACAGAAGTAGATGCTTAGAATACCTCCTGCATACAACCAGTTGTACGTGAGTGTCTCTCTTAGACTCCAGAATGATTTCAGTGACCTCCAGCCTGCTGAGGTTGCGCAGCGGCTGATCATTCCACTCCAGCACTTCATCTCCTACAAATAATCAATTATTTAACCAACGATAGCCGGCCGGTTGCTCTGCAATGAGTACTAAGTTTCCACAAGTAAATCTATCGTTTTCTGTGGCGAAATGAAGAACCATGAAGAGTGACTCTTCATTAAATTCGTCTACAAAGCAAAAAATCTAATCGGTTTTTCTCGATGAGAAACATTTTCGGAAACTTCTAAAAATCAATCAAATCAAAACTAAACGGGCTTTAATACAATAGATCACCTTATCTGATAGTCTATCTTATCTGACGCTTATTTGAGGTACCTGTTTTGTGTGAAAGAATGAAGTAAAAAAGTTACAAAACTGAAGCTTAAAAACAGCAAGATGCAGCTTGATGTTCGCAACAATAACACATTCAAGCTTAGCTTAAACTCCATTACAACTTTGCTCGAATGGAGTATTTAATTTAAATCCAAGAAGGAACCATTTAACTTTCTTTAATTGACCTCAGTTTGAGCAAATGGTACTTTCAAGGTAAAAAACATGGCAATTCGAAGATATCTACTGACCTGGTCTTAGCATGCCTATCAAGTCGGCTGCCGATCCAGGCTTCACGCTAATGATGAATGCGCCCAAATGACCGGGTGTAATCACTTGACCTCCTCTGACTTTCAAGCCCAGTTCTCCTGTGCGTGTTCTCGGCAACACCATTCGGCCAATCAGGTTATTAGTTTCTGGATCGGGTAGCCAGTGAACAGAGTGCTGAAAAATATCCAGGAATTAAAAATGATGCTCATGGCAGTTCATGCAAAGTGAGGAACGACAAAATATAGTCAACACCATTCCACTTTTCAGACAAAAAGCATTCAAACAAAGAAAAGGATATGCATTAGACAAAAGAGCATCTACTAATTAGAAGCTGAACTAAGTATGAAATTCTTCTCCTTCTTAATTTTCGCACCTTAAAATGTTCCAGTCATTCTGTTTTAATCATACAATAGCCAAACTATGCTACGATACAAATGATCGCACCCTAAAAAGAAATATGTTTCTTCTCAATAATTCATCCATTTTAGTCAGCCATGCTCAGGTAGGTGATCGGCAGCTAAACGACTAATTACCACTCCAGCACAGGTTGAGGTCTCTACTTTTGCTCGACGTACACAACACAGCCTGGAGATAGTACAGGATATGACGTTGTCCCGGTGTCAGGGGAGTATAGGAGGCATAACCGCTAGGGGGCAGGGTGGTAAATTGAGACGGCAAGGTGAATGATGCTAATTACAAGTGGGCACTAACTCGCTGCATTACACTCAGGGGATATTCAATTCATCACATTCACCAATATCATAGTGACAGTTGTGAAATATGACTGCGCTCGATTGGATAGTTGCAGGAAAATAATTCAAGCAAGTTTTCATCATATGATATAATTGAATGGTTTATTTGTTCACTATGCTTCGAAAATACACTTATAAAGAAGTCGACATCCTATATATTCAAATAATAAATATCTCTAGGCATGGTTTCTGCAGTGAAGTTTCGATTCAAAAGAATTCTACGAATTGTTTCGACTATCAAAAGGAAAAAATTCTACGTTAATGCAATTGATACTATTAACTCAAATAAGTCCGAACTCAGAGGCACCTGGTGTCAAGAAAGTGTGCTGCCTTACGGGTTAAATAGCAAATTAATTTTGACAAGTACAAAACCCCAGGAGAAAATGTCTTCATTTCGAAAAGCCTTGAACGCCTAGGTAGTTTCTAAATTTAGTCTGAGAATATCCTGACAACGTACGATGTTGCATCCAGAAGCTCAAAAGGAAAACTTTACTTCGCGATTGCGTCAAACTGATAGCAGATGCATAAGAAAATCACATCATGCTCATGCAAAAAAAATCAACCACGGTATCACTATATGTTGTACCCTGGCGGATGTGAGTGAGGGTGAATTCGAGGCTCCCCCGGCCACCGAAACGGCGGATGAGTTAGTCACTCCCAAAACACCCGCCGGAAGAGACATGACGTCATCATCCATGAGGGATTCCGCCCAGCCTGGCAGGCCAAGGAAGCAAACACAGCAGATATTAGAGACCCCATATTAATTCTATTAAAATTACAAAATTTCTGCTACACATCACTGTTTGTTAGTCTCAATAATACCATTGAACATTGTTGTTTTGTTACCAACATCATTTCAAAAGCTCATAATATGACTATTTGAAAAATATAGATTTAGCTCAAGTTCTGCACGAGACTAGGTTAGTCTTAAACCTTTTTCTCACACTTGAACACTATTGAACAACAGGTGACTCACCTGAATCTGAATGTATACTGTAGTCTGAATCGTCAAAGAACTCGTCCCCCAGACTGGAAATCTCAGTGGTTGATCTCAATTCATCTTCTTCACCACTGCTGCTGAAGGATCTATGGAGTAAACCCATCACATCTGGGCCCCGCCCAGTCATTGCCTTCAGTCTGGAGTCCCGAACAGTAGAGTGAAGGGAGTTAGATCTACTGTAGAAGATAAATAGGGCATAATTCAAACTGAACATAGCCAACAGAGAATTGGAAGTGTCAATGAACGCAAGAAAACCGAAAAAAAATGACTGACTTGTTTTTTGAAAAAAATCTTGATTTTCGAATTTCAAAAAAGTAGGCCTTAAACTCTTTGAATTTCTAGAACAATTTATGATTGACACTTTGTTGATGAAATTAACCCAACTTGAAAAAAGATGATTTTAGTTTTTAGATATCCCAGCGGAATAAAAGTTTCATCTTTTTACAAGTTGGGCTAACGAAATCGGAAATACGCGCGAAATAACGTGAACGACTTGATTTTAGTTTATAGATATCCCAGCGGAATAAAAGTTTCAAGTCATCCACGTTATTTCGCGCGTATTTCCGATTTCGTTTTGAAGAGCGCAGTTTGTCTTTTTTTAGCTAATGAAATTGAAGATCAAAATTTATGACTTTGTCCTGAAAAAGAAATCAACTCGATTCCTACTTTTTAATGAATGTTACTCACTTTTTGTCAACAACTGTAGTTGATTAAGCCTGAGTTATGTTATCAGCTTTTGTCTTGTTCCTCTAATCACGCCACGCGTGCAAAAAAACACACTATTTTATACATTTGCTAACAAGTTTGTATCATTTTTGTGCGTGGCAAGATGAAAGGAGCGAGACAAAAGCTGATAACATAACTACATTTTTGACTGAATCGACTACATTGTTTTGAAATGTTGTCGGAATATTCTGAACTACATGCATAGCAACCGGATATTCTTGTTACAAACTGTTTATCATTGCAAAGCTATGATCTTAGTAACTTATTTAGTTGCCGCGACAACCATAATCTACTTTCCCAACCAACATCTTGATAATTGTATCTGTTCTAAATCAATGAAAAATGTGAGATGAACATTTTTAGCCTCAACTGATTTACGAAATATTTCTGTCACTGATAAGGTTGCACCCGATCATGAGCGAATTGTTCTAAAATTGTATTATTTTTTTTAAAATCTCAAACCAATAAGCAAACTTTAAATTTGAAAAAACCGAATTTCAAAGAAAAAAACAGATGCAACCGGATATTCTTGTTACAAACTGTTTATCATTGCAAAGCTTTGAATTTCTAGAACAATTTATGATTGGCGCTTCTTTGAAAACATTAACCCAAATTGAGAAAACTGGATCAAAATTGGAAGTTTTCATTCCGCTAGAAATCTAAAAATTGAATCCCGCTTTCGAAAGTAGAAATTGTTCACGTTTTTTGCGCCACTTTCACGTTCGTATTTGGAGAGTACTAATAATGTAAATCTCAGCAGATGGATTTCAATTGAACTCAAAAAGTGCATATATACCTAAAAGCATTCATAAATGCATCAACATGTATGAATGCACATCTGTAGTTACTAGAGCATTTTAAGACTTTCCTGAAAAAAAAATGACCAAAACCTATATAAGAATCTTTACTACGTTCATTTCTCTTAAACACAAGAACAAAAATTGCAGAAGAAACTGCGTGGCTCGTCCAATTTCCAAGATACCAATTTCAAATTCCATTCCTCTCGTAAAATTCCAAAAAAGCAATGGAATATGTAGGCACACAGGAGAGCGAGCCTACATTTTCCATCTTTCTTTTGACATCACTTTTTCGAAAATCCTTAACGTAGTTTTTGACCAAAAAAATTTCCGTGAATTGAAAAATTTTCCAGTGCTCCTAAAAAATTGAAAAAAAACATATCCGATACATTGATTGGAAAAGAGTCGATAAATGCAAGTAAACAAAAAAAGCTATGACTCAATTTTTTGAAAAAATATCAACTTTCGAATTTCAAAGAAACAAATAGATGGCCTCTCTTAAAGCTAATTTGAGTTTCTAGAAAAATTTATGATCGACACTTTTGGAAACTGGATCAATGAGTAAAATTTTTATTCCGCTGGTTATCTGAAAATTTCATTTCATTTTCGTAAATAGAAGCCGATCACGTTACTGTGACCTTTACACTCTTGCTGTTCGATTATGAGCTTGCCCTTCTTTTAACAAAGAAAATGGACTGAACTTAAAAAATCAAAAGTCAAACCGCGAAAATGTAAATTTGATCCTGAACAAAGTTTAGGACTTTTCCTGAAAAAGAATCAGCGCAAACTATATAAGAGTCTGAACTACGTTAATCGAATTTCAAAAAGTAGGAGTTGGAAAATATATGCTTGAACAGCGTACCAGCTAATAAAAATTGCATTTGGAACAAAAACGGAAAACAAGCCGTCAAAAATTAGGATGAAAATCGAAAGTCCACAAAAATTCAACAACTTCAAATGAACACAGAGACAAATCTTCGCTTTGCAGATACTTGCGAAAACACAAAAAAAGCGGCACTAAAACTTGAAATAAGAAAAGGAAAAGTAAAAATAGGCCTTAAAAATTAAAACTTTTGATGTAGTGGATTCGATATTACGACCAGGAAATTTGAGGTCCCCTGTCCTCGCTTCTGCGCCAAGGAACCTTGATAATTTAATTACACCAGCGACAAATAAGGCAGCTAGATATGCTAATAAATTGCCAATGCTATGCAGCAAAAGTAGCACCAAATTCTAATAGACAAAACTTTGCAGGTAATAATTTGGAATACAAAAACAGAGCATCCACACTAACTTTGCATGTAATAATTAGGTCAGCATAAAGCCAAGTTACGTATACCTTGTGCATTTCAAAAAAAGAAGATATATTGAGCAGGAAAACTCTGAAATAGAGTTATTATTGTGCTGTTGTTTGAAACAAATAGCTTTTTGGTTCATTAAAAATGCATCAACTGTGTTAACTTATTTTTTTTATCGCATGCCAAAGCATACGCTATCAAAAAGCTGTAAAGATTCCTACAAAAGTGGCTTCAATATTTGCAACATAGGTTAGAAAAAATAGGCGTACCATTGCAATACGTGCACAAGTGTGAAAAAGCTTCATTGTTTTGTCGTCGACCTTTTTTAGGTTGAACCATTAAATTTTCTTAGCACTTTCAGACCACTATAAATACCCTTTTTTGACCAAATTTTTTTTGCGGCAAACAAATTTTTGAAGCAACAGATAAAAAAGCTGTTTTAAGAAACGGACAATAAATCAAAAGATGCACCTTCCCGAGGGTCATTACTTTATGTGTGAAAACAATGGGCGCAGCCGCTTATTAAGTGCGCTTCCCACAACTTCTACCCATTGAATTTCAAAATCTCGGATTTGAGCGGGTAGTTTTCGAGAAAAAATGAAATTAGAAAAAAGTTTCGAATTAGTAAAAAAAGTCGGCAACCTCTGAGATTAAAACCTGCGACTTGGAAATTAAGAGACGCACACACTATCCACTCAGCCACGGAAGCATAATGGTACCAAACACTAGCCACAAATTAAACAGAACAGATGCTATCCAATTTCCAATGCTACATGGACAATTTCAAATAAGTTAACACTTCTATTGGCGAGTTAGGTTAGAAAAAATGCACGTTAAAAATACACTAAGCTAATCGAAAGTGTAATAACACAGAGGCGAATCTACTCTTCGCAAACACAAGCGAGGAAAATGAAAAAAGAGCTCTAAACAGGCAAAAAAAAGTGAAATAAGGAAAAGATTTAAAATAAACTTGAATTTTTTTTTGAAAATAATAGTATCACGTTCTCACATCTGCTCAACGACAGCTTGTAATTTCACTAACAGTAGCCACCAATAAAGCAGCTACAGTTTCTATCAAAATTCCAATGTTATGCAGCAAAAATTTGACCAAGAAAATTACTTAAATTTTCCGGATTTGAACAACCGACCTGTTGATTAGGAGTCTCACGATCTCGCATCTGCACCACAGTCGCTTGGAAAAAAACTAGTGGCCCAGCTAATGCTAGATTTACCTGTTCTAACAATCTTAATCGTATATGGTACTGCTACGAATATGCGTCGTTTTCAAAATTTCAAAAAAGGACTTTACGCTAAACCCTAGTGTTTCTCTGCTAAGAAGGAGATGAACCGCTTATTTAAACGTGAAAACTTTCACTAAATTTTTTGAAATACAGTCTTTATCTCAGATTTGGCTGAGTTTTTTCGAAAAAAAAATGAAAAAAGATTCCAAAAATCGATTAAAAAGTTCACTTTTCCTAAATCCATAAACTTTTCTCTACTAACGCAGGTGAATTGCCTCTGCTTTCCACAACCTGATTTTCAGATTGAAGATTTCTGCACCCTGAATTTTTAGATTGAACCCTTAATCTCAGATTAAGCTGGTAGTTTTCGAGAAAAATAACGAAATTTCGAATTAAAAAACGGTTAAAATTTAAAAATAATTTTTCTTAAATCCATATCACATTTTCTACCAAAAAAACAGGGTAAAACGGACTGCGCAGAGAAAAACTAAGCGGCATAGAAAAGCTAAGCGGCATAGAAAAGCTAAGCGGCATAGAAAAGCTAAGCGGCATGATAATTTGAATGAACTATCAACTTCAGAATCAGCAGGTTATTTAAAAAAAAAAGAATAACAGGCAAAATTTCAAAAATTGGACATTTTTCAAAGCGATATTTTTTTCAAAACGCAGGGCATAGCCACTTGAGCAGGAAAGATTTGCATACCAGATTTTTTATATTCGCTGGCACCATTAATCTCAGGTAGTTTTTCAGAAAAGTCAAAAAGTTTTAAAATTAACCGAAATGGCAAAAAATAGGCTATTTTCTACCGAATTTGGGGAACAGCTATTTGAGAAGTGGAGATCCCCATAATTTGCTTTTTTGATTCAAAATTTTACCTCAGATGGGTTTTTAAAATTGTATTGTGTTTGTAACTTTCGAAAGCCGTACAACGGGAACTAAAATGAAAAGAGAGTAGCGATATGTAGAGGCACAAAGAAGAGCAGACAGTTTTTCCATTGGTTCCACTTTTTTGAAAACCCTTACAAAAGTTTTTGAGAAGAATTGAAATTTCTGCGAATAGCGCAAAATTTTCCAAAGCGTCGCAAAAAAAAACGAAAAACAACAAATCCCATTCACTTTCATAACAGATGTTTTTTTTTCAAATAGGACCTAACACTAGCCAAAAACAAAGCAATATAGCCATTAAATTATTTATGCTTAAATATGATTAAATTGAAATACACCAAAAGTGCCACTAAATGAGGACTTCTATTTGCGATTTCTTCATAATAATACACTACGCTTCGCTTGTGTAAATTGGTAGTTTTTTTTTGAATTTTCAGAAAACTCCGCATGTCTGATCAGCGGCAGGATTTGAGCAGCAGAAGGGCAAGAAAACTTGTTTACGAGAAAAAAGTCCAGTTACCGATTAAAAGCCACTTGCTCTGGGAACATAACTTGCTCTGGCAAGTGAAAAGATAACTGGCACAAATTGAGCCACCTACCAAAGTTCTTCAACTTACTTCAAGTTCCTTTACCCACGCCACGCCACGCTCAAGAAAAACGACAAGTTTGAAAAGAAAATCGAACAAAATAATTTCTGTTCGACCTGTTCTACTTGCACAAAACTGGCCATTCTTTTTACCTTTTTCCTCTGTTGTAATAATGCACAGGCGTTGTCTTAGTCATTCCAGGTCTCCAATCACCAGCCGACATATCCGAACTGAATGAGTCATGCTTGTCCAGCATCCCTCTCTTCCCCATCCTCCTCCTTCCGCCTCCAGTTCTATGATGCCTCCCGTCCATTTCGAATTCCGCAACACTCATAGGGTACATGCCGGATTGACCTCCTTGTGTCATCATTTGGGGACTATCTGGCATACTGCCAGGCTGGTTCATCCCTCCGTTGTTATAGCCCTGATTAGGGTTTTGCATTCCGTACTGGGATGGGTCCTGGTAGTTAGGCATTGTAAAAGAAGGCGCCGATACTTTCCGGTTCGAGTTTATATCGCTAGGCGAAGCTGGCATCGATGATCCTCGACCGTAGGGGGAGAAAGGGGAGTTCATTCCACCACGCATGTATCTCTGCAACAATAGACGACAAAATCAAGACAACTTAAGTACCAAAAAAATATATTCATGATAAGCTGTAACTGTTATGAAATACGACGCATAATGCGACACAAATAACATGAAAACTAACCTTGATGCGAAAGCGCTAATACAAAAACCATATTTGAAAAAAAAAATCGATGGCAAGTAGCTGTAAAGTTAAGTTAAAACGTTGACTCACTCAGACTCATTAGGTCATTAAACTGAAAATTATAATAGCTGCATTTTCCGTAAAATCATGACTTTTAAATTGATTGTTTTAAGATGAACTACCTGGTCTGCGGGCATTGAGTGTCTCATCCTATTGAATCCATGATGGAATCCCGCCCTTCTTGGGTAGAAGCCTCTGCCTCTGTAGGGCATGCCTCTTCTTGCAGGTACCATAGGCGGCTGTCCGGATATCGAGTTAAACTGATTTGGACCCATTTGGTTCTGCTGATTTGGGTAGAAACTCTGCTGTTGATTAGACTGCTGGTTATTGAACCATTGACCTTGTTGTTGATTGTTTCCGAACCCCATTTGTGGGATATTATTACCCATGCCGCCCTGTTGTTGATTTTTACTACCCATCATCATTTGTTGATTTTGTTGTACTTGGTTTGAGTTTAGTGTGTTCTGGTTTGCAACTTGACTAGATTGTGATGTTACGGTCTTACTCGCTCCGCCCACAACAGGTAATATTTTCTGACCAAGCATCTGGAACAAGTTACCAGCTGAAGGCCTCCGACTATCACTGTTCAAGTTAGGAGTCTGAAGTTGACCCGGTACTTTATTCTGCATGTTTTGATTATTAACCAAGTTTCCGTTTGGCGCAAACTGCCCTTGAGTTATTCCGGGATTTCCCATGTTTGTCATATTGTTCCCTGTAGGGTTATTAAGGACCGAATTATTTGTGGAAGCGCCGTTGTTTTGGTAATTTTGCTGATACGGAGATTGCTGTTGTTGATTTTGCTGATATTGCGAGTTATTGATTTGCTGTTGATTGTTAGTTATATTACCCATGTTACCGTGATTTATTTGGTTCAAGTTGGTATTGCTGCTATACATTTGCTGGTTGTTGGGTTGCATATGGGATACTAAACTAGTCTGAGAGCCAAAATTATTTGTTGGGGATGGCGAGACATACAGCCCGCTACTACTATTGTTGTTCATGTTATTGCTGTTAATGTTAGCATTAAAATTGGAATTCGAATTATACTGCCCTTGATTTTGATAATTGTAACTTGGGTCACTGCTATTATAGTAGTTTTGGTTGTTTTGGCTGCTAAACTGGTTATTCTGATTCGAGGAGTTTTGCATGTTAACAGGCATCGTCACGCTATTCTGTCGGCTCAAATCACCCTGAGACTTCTGATTCTGTTGATTCTGACTGACAGGTTGATTTGAGGAGATGCTACTGGTTGACGATGATCCCAGATAAAACGGCGACGAAGCCTGGTTATTTTTGCTGACGGAATTTTGCTGATTCATAGAAGACACAGGAAACTGGCCTTGGTTATTTTGTTGCCCAGACGAGAAATTTGATCCAGTCATTTGCAGGTTTGAGTTTCCGCTTACGTTACTCATATTATTTGTCATGCCCATACTGTTATTGGTATTCTGATTGCTGCTCGCATTTATATGATTCGGCATCGTAACTGAGTTGCCTCCAGGTGGCCCTTGAAAGTTGTAATTTTGGTTAGACTGGGTCATCATGTTCGATGATTGAGGCATGTTGGGATTCGACGACAGGTCTTGAGTTCTTCCGGGATTTGTCAAGGATGCTGCCGGATTCTGATCAGATTCTTTGTTTGGCTGCGGGAATAAAGGATCTAAGTCAGGCAGAGACGGGTTTCGCATCCATTTTCCACTCTTTGCCAGCAATTCTTGTTTCTTCTTGCATAGATTGCAGAGCCATATTAGCTAGAACGAAAGGACAAAATTGATCGAATTTTATAATGGAAACATTAGAAACCTAAAAAAATGAACAACGTCCTGATAAAATTTATAAATAAATGCCAAATAATGAGAACTGTTCTCCACTTTCATCTAAAAAAAACATTGAAAATATAAGCAATCAATTTTAGCAACCATTTCTTATCTTTCGCTAAATGCATATTTTTGAGAGCGAAATTATTGAAATGAAATCATTTGATCATCTCTCCATGCTCTTAGAATCACCTGTTAAAAAGCATCCGATTACGAAATGATTGTCAAATGGTAAGGTCAAATGATACAAAAATAAATTACATGAAATAACAGCGTTTAGATGGGGACGGGTGGCTATTTCAATTCCCTTTGTTGTCGCTTCATCCCCACGGCACATGGCATCATAAAACGAGTTACTCCAGTAGAAGGTAGTGTGGGTGGGATCAGTGAATAATGGGTGCGTAATAGGGATTTTAATTATAGATACGATGCCATTATACATCCTCGATCATGACTGTTTAGCACTGAATTATTTTAGCACAAAATGGAATAAAAAAATTCACCAGATTTCGATATTGGCAGGACAGAATGAGTAAAATCGAATATGCAAAGTCAACATGTATGGCAATGACGGGTAGTGTTGGTTGGTGGGTGTTTTTATTCGCCTGTAGACATAATTGATTTTTTACTAACTCATTCAGAGACAATGATTAGTAGACCCTACCCATTCCAGACAGCAATAATAGATGGCCGGCCCAGACGCACCCGCATCAAAAGATTTCACATTTCTCTATATTCGCCACATTTTTATATATTTGTCGCAATAAATTCAATCAAAATTCGTAATGACGAAAGAAAAACAAATTATAATGTGCCGCAAACCACAGTCTAGTTATTGAATATTCAAACTGCGGACGGGAAGAAAAGTGCTTTTATTTGAACCACGTTTGTCCAGATAGAAAGAAAAGAATAAAAAATTGATTTGAGAGCACATTGGAAAGGAGCAGGCGTCAAAAAGAGCAATATCTCCTGAGGCAAGTGATGGCAGTCACCGTCACATCAAACACTGTGTTGCAAAACTAAAAAAAAATAGAGCCATATAAACAAAAGAGACAAATAGCCAGCGGTTGCTTTTGTGCTATTTATACAGGCCGATGTATAAATAAGCTTCAAAGAGCAGAAATTAATTAAAAGTTACATAATAGTTGTCCAGTGCTTACAAAAGCTATGTAAAAAGCCGCAGAATCGAACGAGATGACAAACCTTTTGATTTGGGCATGTACTGTGCTCATTTTCGGTTTGTTTTCACATCGGCTATTCGTCCAAAATCCACGACATCATTGTTCATACTCCTTCATATATCGAAAAATTTGATACCAACAACAGTAAAAACCACGCATTCAGAATATTAAAAGCACACCAATAAAACATCATCACTAGTTCAGATTTTTCATGAAGATATAACGTTAAATGTGGCTAAGCAAATCCTTTTTGTAAAAACTGAAGGTAAAGGCACCAAACGTAATGAAAGGACAACGTCACAATTGAGTTAGGACTGGAGTGTAACTCATAGAGTAATTTCGGATAGGGTACACCGTCTGCTCGTCACGCTATCTTATTTTCGGCCGGATAGATTCGTGCAACTTCTTAGTCTAATACCGATCCTAATCTTACTCTTATACTATCTAGTCTCAGGTTGTTTAACTAGTCTCTGCTAGGCTCAATAGATCTAGGGTATACTGGTTTATTGCGGCTGCTGAAGTGCTCGGGAGAGTCCAACTAATTTCTAAGTTAAATTCAAATCTCTCTGGTGCTGAAATTACAAGTAACTTCAGCACTTACAAATAAGTGGGTTGTTAGTTAGATGGATCATGATTGGTTAATATTAAATACTTTACATTGGTAAAACATTTAATTTATCCAATCATAAAATATAGTTTAGATCAGGTTCCACCCATCCGGGTTTTACAGAGTTTTTTAGAACAGTTCTTTTGTAGTTCAAGGATGGATGATGGACGTTGGTATTTGGCGAACATCATTTTTCTTTTGTTTCCTTTTTGTTAAGGAAGTTCCAGGGATCTGGAATTGAGGACACAAGACGTTGTGTTCTTCTTGTGACAACGACTGAGTCTCTG
Organism: Symsagittifera roscoffensis; assembly: GCF_963678635.1. Lineage (NCBI taxonomy): Eukaryota > Metazoa > Xenacoelomorpha > Acoela > Convolutidae > Symsagittifera > Symsagittifera roscoffensis. The sequence goes on along the minus strand of NC_087066.1, from coordinate 27,749,595 downwards.
CAACAGCATCAATTCTGGTTTCAGAATGGTTGGCTATGTCAGGTTTTTCTGTTCTTCGGAGAGAACTTCTTTTGTGTTTGATCTAGCTCGGGAATGGCGTGGAGATTGTGCGTGGAGGGGATGCCTGGTTACTCGGATCTGTACGTATACTTGAACATCGAGGTGGTCATTGGTCTAGTTCAATGAAGTCCTTTTCTGCGAGGTCAAGTCGTACTCTAAATCCTTTGAGTTGTGATTGTGAGCGGCATATCGATTATAGTTGGTCATTCTCTCTCGAGTGTAGTGAGGTCGTCTTGTCTTTTGATGTTCGTCCTTGGTGTTGTATTCTGATCTATATATTGCATCATGTGATTTTACATTTTATAAAACTTTTATTAATTTAATATTTTTTAATTATGATTTTAGTTAGTTGTTTTCACAAAAGCTTTTTGTTTTAGTTCGGTTATTTTGAAGAGTTACTCACCCTTGAGTAGCTCTTATTAAAAATAAAGGTGTGGTCACAAAGCGTGGATGTAGCACGGTGGGTTAGGCCGGCTATAGAGCATGCTCAGGACGTCCTTTCCTGGTGGGTTAGGCCAGGTGTGGGAGTATGATTTCATGCGGTTTTTATGAGGGGTCCTGTTATGTGACAACATTTTATGTTGGGTTTGTTGTGGTTTTACTTATGTTTTGTTGGTTATGTACTTTTTCCAAAAAGCAAATTGTTTGTGGTATGGGTTTGTCTTTTGACTTTTTTGTGTTTTATTATTTCTTTCTAAGACTTTGTAATAGTCTTCAAAAGAATAAATTATCCAGTTTTAAACTGGGTTAATCCGGTTTGGGTACCGTTGGTTTCCTTTTCTTAGTCATGCTGTTATTTTATGATTTGTGGTATTTAGTAAGCTGCGTTGGTTAGTTTTGTTTAGTATATGATTCCTTTCCAACCGGGTTAAAGGAAAGTTTGAAACTTGTTATTATTTGTTAGAGTTGTTGAGTGTGAAAACTTAAAACTGAAATTCATTATTTTAAACAATTTTTCGTGGGCGAGCTGTGCGAGTGTGGATAGAATTTCTGTGCGAATGAATGAAAATATCAAAAGGTTAGTACTGCAATTGCATTTTATTAATTTACTGCATAGAATTTGGAAATTTACTGCTAGTAATGGGGGAATTTTAAGATACAAATTTTCATCATATGTAGATTTACTGCTTTTAGGGGAAAATTTTATAAATTAATTTACTGCATTGGTATTATATTTATTTAATTGTTGGTGCAAAAGTTAAATAGGGTTTTAAATAGTTTTGAAGAAGTTTGCTATTTTTTATTTTTCTTTTGTGAATTTTTCAGATGATTGAAGATGAAGGCTAAAAATCTAAAGAAAACATGAATAAGGAATGGTGAGTTTTTCAATATTTTAATTAGTTAGTAATATTCATTTAGTTCATACTTACCTGTTAGTCGTCGGGGAAAAAACCGTGGGGGAAGATATCGTGAATTAGTTCTGAAGTTGTTAGTAGTTTAGCTAAGATGCGGATGATATTTTTAGTTTGAAGTAGTGGCCAAAGCAATTGAAGTGCCTTAATAGTGGTTAGTTCTTCAGTGCCTACTGCAAACTCATAAGGTGTGTTTTGGATTAAGTTATATAACTTGTGGTTAAATTTAGTGTTGTGGATGAATTCTAAAATGGGGATTTCTATAGGCTGTACAAACTCGTGCGGGATAAGGAAGGGTCGGGATTCTTCTGCGTTGAAGGTCTTGGTGATGGGGCAGAAAATATACATTTGGGTTATGGGGTCATAATTACGAAGAATACCATGAAGGTTAGTATTTTTAATACAATATGTGAAATTTAGGAAATACGGTGAAGTGTATTTTGAATTGATGAATTGAAAGCGATGGTGTGGTTGTCTAGAGGGTGTGTGGAGGTCAAAGTGATTTTGGATGAAACGATAGTAACTGTATGTATGTGTTTGTTTAGTTCGCAACATAATATCGTGTGAGCAGTGTAAATCTCTTTCGTGTGGTGCAAGGAAATGAAAGGTTAGTGAAAAGATTTGGAAGCGTTCTTTAAAACTTTCGTACGCTTGTGTGCTTGTTAGTGCTTCTGAAATAATGTGATCAAACTTTCGGTCGAAGATGTTTAGTGTAAATACATATGGTGTCTTGATGAAAAATTTCTCGGTGATTTGTGGGTTAGCGAAGCGATCGTCGTCTAAGAATTGATCTTGGTTAGCTCTGATGATGTTGTGATCATAGTATTCTAGTGTGTATTCGTTAGCTCTAGGTGCAGTGTGTATTTTTAGTGATTTTTTATATCCAACGTAAGTAAATTGTCTAGCGGTGAGTGGTGTAGTTAGTCGATATAGCATGTCTTTGTTTCGGTCTATATCAATGGATGTGTTAGTTAAAGGTAAGCAAAGAGGGTTAGTGAAATGATAGTATGAGGTCCAAGAGAGAGTGGGCATTAAAACGTATTCGTCTACAAAGTTGCGTGTTTCGTTAGCGTCATGAGGGGTGTTTAAGGTGTATTGTGGAAATGAGGGTAAAGTGATGGCTAAAAATTCTCTAGTGTTAGTATGTTGGGGGTGGTTGATGTATTCTCGGGCTGTTCCTGGTTTTGCTGGGAAAGGATGGTTGGGGAACTTTCTTTTAAAAGTGCGATAAGCTCTATTAGTGTTGAGTGAGGATTCAGTTGATGTGGATGATGGTGCTAATGATTCGGTATAATTTGAAGAGGGTGTAGGGGGATTGGATGAATTTGTAGTGGAGGAGATTTGGTTTATGGTCGGGGTGTTAAGGTGGTAGGGTTGTTGTTGGAGGGTAATAAAATTGTCTAGCTCTGGGGAGATTCGGGGGGTGTCTGGAGATGATTGGTCAGAATGGTATGAGGAGTAGGTTGGGGTAACTTGGGAAGCATAAGAGGGTGTAGGAGTGATTGGGTCAGGGTTATTTGATAATATGGGTTGAAAAGGAGGTTGAGAAAAATGAGAAGGGTTATGAAAATTATTGGATGGAGATGGTTCTGAGTCGGCAAATTCGTCGGGGGTTTCAATATTCGGGTTATTTAGCTGTGAAATGGAGTATAAAACTGAAATTTGTGAGTTAGTGTCGGAATTCATGCCTGATGTTACATTGCTAGATGGAAAATCGGGTGGCGGAAAAGCAAAAAGTGGTATTATTGGGATTGAAGAGGTAAGGTTGGTTGGATGGGAATTTGATCGATGGAGTGATCCAAGTTGGCGGCTCATCGTGGGCTAAAAAAATTATTATTTTGAGATTGAAAAGCGGTGGTATGGGGCTGTTCAATAATTTGTTCATAAGTATTATCATCTTGTGATGGATGTGTCATTATATGTTGGACGGGACTTTGTGATGTGGTGAGTCGAAAATTTGGATTATGTGTGATTGCTAAATTTCTAAAATTTCGCGGGGCTAGGGATAGTGGATGGTTATTTGGTAGGGGTGGTAATTGTGGTGCCGTTGGCTGTGTGTCGACATTGTTATGTTCTTCGTCGTATGTATTTTGTCGTGTTGTTATTTTTGTGTTATATTCTTTTATTTGTGCGTCTAAAAGAATTTTGTTTATAGATGTGGAAAAAATTCCAAAAAATCCTGCAAAGAGTATGCGTGCTACGCTTGCTTGTCTGTTTACTTGTGTGTGTATAGCACATGTATTGTAGATTCCTTTTAAGAGTGAGAAAAGAAATCCAATAAAGTTAAACATTGCGTATAAAATAGTCAATTTTTCTAAGATGTAGTAGGGCCATCCTAGAAAATCTAGGATCTCATTTTTGAGTGTAACAAAGCTAAAAATGTTAATTGGTGATATATCTTGGGGACGGTATTTTTCGCCGTTTAGATATATATAATCTTTTATGTCTTTAAAATATCCGCTATAGTCTTGCGTGTAGATATCGGCAAATCCTGCGGTTTCTGCAAGTTTGCGTAAGTTTTGGTCTATTGATTGTCTTTGTATAGTGTCCATTTGTGTTAATAATTCTTGGAATTGTTGTGTTCTAATGTGATGTTGAATATCTGATTTTGAATAGATTCCTATTGATTGTAAGTCTATATTTGGGTTTCGAGCAATAGCGCGAATGCTTTCTGGTGAAAATTTTTTGAGTGATTGCATTAATGTGGGATATGGAGTGAGAAGATAATATTTGTTTTCATCAGGGTTTAGTTGTACTACATTGTGGCTATTTTCTGATCCACATGGGACTGCGGTATCCCAGAAATATGTTCTTCGTGAAAGTGTATCCACGAAATGTACTTTATTCTTATAAAAGATAGGAATTCTTTTATAACATCGTTTATCTTCAAAAACGTATAGTGGTGATACTTTTTTAGTACAAGTATAAAACCATAAGATGTTTCCTTCGTAGTCTAAAAAATTTGATCTATTTCCTGATAATAAGTATCCTGCGTAGGGTATTTTTAATACTGCTAGTGCAAGTGATTGTAGTATTTGTGTTCGTTCTAATTCGCATAGTTGATGTAGTGTTTCTAATTCAGAGAGTGACATTTCTTGAAAAATGCGGCTAATTGTATAGTCTAGTTTCATATCCAAATGAATATCATAGTGGATATTACCAAAATATGTAGTATTCATTAGTGATAATTCTTGTAAGCGTGTGCTTCTGGTGTCATAAGGTTTTAGATGTCCACCAGGTTGTCCGTTGCTTTTTTCAAAATTAACTGGTATATAGGATGTTCCTTCGTTTAGAGGATGACCTGTGGCGTATGGGTCGATTTTTACTTTACCAGTGGTCATGTCGAATCCTTTTTCATATTCAACTAATATTTCAGAGTATTGTGTTCTGTGAAGTGGATTCCTGTATTTACATGCAAGTTCTGTTTCTTGATATATTTGAAAACGTGTCAATTTATTTTCTATATTGTCTATGTTTCGAAAATCGGAACTTAGTTTGCGTGATGGATGGACTTGTTCATATGGAATTGGTTGTATGAAATATTTTTCGTGAAATTTTATCATACGAGCGTGTATTTTTGCTACTTGAAATGTTGTACATGTGTCTTCGGGGAACCAAACAATTGTTGCTTGTGTTCTCGTTGTAGGGTCGCAATATCCTTGATCATTTTTACAAGGTAGTCGGATTCCTTGGTAGATCATTGTATTATCAGATAAATCTCGTGTGAGTTGTATTTTTTCGAGTTGTATTTTCCAATCGAAAAACATTATTTCTTGGTATCCTTTATTTTTTGTGTCTGCTTTGCAGTTTGATGGGTTATTTATACCAATGTGTGGTATCCAGTGTTTATCATGTAGGTCATAGGTTAATCGTCCGTGTGCGCCGTTATACGGGTATTTTTCGTCTAGTCTTATATGTCCTTGGTGTCTTTCAAGTTGTGATTGATGTACAGAGTCTGAAAAAACTTGAAAATTAACTAATTTTCTTTGGGAGTTTTTATTTTTTGTGATGTTTAGTCTAAGTAATTCATTTTTACAATCGTCGGGATTGAGATGTAAAAGACGTTCTATATTACTTTGGTAGAATGATTCATGGTCAAGTCGGTTTTTGTTTCCGTTCGAGACTTGTGAACAATGTACTTTCTTTTCGGAAAATGTTGCTGTGAATTTATAACCTGTAACTGTTGTTGCTCGGGCTTTTGAATAGAGTGTTGCTATTATATCTGTGGTTTCTATAGCTTGTGGTTCTGTTTCACATTGTGATACCTGATTGATTGCATATTTATGTAGTGTTTTTTGTTCATTTTCTTCGCAATCGTAATGTGTTACTAATAAATCTTGTGGTCCTGTACGAGGGGAAGGGTTTATATTTTGATTTGAGGTTATTAGAAAAAGGGTTTGGAGAAAAATTAATAATTTTAGAATATACATGTGTATGATAATCCTGAGTATGGATTATAAAATGTAATGTAACCAATTGTGTTTTTAGTGTATCTGTCGTATTTGTATATTACTTCAGTAGTTATAAACGGTGGTGGTAGTGATTGAGCTGTTATGTTAGGTGGATTTAATGGGTAGGGATGTTGGGTAATATTATTTAACTTAACTGTGATTTCAAATTTTAATTGTAAACTGTTTTGTTGGAGTATTTGAATATTGTGATCACGGATATCGTTGTGAATATCTTGGCGATATTGTAATCTATTAAGTGCCCAGTTATGAAGGCGGTTACTTTCTTGATGTTGTCCAAATAGTGGTGGAGGTGCTGTGAATGTATTCCAATCTAATCTTAAAGGAATATTTATTGATGATTGTTCTCGATATCTGGCGTCGAGATTATTTGGAAAATTTAAGTTAAAGGGTAGTGGTGAAAATTGACTTATTGATGGTGTTGATGGTAGTGATAATGTTTCTGGTAGTGATGAGGATGTTGTTGTATCCGTAGAAATATCTATGGGGTCATTGACTAAATTTGGTTCACCTTGTGTGAATGAATTTGTAGTCCAATATGGCAGTCGTGATGTTAGGTTTGGGGGGTTAAAGGGATTTTCACGTATCTGTTCAGATGTTGGTGTTGAACCTAAGTAGTCTGAAGGTAGACTTGAAGTGCTTCGTTGTGAAAAAAGTGTAGGAGTTTCTGGTGTGATACCAGTGGTGTTTTCTGGAGTGGTTTGTGTTGGGGATTGAGGTATATCAAAATGAACTCGGGGAGTTTGAAAATTTCTATTTCGTCGAGGATGTATAATTTGTCTATTTATTTCTGCTGTGTTTTGGTTTTGACTAAGGTTTCGTATTCTACTTAGTTCTTGTGGTAGTGTTGGGTAAAGATTATATGTTGGTTCACTTAGGGATGCTTGTCGTTGAACTGGTTCTAGTGGTTCAGATAAACGAGCGTGCCTTTCTTCAAAGGTGTATGGATTGTCTTGAAAAGAAATTCGTGTAGATGTTTGAGGGTTTTGAGTAGTTGAAGGTGGTGTTGGATTATCTTGGGATGATGTCGGTGAAGACTGATTCTGTGACTGTTGGGTAGCAATTTTTGATGGATTTTTAAATTGTTACTTTAGTGAGAGGGTTTATGTTTATTATAATATTCTTCTAAAAAAAGAATTAGAAAAATTGTTGCTAGGGCAAATGTAATGATTGCTTTCTTTATACATTTACATATTGTCAAAATGAGGGATGATAGAAATGTTATGAAAATTACAAACAATAAAAAAATATCAGTTCTACTGAAAATTGTTCGTATCATTTAGACAAGTTGTTAAAATCGTACCTGTGGATATATTCAAGGGTTTTGGAAAGTTGGAGGAATAGTTCAATTATTGTGTAGAAAATTAAAAAAATGTTACAAAAAATTATTATGATTATTAGAAAAGATTCGATGATATCAAAAAGAAAGATTATAAAGACTTGAAGTATTGAAAAAAAATGTTTAAAATTGATAAATATTTGAGCGACTGTTTGAGAGAAAAGCATTTAAGAAATGATCTCTTTGTCGAATATTTTTTGCTGTTTGAGGCGATTTTCTAGTGTGGTCGAATTATTTATTAGTTTTTTGACAAGTGGGTTGAGTTTCGTAAAAAATTGTTGGGGGCAATTTTCATGGTGACTGGGAGGTCGTCTTTTTCTTTATTTTTGTTTGTCAAATGATCCGGGGTATGGTGAGATTTTTATACTTTAGGCTAATTAAAATCTTCATTTTGTGACTTTAGGCTAAGTTATCAAATTTGTTTTGGGGGTATTCGTGGTCTGAGTTGGGGAAATATTGTTGATCTTTGGGTTATTAGATAAGGGAGGGGTACGGTATTATGGTGATATTTATTTTAGCTGTCAAGTTGGAGTGGTTTGCTTATTTTTGACCTGGAGGTTGTAAAGTTATAGTTAGAGATGTGCCTGGAGTTCTAGATTATTCGTCTAATTGATCTTAGTTTGAGTTAGAGAAAGTGGCGGATTGGATGAATCCTATTGGTCTATTTTGAACTAGAATTATTGCGTACTTGTGAGCATGTTATTTTGAAAAATGGAAATGAAAAATGTTACGGAGGTTTCAAGATTGTGAAGTATAAAATTTTAAAATTACTTTTTAAATTCTACTTTCTTTAATATTTTAGATTGGGGGATGAACATTTTGTAGTTTTTACGTGGTTGATTTCGGAGTCTTGTTGTCTTTCTATGTTCTGATTTGTCTATTTCTTCTTGGGGTATTATTTGTTCTGTCATTTTTCTATTTTTTCTTTGTTTTGGAGATTCTTTATGGTTTTGTGTATTGTTTTTGGTAGCGATTGGTTTTGTGTTTTGATTTTCGGTGGGGTTATCATTTTGTTCTGTGTTTTTCAGATGTGGTTCGTTTTGAATAATTTTTAATCCTGTGAAAGAATATAATTGGGTTAATTCGCGGAGTGCGTATTCTTTTGGGTAATAAGGTAATAGGTTGTTTCGATGCTGAACGATTTCTTTTTTGTTTGAGTCGATAATTTTATATGTGACATCTGTGGGTTTTGCAATTATTTGATAGGGTCCTTTTCGGAGGGGTTGTAATTTTTTAGAAATTCCTTTTTGAGTATTAAAATTAGGTATTAAAACAAATGTTCCAATTTTTAAATCGGAAGCTGGTGTAAAACGTGAATTGATTTGTTCATTTATGTTTTGTCTTTGTAATAACTTTTTCGTTATTTTTTGGTAAATTTCATTGTGTTTCTTATCTCTATTTAAAATCCATTCGGTGTGTGTACCGGAGGCTAATTTAAGGATTTGTGGGTGATGAAAATGATCTTCATCGTGCGTATGTAATGGTAGGTTATAACAAATTGAGTCTTTATTTGGTTGACAATAACCTTGTGCGTTTTTATGGGAATTTGCTGTAAACATTATTGGTTTGCGTGGCTTTTGGTTGAAAACCATTTCGTATGGTGACATTCCTAAAGTTGTCGTGATTTGTGAATTATATGCTAATGGAAATAATTTTACATCTGCTGACCATTCGGTATATTTGGTATCATTTCCGTTGATGATACATCTAAGATATTCTTGTAGTGAACGGTTCATACCTTCGACTAAGCCGTTTGTCCAAGGTGCATGAGATGTACGTGGTTTGTGTTTAATGTTGTATAAATGACATAGTGTTATTATTTCATTATTTATGAATTCTGTACCATTGTCTGTGACTAAAATTTCTGGTAGTCCAAATTTTGCTATCCAGTGTTCATAAAGTGTTGTGTATGCGTAATAAGCGTTACAATGTGGTACTGGGTTAAGTGCTACATAATGTGTAAATGCGTCAACAATTACCATAATGTAGGAGTTTCCTTCTGATGAGGGTGAAATTGGTCCTTTAGTATCAAATGAGATACGATGATTAAAGTATTAACTTTGTCCTTTAAAATTTTGTTTTTGTGCTATTTGTTTTTGATTTGGGTAAGGTTTATTTAATTGACATACTATACAATCATTGCATAGTACTTTTATCCAAATTGGTGCATTTGGGAAGTAAAAATTTTGTATAAAATTTGAATATGTTTTCTCTGATCCAGAGTGTCCTTTAATGTTTTGTGTATGTGAAATATTAAAAGCTATAAGAATCATACTTATAGGGAGACAGGGAACTGTAGATTCATTAAGGTTGTACTCTAAAAGGTCTGTATTTTCGTTAATTGTTGTATTGTTAAACTTGCGAAAGTATCGGAGGAGTGTTTTGTTTCCTAGAATGGTTGAATCTGCTTTGATAGGTTTAGTTTTATATTTGTGCCATGATTTTAGTTGTCGAATTACTGGGTCAAGGTTTTGATATTGTTTCAGTGTTGAAATTGTAATTGTTTCTGTTGGGGGGAGAAAAATGTTTTCGATTTCTAATTTAGATAATGGTATTGTATCAAGTGGGTCGTGAAGGTCAAAAACTTGATTTATTGTGTATTTTGAATCATTTGTTTGTGGTCCTGATAAATTTATTTTATCAGTTAAATCTTCTTTTTCAATTAGTGGAAAATGGTCTTTTTTAGGTAGGTGTTGTTTTGTTCGTTTTTGTTGGGTGTTATTTTTTATCCATTGAGAATATGGAATTGGTTTAAAAGTTGATGTTCCAAGTAGGTCAACTTCATAATGATTATTTTGACAATCTAAATAAAGTGGGAAATGTTGTAAATTATTTATTTGTGATTGTTCAATATCAGTTTTTACTGCATATTTGCATTCTAATCGAGGTGATGTTTCGTTTTCTGCAAGGTAGAATTTTATATTTTTGGGTATTTCAACTGTTGTTTTTCGTGTAAGTAATTCAGGTGGTGTATTTCGACTTAAGGTGTCTGGTAATGCAAGATTTTTTCCTGCAGTCCAAACTATATGTAAGTTTGGAAATTTCATTAGAATTAGTTGAAATCTGTAAACTCGGTGGTTTGGGTTAGATTTCTGTGTAAAAAGAAAGATGATTGGTTTGTGGTCTGTGAACAAAACTGTGGGATGTTTTGATCCAAGTATCAGAAATTCATATTCTGTAAGTGTATATATTATGGCTGTACATTCTCTCATTAGAGTTGAGAGTCGTAGCTCTGCTTGAGTGAATAATCGAGAATTTGCTGATATGAGGTTCATTTTATTTGTACCATTATGTGATTGTAATAATGCTGCGCCGATGCCAAAGTTCGAAGCATCGCACATTGCATAAAATGGTTGATCAGGGTCTGGAATTGTGTTTGAAATTTGTTCAGTTAAAAGTTTCTTTATTTCTTCGAATCGTGTTTGATGTTCTGTATTCCATTCAAAGTTGTTTTGTTGTCTAAGGATGTTATAAAATGGTCGTAGGTATAATTGCATTTTATAAACATATTTACTTAAAAAGTTTAACATTCCAAGGAACTCTTGGATTTTCTTTTTATTTGTTGGTGGTTGAAGTTTTTGAATAGCGTCAATGCGTGATTTCAGTGGAGTGATTGTTTTTCTTTCTATATTATGTCCTAAGAATTTAACTCTAGTCAAAAAGAAGTGTGATTTATCGGGGGCGGCCTTCAGATTTTCGTTCTGAAGTATTTGGTGATATGTTTCTAAAACTTTGAACATTTCGTCTTTTGTTTGTGATTGCATAAAAACATCGTCTAAATAGGTGATTGCGTTTTTCTTGAGTATTAGTGGTCTAAAAATTTTGCTCATAAAGGCTGAAAATGCTGCTGGTCCTATGGATATTCCATAGAATAAGCGGTTGAATTCATATTGTTGGTTTCCGATAACAAATTGTGTTAAACGTCGTGATTGTTCATCTAGTGGCATTTGATTGTATGCACTATTCATGTCGGCGGTTGTGAAGTATTTGCCGTTTATTTTTGTTAAAATAACTTGTATTGGTTCAATGGGCCAATTACATTTTGATTCATCTATGAGTGAATTGAGGTATCTAGCATCGAGAACGATTTTTAACGATTCTCCTTTAGCTAGAATGATAACGGGGTTGATGAATGTGTTGCCTTTTGGTTGTTCTTCTTTATTAACCGGTGATATAATGTTGTATTGCTCTAAAATATCGAGTAATCTGTTTACTTTATCATGTAAGTGAATTGGTACTTTACTTGCTCTTTGTTTTTTGAAAACTGCGTCTGGTTTTAATGGGAGATGTAGTGATGAACTGATTTTGCCAACATCGAATTTTGATGTTGCATAGACTGATGAATATTGAATTAGCTGTTTGGCTAACTTTTCAAATTCGTCTTGTGTTATTTGTGAATGTTGGAAATTAAACATTGTTAAAAATTTCTGTTGGTCCTCTGTGTAGTTACTGATGTTGAATGTAGGTTTGAAATATGGAGTTTTTGTGAAATAATCCGTATTTCTGTTTTCGTTACTTATTATATTATTTATAGATAATTCTTCATTAAGAATTGTAGATTGGCAAATATCTAGTAATTGGAGTATATTATTTACGCGATAGGCTTTTTCGTGTATTGGTGATATTGTCGCGTTGGTTTCACAATATCCTAAAAGTCCTAATGGTAATGTTACTTGGTAAGGTGTGTTGTTATAGACATGTAAGGAGATGATATCTGAATTCGAATTTTTCAAATATTTTATTGAAGAGATTGTGATTTTGAAAAATTTATGAATCGGTTTGAATTCAAAATCTGACATATAAAATTTTTGTTTGTTTTGTGCTTTATCATATTGGTGAACTTGTTTGATTGAAAAATTATAGATGTTTCCTGATAGTGGTTTCAGGTGTTTTCTTTGTTGGTTAAATATCGGATAAAATTTTGAAAAGAATGGTGGTTGTTTATTCAATCTTTGAAAAAATGTTAAGGATGTTTCTTTTGTTTTTGTATATTTATCTTTGATTAATATTTTACTATTTAGTATGTTAATTGTTGGTATATACTTTGAAATAAATGGTATTCCAATGATATTATATTTAATATCGGTGATATGGAATATTTGTTTAAATGGCTTATTTAAAATTTTACTTTGTTCCATTGTTCTGGTAGGGAGGAGAAATAATTGGATTTTTCCGTAGTTTATCAATGTTGATCCTTGTGCTGTCGCTAGTTTGCTGGAGGTTTCAAGAGGTGTTAGCTTTGGGTGTAAGATTTTTATTTCATTCCATGTGGGAATGTTTATTATGTTTGATTCTGCTCCTGAATCAATTAAAAAATCTATTTCAAGGTCTGGTGGTTGAAATTCTTTATTTCTTGGGCTTTCTAAGAGAAATGGTATTGTCCAAATTTTTTCTTTGGGTTGTTCTTTTTGTATATTTTGATAAATGTGGTTTGTATTCAAGCATTTTGTTTTGGTATTTTTATTGGTTTGATTTGTAGTGTTTATCTCATTTGTTTCTTGCGTCGTTGGTGTGGAATTTATGGGTGTAGTGTAATGATTTTGAAGAATTTGTGATTGATTTTCATATATATGTGATGGAAAGGGTTGTTCATATATGACAGATTCATAGTCATTTTCGACTTTTATCATATTGATATCAAGAGTGTTTTCAGTATCACTTTCTGAATCTGATGATGTACAGTTTATTTGATTGAGTTGTAACGTATCAGTTACTGTGTCATCAATACCTGGAGGGTCTGATGTTGTTTCTGGGTTAGCTTGTACTTGATTGATTTGTCTTTGATGTTTAGGTGTACTGCTTCTGTGACGATTATTAGAGTTATTGTAGTGATTATTATTTCGGTGTGGTGATTGGGAATAATTTCGATAGCGATTATTATAACTTGGGTGTCGGTTTTGTGAATTATTTCGCGATCTGTTTTGGTAATTATTGTTTGGTCTGTTATAGTTCGATCTATTATATGAGTTATTCCTTGATCGGTTGTTCGGGTAATTCTGGTTTCGGTTGTTTGAATAACTTCTGTTTCGATTATAGGAGTAGTTTCTATTCCTATTGTATGATGAATTTCGTGATTGGTTGTTTGGATAATAGTTATTTCTTGATTGAGAATTAGATCTAGAAACAAATCGTTGTGTATTTGAATTTGATCTGGAGTAGTTATTTCGACTATTCGGTCTATTGTAGTGATTTTGTGATGAATTATACGTGTTTCTTCGTTCTGGTGATCTTCCTCTATAACTTGAGTTATATGGAGATTGATTTCTTGTATAGCTTGTATTGTTTGGGAGTGGTTTTCCTGAACTGTTGTTGCTGTATACATTTTTGTTTGGTAGGTTTTGATCTTTTTTCATGTATTGATAAAATGATTTATTTGGTTCTTTGTATTTTTGAGGTTTATTTTGACTATCTTGTTGTTTTTGTCTACATTCGGAAATACTATGTCCGTATCGTCGGCAATAATTACACCATTTTTTGAAAGATGGTTTGCCTTTAAAGTTCGGGTTCTTTTCGTAAATATTGAGTATTTCAGTGATTTTTTCAACGAGATCTGTTTCTGATTCTTGTATATTATTAATATTAGTGGGAGTCGTTTCAATTTTGTTAACGTATTGTAATTTCAGATTTTCCGTTTCTTCTAATTTCATTGTGATTTCTGCTTGTTCTAGTTTGTCTACTAGTTTTCGAAAATCTAAATCGGGTTCTCGAATTGAAGAAGGATGGGATGCTCTCTTTTTTATTGCTATTTTCCTTAATTGTGGTGTTAAGGTCATCATTAAGATTTCTGTCATCTTAGTGTTTTTATAGTCATGTGTATTTAGTGAATATGCTTTTCGAACTAGTGTTTCGATTCTTACTGCTATTTGCTTGATGGTTTCGTTTGGTAATCTGCGAATTTCATTACATAAAACTCTTTGTTGTTGTTTGTTTCTTTCGGAGTCAAACATTTTTGAAAATTCTTGTGTAAATCTTTTCCAGTTTGATTTTATTTCTTGAGGTAGTACTGAAAACCATTTTTGGGCTGCGCCATCTAAGGTTGTTTGTATCAACGCTGTGCGTCGATGTATCCAGTTTTGATGTAGTGGCGTGTTAATTGGTTCAGGTCCAATATTTAAAATTAAATTTGCTGTTACTGCATTTAAGTAATCTTCTACAGAGTATTCAGGGTCTGTTCCTGTGAAAACCATTAAGGGTTTATTTGATGTTATTGATGATCCACCCATAAGGTATGGATTCATTGTCATTTGTAATGATTCAGCTGCATTTGGCATTTGAGAAAAATTTGAAAGTTGGTTTCTTGTTATTTCATGTTGTTGAAGATAATACGGGAGTGGTATTTCATTTTGCATTTGTGATGGTTGATACGAGTGTGTAGTCATTGGATTTTGTTGTTGAATTGGTTGAAAAGATTGTATATTAATTGGATTTGGTTGTTGAATTGGTTGTTGATATTGTGCATCTATTGATTGTGGAGAAAAATTTCTATGGTTTGTACGTGTTTTCTGTATTCCTTGTCTACGATATTCTTGAGTATTTGGTGCAAATATATCTGGTTGTAAGAAATCTTCATCTGAGGATAAATTATCCATTTGATAAGATGTTTGTTTTTTATTTTTATTTTGTTGAAAAAATGGGTAATTTTCACTGCGATCCTGTGGAGGATTTGGTTGAAAATTTGTGGAATTATATTGGGCCGTTGGGTTATCCCAGTTTCGAGGTTTTGTATATTGATTAAAATTTCTTTGTGGTTTATAATTTGTTTTTGATGGATGTGTATAATTATAATTATGGTCTGCAAAGTTGTTTCTAGTGAATGTTTTGCGTGTTTTTGATGGTATTGTCATGGGTTTGTATGTTTGGTAATCCATATGTGAATATTTAGGGGCAACCGAAGGTTTAACGGTTGATTGTAAGGTTACCTGTGTTTGTGAAGGATTTGTATTTCTTGGTGTTGTTAATTTTGGGCGTATTGGTGAAATACTTTGTTGTGTAGTTGTTGTGTGTACAATTTCTTCATTTATGAAGTGTGATGGTGTCTGTATATCTTGTTGAGTAAGATTCCTAGTTCCATTGAGGTTTTCATTGTGTATGACTGTAGAGTTTAAACTATTATTTTGTGTATCGGGTAAAAATGTATTATAGTTTAATGGTGTTGCATCAATTGTTAATGGTATTACTCTTACATAATCTCTTATGTAAGATATTGTACCTATTGCTTGACTTGAGATTGATTGTGGAAAGTTTATAAATACGGGATGAGACCATTCGGGGTCCCAAACATAATCTGATTGTTCTGTGATAGCTGTATCATCGTTCGAGTTTTGGGGTCTAAAATTTTTTCTTGCTTGTGCAATTAAATCAATATTGTGTGTAAAATAATCTATTATGAACCATGCTAAAATTTTTTGTAAATCGTGTTTGGTATGTTGTGAAACGTCGTCTTTCGTGAAATTTTCTTTAATGATGTTTAAATAACTAGAGAGTAGTGTGATTTCATGTCGTACTCTTAAATGTTTAGATGTTTCTGTCGGTGAGACATTTGTTAATGGGAGTTCATTTTCTAATATCGAAATATAACTATATATTAGTGCGAAAACTTCATTGGTGAAAATGGAGTTTGCTCTTTGTGAGTTATGGTATTGTATGCTTTTTATATATTCTGAAAAAACTTTTGAAAATTCTAAATCAAGGTCGTCTGTTTGAATAGTGTATGTTCTATTATTATGGTTTGGGGAAGTGAATTCTATAGAGTAGATTCCATATTGTTGTGTTATGTTGCATATATCTTTTAGATAGTGATCTATGATTTGTCTTTTGATTTTTACATCGGGGAACTCTGTTTTACATGGACTGATTCCGGGTTCAAATAAATTTACGAGTAAATTTTGACAAAATATGTGTTGTCCTCTATCAGTATCTGCATCTACTATAAAAGGAAAGATTTCATCATCATCTGGAGTTTCGTCACCTGGGGTGTGCGTTGAACTCATTTTTTCGTTCGATGACTGTTAATATGTAATTATTAATGTGTCGAATTGGTTGATTCCAGTTGTATAGATGTACTGGTTTGTGTTTATACTGCTTTTTTATTCTTCTTTTTCCTCTTTGTGATGAATTTGAAGTTGTTTCTGAGTCAGAAAAATATAATTGATCGTGTTGTGGGTAATTTTTATCTATTGATTCTTTTAGTTTGTAGAGTTCGTCTAAACTGTTGGTTTCTGATTCTGAAAATGCGTTTCGATTTTTTGAAAATCTTTTTCGTGTTATTTGTCTTTGTTTAGTGATTATTTTTCTCTTTAGTGTTTGTCGTTTTGTTCGAATGTATCCAACTGTTTGTGTATGAGGTGTGATTACAAGGTCGTATTTTTTGTTATCTATTTCACAATTGTGTAAAACGATTGTTTGTTTATTCCCTAGGTTTTTAAATGACATAAGGTTTAGGATGACGGGTGCAAAAGGTTGTTAAATGATTTCTATTTTCCTAAACTGTTAGTTCTTACGATTTTTTGGTTAGCTTAACCTGGGTCTATTTGTTTAGGGTTGGAGAGAAAAGTATATCGATTCCGAAGAATGATTTTTACTTTCTCGTGACTAGTATAAGCTAAGGTGTTAACTTACTTAATCTTACTTAGGGGTAGTGATTGTGTTCAAGGGTTGGAGAATAGTAAATCGATCCACAAGGTTCAGGTATAATTAGAACGCGAGTAGTTCGTTAGATACTATTTTAAACTTACTAAGTCTAAGATTTATCCTGGGTCTGGTAAGAGGGGGGATCAAGTGAAGGATGAATAACCGAAGTTCTTCACTGTTTATCCTAATTTGAATGATTAGTTTTGTTTAAAAATTTCTATTAGTCTTGGGTCTTTAGAAAGGGTTGGGTAGTGAATCGACGTTTGAGGTCGTTAGACACTAATTAAGTGGGTGGGGGAGAACAAAGTTGTTCTGTTTGATCCAAGGATAAGCCTTGATGATCAAATTTAAAATGTAATGAAGTAGAAAATGATTTAAGATCCAAGGATAAGCCTTGATGATCTGGTTTTAAAATTAAGTGACTTTAAGTTTTAATGAGGTTTTAAATTTGTGTAAAGGAAAGATTTAGTATTTTATGATATTAGTGAGTTGATGATTGCTGTTATGTTTTAGGTGATGAAGCTGGAACAACAGGATGATTTATGATTACTAACCATTTATTGTCATGCTACTAATTTTTATTTTTGTTTTCCAATAAATATTTTTCAAACATGTTTTGTATAATACTGCAGAATTTTAGGAAAACGATCTTAGATCTTTTTATCAATCGTTATTGTATAATATTAATTTTGTTTAGCGCCTGAAATGATTTTGAAGATTTACTTCAAGGTTTTATGTTTGCAAATGGAAATCTAAATTCATTGCAAGTAGTATTCGAAATATAAAAGTTTGTTCTGGCTTTTGCCGAACTATCATGTAACTATACGGCAAGTTTCTACTTTGTCGTATGTCGTCTTTGGTTCGATGTCTTCTTCCAATTCCGGGTAGTTCTATTATGGTTCGGAATATTGGCTCGGATCTATTGAGTCGGAGAGACATTTCAATTAAATTATTGTCGTATAACATTTTGTAAATGTTTTTGTCTAATTTCTAATCTAATTTTGGTTAATTCTAATCTAATAAGGTCTTGTTCGAGACTTATGGTCGCACCAGATGAGTTAGGACTGGAGTGTAACTCATAGAGTAATTTCGGATAGGGTACACCGTCTGCTCGTCACGCTATCTTATTTTCGGCCGGATAGATTCGTGCAACTTCTTAGTCTAATACCGATCCTAATCTTACTCTTATACTATCTAGTCTCAGGTTGTTTAACTAGTCTCTGCTAGGCTCAATAGATCTAGGGTATACTGGTTTATTGCGGCTGCTGAAGTGCTCGGGAGAGTCCAACTAATTTCTAAGTTAAATTCAAATCTCTCTGGTGCTGAAATTACAAGTAACTTCAGCACTTACAAATAAGTGGGTTGTTAGTTAGATGGATCATGATTGGTTAATATTAAATACTTTACATTGGTAAAACATTTAATTTATCCAATCATAAAATATAGTTTAGATCAGGTTCCACAATAGCTCATAGGAATTAGGGATGCAACTCACGCACTGTATTTACATATTTACTTCAAAAATCCTCGCTAGGCAAAGCGAGACGAGACATTTGGGAGTTTCTTCAGAAATATTAATCGACGGTAGTCGATATCAAAGAGGTACCTTTGGTCACCTTTAAATTAAAAACAATGCACACAATCAGAGCCACTTGCTACATCAATATTGATTCAAACGGACAAGTGCAGCAGCTTTCAATTTAGTCCTTTTATGCGTCAGACTTCTACGTCATCATGATATTTGTTTGAAGCCTTCATGACAAGTTAGGGAAACGGTACAGATATCCAGCAGCTATTTAGGATAACGAGGGATATATTTTTGAAGTTACATTTATGCACCAACAGCCAAGAAAAATCATAGATAGCAGTGGGTTTGGGGCACCGGCTTGGATCAACTCTAAAGCTTAAAACTATTTCACGAATTCACATCTATTTTAAGATGACCTGCCCCAAAATCATCTATTTTATGTACTACGGCCTATTTGTACTATAATAAAACTGTTCTTTTTTTCTATAACACTGCAAGCAGCACAAAAGCAATTAAAAACGAGGTTTTTCCATGTTTTAAAAGTATCAGTAAACAAATTCCTCCACCTATAACACGTTAACATATTTTTTGAAATGCACATTGATATTCGAAATATCATGAAAGATTGAAATATCCAACAGACAAATATAAAAATGTTCAAGAATCAAAAGATAGCGATTAATTTTCTAGCTTCCGCACTTCTCGGACAAAAGTTTTCTCCGTGAAGCTGGTAATAAAAAATCAAGGAAGTAGAAACGACTCAAACAACATTTTTTATGCTGGAGCGAAAGTGGTAAATCGATACCCGCATTATCATGAAATTATCCAACAGACAAATATGAAAGAGTTCATGAAGAAAAATAGCAATTAAATTTTCAGCTTCCGAGCTACCGGAAAAAAAACCATCGCTGGTTATGAAAAATCAAGAAACAAGACAACAGACAACTAGAAAAGTGTCAATGAATCAAAAGCATAAAATTTTTAACTTCCGAGTTTCTAGGAAAAAATTACATCGCCGTAAAGCTCTTACGATTTAAAAAATTATGATCGACATTTGTTGAAAACAGGATCAATTAGTTGATTTTATTATTCCTCTAGATCATTTATTATCTTTTATGAAATATATTCAATCCCCAATTTACTTTTTTATTTTCATTTACTATAGTCAACCGCTAATATCCACTTCCATTTAAATCTAATAATTTCGCAAGTGCAGTTGTTTGGAACCAAAAGAAAAAACAACATGAACTAAATCCTGAAAACAGAATTTGGGTCAAATGAAGTCAAAAATTGCCAGAAGTCAACCTTGACCTTTGAAAAACAACTGACTAAAACAAGGATAGCCGGTTACTGTGCAAATAGCACAGAATTTCCGAAAAAAGTCATAAAAAATACAAAAAAAATTTTTTTTCGGCGTGGTGTGATAAAAGGAGTTGAACAACAAAAACCGAGGACTAGGTAAATTCGAAATTCAAAGTAAAATAAGCAAGTTGAGAAACAATTTTGGTAGAAAAATTACTAAAAAAACTAGAAAAAAAAAACTTTTTTATAAAGGCGGTAAAACACTCAAAGTATACTAACGTTACTCAAATAAAACTAAGTTTTTACGTTTTCAATTAAGCTATTGTAAGCTTTTAATTAATTTTAAAAAAAGACTGCTCGCTCACTTTATTTCCTCGAAATAAGGCGAAAAATCAAAAATTTCAAAGCGGTTTTTTCCGACACTGGGAAAAAATTTTTTTGTGGTTCGAATCACGACTGTAAGAGCTTTAATATGATAGACCAATCATCCCAGTCCGGGAATTATTTGGGGTACCTGATTATTTTGCGTGGAAAAAAAAGAAAAACAAGGATAGCCTGTTACTGTGCAAGTAGCACAGAAGGTTCCGACCATAGTCTAAAAAAAAAATTTTTTTTCAATTATTGTATTTTTTTTCGGAGTGGTGTGAATAATAAAAAGAGCTAAGCAACTGGGAAAAATTTTCGAAAAAAAGTGTTCGAAAATTTCAAGTTTTTTTTTTTTTTTGTTATAAACTTTTGATTCCAAAAAGACGCTAACATACTGAAATTAAACTAACTTTAACACAGCAAAACTATGTTTTTAGGTTTTTAATTAAGCTATTGTAAGCTTTTACCTAATTAAAATATGACTTCTGGCTCGCTTTATTCGCTCGAAAAAAGACGAAAAATCAAAAATTCAAAAATAAACTAAAGTTTCAAAAAAACTAAAACAGACCCGAATACTAAGTTGCTCCCAATTTTCAATGCTCAGAACTCATTTCTTTCCCCACTACTAACAAAAAAATGATAAAAAAACATAACCAACCGAAAGCTAGCAAAGACTCGATCGGCAAGTTTCTACTCCGCTAGAAAATTTGAAAATTTTGCAAACTAAATTAGCATCGTAAAACTCTATTATTTTTGGAAAAAAAGTGTGAAAATGTTTTCATGAAAACTAACAGAATTTGAAAAAAATAAATCAATAGAAATTCTGATAATTCATATTGTTTTTCCTAATAAACCATTTAATCCATCTCGTTATAACAAAATTTACTGGTGGGAAACCGTCTAACCAACTGATTTGAATAATTAAAATCAAATAAGACTGCTCGCATCAGGAAAAAGCTCTGAATGTTCTAACTGACCTGTAATGTGGTTGATGTAATTGTGAAAAAACCAAAACTCGTTTTCAGAGAATAGAAAATTTAGAAACTCTTCCTCTCTTCACTTGCAATGACAAAAACAAATAGATATATTTTGCGCCATTAACTATTTTCAACCTCTGATAACTTTACTATAAATTATCGCAGTTGACACAGCTTTCAGCCCAGAATATTAAAATCGTACAAGTGGTTTAAAATATTCCTTCCAAATTGTTTGTCAAAAAGCCAAAACTTAGCTAGAAAAAACTATACAGCACATATATTCCATCCTTTTTCAAAAATCAGAATATTTAAGTTTTTTAGAGCCAAATACTGCATTAAAAAAATGGATGTCTTTTGGAAACGAAACACCAATCTTGAATCAAAAATTGTGCTAGAAAATTTTTAACTCAGTGACGTACAGCGTCCTCGATAACAAAAAAAAATCACATTAAAATGTGCTTGAAGCGTTATATAAAACACCTCGTACTAAAACACCTCGCTTCGCGATTATGTTAAGAATGCAGTACAATTTGATCAAAACAGAGAAAGCAGCTGCTGACACTTCAAAAAACTTTTCATAGTTCAAAACACAGTCAACAGACAGTTGGAAGAGAATCAATGAACACAAGAAAACAGAAAAAATAACTTGACTTATGTTATGATAAAATCTACTAAAATACCAATTCTTGGAAAAACCAAAAAGCCACCAAATCAGCACTTTCATTTGCAACTGAGGTTTAAAACAGTTCGCTTCGTAGCAACACACTACGCTCCAATTGTATAAACACACAGTCAAAGCTGGACTTTGTAAAAACATTCAGCTAGTAGTATTCAAATACGTTACGAGGTTACGAGGAGAGTGCCTTGCGAGCGTTGGCGAACAAGAAGGCTCCAGGGCCCAGTGGTATCACTGCGGAGGTGCTCAAAGCTGCCGGTGACCCTTGCACTGATGTACTGACAACTATTTGCAACCAGATCTTATTCAGGGGTAAGATGCCCGATGACTGGAAACTGAGCTCTCTGATTCCACTGTACAAAGGTAAAGGTGACCCTCTCAGTACCAACACATATCGTGGTATAAAGTTACTGGAACATTCTTTTAAACTCTTGGAGAAGGTTTTTGAGTCAAGACTCCGTGATATGATTACAATTGACAGAACACAGTATGGCTTTATGCCAGGTCGCGGCACTGTCGATGCAGTTTTTGTTGCCCGACAACTTTGCGAAAAGTTTGCAGCAAAAAAGAAGCCCCTTTACTGGATTTTTATCGACCTGGAGAAGGCCTTTGACCGTGTCCCGCGGCGCCTCATTATAGAAAGTTTGAGGCATAAACGCATACCAGAGCATTTCATAAACGCTATTATGGCAACATATGACGATTGTAAGACCTCAGTTATTGTGGACGGTGAACCGACAGATGCTTTTGATGTTACTGTTGGTGTGCATCAAGGTTCAATCCTCAGCCCCCTCCTGTTTATCTGCCCCCTTTTATTATCTGACTGAAGAAGTGCGAGATGGCTCCATACTGGAAATGTTGTATGCGGATGACATAGCACTTGCAGCAGAGACACCCGAAGAAGTCATGACGAAGTACAGAACGTGGAAGTCAGCATTGGAGTCCAAAGGCCTTCGGGTTAATGTGGGCAAAACCAAGGGAATGGGAGACTTCCCTAGTGTCACCCGTATTGCTGCTGTCGATCCTTGCGGCGTTTGTGGAACTAGAATTGGCAGAAACTCGATTATGTGCCTTCTTTGCAGAAAATGGGTACATAGACGCTGTACCGGTATTAGAGGAAGTTTATCCCCACACGAGTCGAGTTTTCAGTGTTCTACATGCCAAACCCCAGCTGCAAGTGATCCTGCACCACGTAACACGAGTTAGAGAGTGTTAGTCAGTTTTGTTACTTGGGACACACGTTGCATGCCACTGGAGACTGTGTAATTGCTATAAACGAGCGTATCAAGAAGGCATGGTTTGCGTTTCATAACCATGGTGGCGTTTTACTCGGGAAACGGGGACTGTCCATGAAACAAAGAAGTTTTATTTATTGTGCTTGTGTTCGACCAGTGATGACGTACTCCTGTGAAACTTGGACACTCAAATTAGAACACAAACGCAGGTTACTTTCAACGGAAAGGCGCATGGCCAGAATGATGTGTGGAGTAACCTTATTAGATCGCATTCCATCGGACTCGATTTTGAGCCGACTTGGTATTCAGAAGACCGTTATTGACTGTGTTGAAAAATCTAATTTGCGATGGTTTGGGCATGTCGTGCGTAGAGAAGATAGTAATCCAATCCAAGAAGCGTATTTCCTTGAGGTCCCTGGAAAAAGACGCAAAGGAAGACCAAGAAAGACATGGATAGAGGACGTGAAGGAGGAAATGAGAAGACGAGGGCTGACGGAAGCCGACGCACACGACCGCAAACTCTCGCGCTCGAAGATTCAGGAGCGCCCCGCCGACCCCGTTTGAACGGGATAAGGCGGCAATGATGATGATGATTACGACTAGGTGTGTTTAAAAAGTGTTTCAAAGAAAAATATCTCAGCTTAAAGCTGTTAGTGACATTCCATTGCTGAACTATAAGCTGTCAAGTCATGATTTCACATATTGTTAACTAAACTAATTGATATTTCTATACGTTAGTAAAGATCACGAACTTAGTGAGCAACCACCAAGACAGGTTGCCAGCTTAATATATATTAAATTTAACTTGTGAAATAGCGTTTTGAACAGAAAGAGTTCGAAGCTGAAAACTTTGTTACACTATTGAATTTCAAAAAACTTTATTATTGAAACTTTTTCCTAGAACAATTTATGATTCACACTTTTTTGATTAAATTAAACCAGTTTGAGACAACTGGATCAATAAGCAAAACTTTTATTTCACTGGAAAATCTGATAATTAAGTCCATTTTTCGAAATTATAAGTCCATCACGTTTTTCGTGACTTTTAAACTTTCGCTCTTCGATAGTGGAGTTTGCCTTCCTTTTAACGAAGGAAATGAACTGAACTTAGAAAAAAGTTAGAAAAAAGTCAAACCACGAAAAAGTATATAATAGCCTGAACAAATATTGAGACTTCCAGAAAAAAATCATCACGAACTATATAAGAGTCTTAACCAAATTCATCGACTCTTAAAAAACTGCTATGACTAACCGTAAATTGAGTAGCACAAATTGGGCAAATAAGAGTTTGCTGTATCTTCTCGTTTGAGGTCGCAGGCTGATATTTGAGGATAACAAAGGAGTCACTGACAAAATAAAAGAAGCATTGCAGACCGCTTTGAACAGTCCGAAGCCGGTCAAATCAACAGTGATGCAATGGGAACAGAAGAGACGATAAAATCAATTAATAAAAGACACACAATTCATTATTTTTGGAAGATGCAAATGGACAAATAGAGGAAGCAGAAACCACAAACCGGGAAATCAAAATCCGAAATCAGAAGAGCGTGAAATTGAGGATACATTAATGAGCTGAGTGACACGCGCGTTGATAGCCCTAGAGTCAACAAGGTTGGCATACACACTGGGACACTGATTCAATTGAGCGTCAAAATCAGACTACTAAATAATTTACTTGTTAGGGGATCGCAAAATGTCAGGTGGAACGAAAAACGTTAGGGGCAATGCAAAAATTTCTACAAAAAGCACAAAATATTTTTTCAATTTCGACAGCTTAGATTCCCCAATTTTATTCCTTATTTTTCCCTATAAATTTGCAAACGTAACCCATTTCCCCTCATGAAACGTCACTAATCGAAAACAAATTGGGGACAGTGATATTCCCCTCTCAAAGAATACCCTTCGTTTTCCATACGCTCTTGTCACTATAAGTGAGTAGTAAAAACAAGAACAGAATATGATAACTAGCATCAATATAGCCACATAACATTCTTGTCGACTAGGATTTCTCCGAGGATAAAACAACAAAATGATTATTTGCAAATTCAGACTAAGATAGGGGAGGGGCTTGAATTTCAACAAAGTCGCCTCAGGCAAGACTTCTTTCAAACCAAGGTAGCGTAAAGTTAATGGTATACAACAGCCCAACGAATACGCCCAAATATGATGGATGTTAAATCTCTAAGGAAAAGAATAGTTTATAATTGTACAGTGGAGTAGAGAAATCAGAACCAGGAATGGTACAATAGGGTACGGTGTCATACTTAAATACCAGGCAAATATCAGTATGCTGGAACAAGGGGGCAAAAGTGGATTGCAAGCGTGAATGAACAAAAAAGAGACACGCGGAAGGAAATAGGAAGTTCGAACGCCACCCGAGTCCATCTCAAAATAGACCTATGTTATTTTTCATACCATGCCCTCATACCCAATTTCACCATTTCATGTCGCTAAATTATTGCAACACTGTTAGCAGCCCTAAGAGCTCAAAGGCAAGGCTGGCCTAAGGTTGCTAGATTAATGAGCTCTGAAATGCGATATGTAAATTCCGGCAAGTTGAATGGTGCACGGTGCACAACCTAGGGAATGAAAACCGAGCACAAATTGAAGATGGCGCCGGCCGGAGAATTAGGGAAGATTTTTGAACAAAACCTTTCAGTTAAACCACTGATTTAATTCATACCTTTAGGCTATATGATTTTAAAGTCCCGCCTATGGTGAAGAGCAGTATCATCAGTACAATTTTCAAGATCTTATGCTTCCAATACTCCGAAAATCTTTTTGTAACAAATTTCAGAGAATATTAGACCGACAAGCATCAAAATTTTGTTTTAAACTTTGTATAGACCCTTTGCTCCAAATATTCAAACGGAACCATTCTGAATTTCATAATATCGAATTTGGGCCGCAAACAGAAAAGAAAACTGTATCCGACAAGACAACTAACTCGAAACCAAAACTGGAAAATCATATTTTTCGAAGTTTTGCTTCCAACTCAATTAGCTTGGTGTAATTATCAAGAACTTATAAATTATGCGTAAACTAAAGAATAGCAAGGACAACACGCGAGCAAATACCAGTCGCTAAAACGAATCCTCGTTTGTCACTTCGTAAGCGAAGTGGAGAAAAAAATTCTCCGCGTCGCAATTTTTAAGCAAGAAAACGTCCTAATTATTATTTGGGTTCTAGAAAGTAAAAAATTGCCCAGTTTTGATAAAATATTGATTATAGTTCGAAAATGTTAATCTCGGTTGCGAAAAAATAAACGAAAACTTCGAGTCGAATTTCGCATTAATGAACGCAAAAAGCTATATTCCAGATCTTTCAAATGCAGAGACTTTATCATATGCCTAATTGATAAAGTAAACACTTTATCATATACTTAATTGAACATAGCCACCTAACAGTTGGAAAAAAGTAATGAACGCAAGGAAACTGAAAAAAAAACTGACTTGTTTTTTCAAGAGCCTTCCATTTTTGAACTTGGAAGGAAATAATAGATGGCTTAAGAGCTCGTTGAATTTCTACAACAATTTATTATTGATAATTTTTTGTTAAAACTATTGCAATTTGAGAAAACTGGATCAGTACGTAAAAATTTTATTTCGCTGGGAATCTGATAATTAATTTCCATTTTCGAAATCAGAAATCAATCACGTTTTTTGTGACCTTTACACTTTTGCTGTTCGATTGTGGAGTTTTCCTGCCTTTTAACAATGGAAATGGACTGAACTTGAAAAGAAATCACAAGTCAAACCGCGAAAAACCAAAGTTGAGCGTGAACAATTTTTAAGACTTTTTCCTGAAAAAAAAAACGAAAAAAAAAAAAATCAGCAAGACATATATAAGAAAACTCACTACGTTCATTACTCTTTATAAAGTAAACACAATGCGAAATCCATTTAACTGTTTGTTTCAAGTTTTTACTTCAGCAGAGATTTTGCGCCTCATTTGCGTTTTTTTCTTGGAGAGAACAACTTCAATTGCTATTCGAAAATGAAACTGAAAAGCGTTCTTTAAAATTAAAAATCGATATCAAAAGAATATCAAAACATCGAAAACAAAAACAAGGCAGTTGAAAGAGTATCAATTAACTCATGGCCAAAACAAAATGACTCAATTTCAAACCTTTGTCTACTTTCAATCAAATTTATATTAAAAAAAAATATATATTTGTTTGCTTCCAACAATTAGTTGTCAATTTTCGAACTTTTAACCCAATTAAAGATTATTCAATCAATAGGCATTTGTAACACGCCTTCGTTTTAGCAAATAAAATGAATTGAATCGAAATTTAACAAAAATTGAATGTCAAACCACGAAAAATTGAATTTGAGCGCATCAGTACCTTCAACAATTTTCAATTTCTCAACCAACTTTTTGAATTTTAAATCGACATTTATTTCGAGACTCTTTGTTAGCGCAGAGCGTTAGGATGACGAACAAATTGAAATTACCAGGAAAAAAGGCAAGTAATACTTCAAAATTAAGGAACTGCCAAACAATTGTACACTTCACGGGAACAAAACTGCATGCATAACCAGAAAACAACATAAGTTTTAAAAAAAATTATGTTTATCAAGAGTTCTACAACTTATTTTAGCAGAAATACCGGCGCTAATTCTACAATTTTCACAAAGAGGCAAACCTGCATTTTCGAAACACATGAGTTAAAAATGCAAATTTAAGCTCTAAAAGAAGCAGAAGTTGAAAAAAGGGAAAATAAGCCTGGAAAAATGAATCTTGTGCCGGGTAATTGAAACTCACACATTTTTGCATCTACGCCATGGCCGCTTGACAATCATCAAGCACTAGATGCCAACCAAATAGATACAACAGATGCTAACTAATTGCCAATGCTATGCACCAAAAGTTGTTTTATCTACAAAAAGTGGGTGTAGCCGCTAAGGGTGGGGGAGCTTCCTACAATCCGTTTTTAACAGTGAACCCACGTTATCAGGTTTGGCAGGGTCGCTTTTAAGAAAATGAAAAAACTTAACCTATGACTCAATCAAATATCCCCCCCCCCCCCCCCCCCCCCAGAGAAAAATTCGAAGTCTGTAGAAAATGGGCCAAGGTAAGGAAAGACTACAAGAACAATTAAACACACGGGTCAGTGGACAGTATTTCCATTAGTCTCACTTTTTGAAAATTTCCAAAGCGTCTTCAAATAAAAAATTAGCTTCAATTTAGTAAATAAAATAAATTGAATCGAAATTCAACAAAAATTAAAAGTCTAACCCCGAAAAACCAAATTTGAGTGCATCAGGACCTTTAACAATTTTCAAATTCTAAACAAACTTTCGAAGAGCGTTAGGATGACGAACAAAATGACTTCACCAGGAAAAAAGGCAAGCAAAACTTCCAAACTAAGGAAACTGCAAAACAATTGTACACTTCACGGGAACAAAACTGCATGCATAACCGGAAAACAACATTAGTTTTAGAAAAAAAGTTAAATTTATCAAGAGTTTTAAGACTGTTTTTTTTTGCAGAAATAGCGGCGCTAATTCTACAATTTTCACACAGAGGTAAGGCTTCATTTTTCAAGTATATGCGATAAAACGGCAAAATGTAGCTCTAAAAGAGGCAAAAGGTGAAAAGTAAAAATAAGCCTCGAAAAATGAATATTGTGCCGGGTAATCGAACCTCCGGCCTCTAGATCAAGATTCGACGATTTTGCATCTACGCCATGGTCGCTTGACAATCATCAAGCACTAGATGCCAAGAAAACAGATACAACAGATGCTATTTAATTGCCAATGCTATGCACCAAAAGTGACACCAAATGAGAACTTTAATTTGCAACATAGAAGGCGAAATTGTTGATTCTTAATATAAAACAACGCTCATTAGATCGCTTGTGTAGAAAGAAATTAAGTGCTCGAAGAAGCCTGTGTACTATAAATAACTAATTAGAAAGCTTCGTTGGTATGCGAATTTTAAGGCATCTTGTCCCCTCATCCCTTTTACAGGCGACAGAATATTTTCAAAAAATTTTAAAATTCTTTTTACAAATTTGAAGGTGGTCAAAGATTCTTAATAGCTGGTACACCAGTAGGCTGTTTTTGTTTCATAAAGCTTTGTTACTAAGTAACCAGATCTTGTAGTCAGCTGTTTAGCGATTTCAACAGAGAATTGTCTGGGTAGTTTGAGAAAAGTTTCCAAAAAAGTTCAAAAAATTCGACTTTTACGAAAGCCATAAACATTTTTTTCAAAAAAAAGTCAATTTTGCAGAGAGGTTTCCCGCAACCGGGTTTCTTGATTGAAAGCCTAATCTAAGAATTTTCACACTTGTTTTTGAGAAAAGTTGAGTTACCAAACAATCATCAAAAAAATCGAAATTTCGTTTTTCTGTGAGCACAATGTTTTATTTTAAAAAAGTGGGCGTAGCCGCTGAGGCAGAAGGATTTTCCTACAATCCGTTCTTAACAGTGAACCCAAGTTATCAAGTTTGGCAGGGAAAATGAAAAAACTGATCTTATGACTCAAATATCCCCCCTCCAAAAATTTCCAAAGCGTCTTCAAATAAAAAAGGTCAATATTAATACATTTTTTATAATGCCTGAAATTATCTAACAGGAATTTTAAAAAATGCTAAAATGCATAAAACATGTCTGTTGCAAACTTTTGAATAGAGAAGACAAAATTCTCGGAAGAATACGACATCCAGCACCCGATTGTCATACCCTTGTTTTATCGCACGGGTACAATAAGCATTTTTTCATCACTTGCTGTTCGATAGTGAAGTTTGCCTTCTTTTTAGCAAATGAACAAAGTTGAGCTCAAAAAAAATGTCAAGTTGCAAAATATCAATTTTGAGCGTGAACAAATAAGATTTTTTCCCTGAACAAAACAATCCATCACGCCTTATATATTCTTCAATATGTTCATCGTTACTTACGAAGGGAAAAATGAAAACAGGGCGAATACTATGGGCCCAGCTAAAGATGGAGCACCTGTTTGATATTTTTTAACATAAGCTGATGCGGGATGAAATGCGTATAATTCAAAACCTCAAAAATTAGATATCATCCAAAATCTTAGTTATTTCTTTCCAAAAAACGAGCCGTAACTGCTTATGCAGGGTAGTTTCCCACGACCCGTTCTTAAAATTAAATCCAAATTATCAGGTAGATTTTAGGAAGCCTATGGATCAACATTCCCCCCTCAGAAGTTTTGACCATAGATTTAGTTTTGAGAATGTAGAAAATAAGGGAAAGGTAAAAAGAAACTAATGGAAAATGCAGACACGCGTGGAGTGGACAGTATTTCCATTAGTATCACTTTTCTGAAGATCGGAAAAATCTTTTCTCCAAGAAATAAAAAATTCCAAAGCGTCTCCAAATTTTAAAAAATCAAAATCATACAAGCTTCATAATGCCTGATTTTTTTTAAGGAGAACTTAAAATGCTTATATGCTCAAAAAATGTCTGTTGCAGTATTTCTGATAGATTGAGAAGACCCGAACATGATTCCTAAGAACAAAAATTTTGACGGAATAAGAAGTACACTTGCTATAGATTTGCTTTATCGCAAAAATATATTTTTTTTGAAATTGCAGACCTTTTGTGAGGTAAAAAAAAAAGATTTTTCGTACTCTTCCAAAAAAAAACTTAAAAGACCCTATTTTGGCCAAATTTTTTAGCGCATCAGGCGAATTTTTGAAGTCACCACCAGAAAGGGTCAGCCACCAAAATTGAGGTCTCAAAATAGTACCGAAGGGGGTACCCTTTGGGTAGTCAGGGGGTCGACTTTGCCTCATATATATTTTAAAAAATCCGTCAATTTTCTTCGAGACCAATTTCTTTGTTTTAAAAATCAATTTTGTGCAGAAGTAATGAGAACATGGTGGAATGGTGTTCAAAATTATAAATCTCCAATTTTCAAAAGATGGGTGTCGAGTTGGCATTATAACAATGTTTTTTTTACGTACATTTTCTTTCATATCTTTCCAATTATCGACAAACCAGATCAAACGTGCTGACTGTATATTCCGACCATCTAGACCAAAAATTGATGTTTCGAGGACCTCGGCCAAACAAATGGCAACCTACACCTACATGGTCAATTTAAATGAAGTGAGCGAAAACAATTCACTTGAAGTGTTTTGAGTTCAGTTTAACCTCAAACGGAAACTTAGCAGTTAATAATTTTCTCTAAAGAATCGAAACAAAATACGTTGCTTTGCATTAAAAAAACTTCAGTAAAGATTTTCTGTGAGATTCATAATTATTGAAATTAACTCAAACTACAATTGCAAATACGAAAAGCACAAAAATCAGTTGCGAAAATTATCCAGTTCGCCTTTTGTCCGCGTGATGTTTATTTAACGAATAACTAAAGAGGATTCTTCTACATAATGTCTGCTTTGTTGTATCTACGAAAAGTCTATATTGGCGTCATTTATTCAGATAACTACTGTCTGAAATTGTATGAACTGATGTATAACAGGATGCGGCTCCTAGAATAATGTAGATTGAGATAATCAAATGACTGACATGGACATACAATCCGTTTATTTGTTATTCTGTCACCAATTCGTTTCTTTTGTAGTCGTCGCCTTTCAAATTTTAAATTTATTCTTATAAAGCACTCATAAGTCATACACAATTTTAAAAATTTCTCCATAAAAACTCCTTGATATTTGCCTTTATTTCTTTCATTCAAAGGTAAAAAGAAAGAAATGAAAAATGAGATTAATAAAAAAATTGGCAAAACAAAAAAATAGGCAACTGACAGTTGGAAAAGAGCGATGAACGCAAGTAATAAAAAAATTGATTTATTTTATGAAAAAACACTTAAAAAAACAAAAATATATGTCCTTGAGTTTCAAGAATAGTTTATGAATCTGACTTTTTTAGACAAGTAACCCAATTAGAGAAAAGTGGATCAATAGGTAAACTTTTAATTCCGCTGGGAAATCCGAACAGTAAAATCTACATTCGAAGCAAGAAATCGATTACGTTTTCTGTGACCTTAACATTTTTGCATTTCAATATTCCTTTGAACGAAGGGGGAAAAATGAATTAAAAAAATTAGAAGTCAAACAGCGAGAAAGCAAAACTGCGCGCGTTAACAAAAAGTAGAATTTTTTCAAGCGAAAAAAAAACAAAACAAAAATTACCAAGACCTATTTAAGAGTACTAACTACCTTGATTACTCTTAAAATTAGCAACATATGAGAGCAAAAACACCCAGAAATGGCTATGATAACCCGAAAAAAAAAACGCTCAATTAACAAAAAATAATAAAAAACAATGGTTCAACTATTGACTTGATTCGATTATGCCATTCCAAATGCAGCAAGATTAAGCGCTTTTTATTTCGAAAACTCCAGATATATAGCACACCCATACAACAGCGAATACCTAACACAACAAGAAAAGCAGACAGACTTTTAAAAAAATATTTCAACTTCCAATTATAAAGAAAAAATATATGACCCTAGTCTCTTTGAATTTCAAAAACTATTTATCATCAGTTCTTTTTCGATCAAAAAAAACCAATTTGAGATGACTGGATCATTATTTAAACCTAATTCCACTGGAAAGTCTGAACATTAACAACCACGCACGAAAACGTTTTTCCTGACCTTTACATTTTTGCAATTCGATGGTGGAGTTTGTATGAAAATGAACTGAACTTAAACTGAACGTTGAAAAAGCAAGAGAAAGTTCACCAAGACCTACGTACGAGTCTTCACCAAGTTCATTACTCTTAAATAGGAAAAAAACAAAGAATGGGCCTCGCATAAGCAAAATAATGCTACCGTTCGGATTTAAACCTGAGACCTCGAGATTTGAATTCTCATTATCTGCCTTCTCAGCCATCGACACTGGTGTCAATCGTCAAACATGAAAAGCAGAAAACAAATTTCCAATGCTACAGAACAAAAATGCTATCAATTCTATCTGCGAGTTAAATTGAAAATATGTAGACTCATATTAAAACACTAAGCTTGCTTGTGAGAAAAACATCGTTACACAAAGTAGTTTGAAAAAATTTGATTCTCATAAAAATTGAAAGAAAACATATTTTGGTAACATTTCAACTCAGCAAGGAAGCCTTAAAAATACAATCGATTTTGAAACTTTCGGGTACTGATTTCGAGGATCAAAACTCAACAATTTGTTTCAGAAATTCAAAAAATACGTTTTTTGAATCTCTTACAATTAAGAAAAAAATATATATTAATATGTAACTTTTACATACTGTAGGAAAAGCTAAAAACTACAATCAATTTTTGAAAACGTCGGGTATTGATTGCGATGCGTGAAACTACCCGTGGCATCGTGTCACAAACATTTCACAAAATACTTAATTTTAATTTGTTAATATTTGAGCGGAATGATTACTAGATAACTTTTGAACACCGGAAGGAAACCTAAAAATGATTATCAACGTTTGAAGTTGAAGAGTAATGGTTTCGCGTCATGAAACTCTCTGTTGCAAAATATCTTTTAAAATATTAAGAGAAAAGATTAATAGGCAACATTTGTACTCTGCAAGGAAACCTTAAACTCCGATTAAATTTCAAAATTTACTGATTTCGAGGAGCGAAACTTCCCGTTGCAAACATCGTTTCAAATTTTCATCAAAAACAATAAACTCCAACAATTAAGGAAAAGATTGAAAGGTACCTTTTGAACTCCACAGGAAAGCCTGAAAACTACAATCAAATTTTAACAATTTTGGGTACTGATTTCGACGAGCTGTTGCAAACATCCTTTCACACTGTTATCAAAAAATAATTTTTTTTCTTACAATTTAAAAAAGATTTGAAGAAAACTTTTGACCTCCGCAGGGAAACCTAAAAACTACAGTCAACTTTTGCAACGTTCGAGTACTAATTTAGAGGCGTGAAAATCCCCGTTGTAAAACATCGCTTCACAAATTTATCAAAAAAGATATTGAATACAAAAACCAGAAGATTTACTCTGAGGAACAGCCAACAGAGTTGGAAAAGAGTAATGAACGCAAGGAAACTGAAAAAAAACTAACTTGTTTTTTTTAAAAACCTTCAACTTTTGAATTTGAACAAAAAAATAGATGGCATTGGAGGTCTTTGAATTTCTAGAAAAATCTATTTTTGACACATTTTGATAAAATTAACCCAATTTCAGAAAACTGGATCAAAAGGTAAAAATTTTATTTCGCTGGGAAATCTGATAATCAAATTCCATTACCGAATTCTATTTGAGAAGTCGATCACGTTTTTTGCAGTTCGATAGCGGAGTTTGCCTTCCTTTTAAAAAAGGAAATTAACTGAAACCGAAATCAAAAGTCAAACCACAAAAAAAGTAAATTTGAACCTGAAAACAAACTTTTCCTGAAAAACAAACGAAAAAAGAAAAAAAATCGCGACCTATAATACAACCTGAACTACGTTCATAAAAAAGTCCACACTATACAAAAAATTGTTGTTCACTTTTTCTGCAAATGCATATCAGGGAATGATATGGATTTCAAACAATGCCAAAGACTCAAAACAAAATATAGTACGAGCTTCCAAAAATTGACAGTTCTCAGTTTCTCCTATATTTGATTGTTGAACGTGATTGAATTTTTTCTTGTCCCGTTAATTTGGCTACATTTCATCGAGCGCTTTCCATTTCAGTTCTCTTTTGCGTTGTAATAGGGATTTTTTCAACAAGAAATTTAAGTCAAAATCAATTTTAGGAATTTTGTTGAAGGAAACTGAAAAAAAAAAACGGAAAATGCATAATAAAGTGATGTGCAATTCACTCATTAAATCTTAATCATCAAATTTTCTATGACAAAATTTAATAATTTGAATAAATGAATTTTTGAATAGAGCAATGTTGAAACGTCAATATTACAGGCAACGGGCACCCACCTTTTGACGTCCGCTGCATTGTTGAGCGCTGATATTAAAGAAATCATTAAAATTTCAAACCACCTCATAAAACGAAGGAGAAAAAATAGAAGCAACAAACAAAGAGGAACGCGTAAGTGATAGCAACCCGTGGAAAAAAATTGACAAAAATGCGCAGAAAAAAACAGTTTGCAAAGCTGAACGTATATTTAGGGCTGTTTTTAAAGTACATGTGACAAAATATTATTTTCCTCAGACAGATCGGAACAGAAAACGAATATAGCGGCTGATATTTTGATGTAGTTTCAAATTAAATCAATATTGGACTTGGAAGCAGAGACGTTTAATTGCTAGCAAAGATAAGCATGAATACTTTATTTAGCTGACAGGCTACAAAACATACCAATTTTTACTTTCAAATTCCGGCTTTACGACAACTTAAGGAAAAGAGTAAACACGAGGGTAGTTAGAAAAAAGAATAAAAGCGAGGAATAAGATTAATAAAAACATACCAGGGAAAATGTTAAGTCAATTTAATTTATTCATCAGTTAGCTCCTGCAGCGCAATTACAGAAATTAATAAAGCTCTTCATGCATCGTCAACCATAGCAACCATGGAGAGAGATAGAAAACAGCAACCAGCAAAACAAGTGAACCATTCAGCATCTTAAGAAAAACACCCGCATTATATCGGTGTAAAGTTCGAAGGAAGTTCCAACCCAAAGTCAAACAAATATGTATTTAATTTTCTAATTTTGAATCATTAAATTTAAAATCTAATGAAAGCGGAATAATTATATATTCTAAACATATCTGGAAACATTTTTGAACACAGAGGCGAAGCGGAGCTTCGCAACACTTGCGATGCAAAACACACATGTCGCTACAAAATAGTGAATGAAAAACGAGAAACTTTTTTTGAAAAGATACTTACAAGCTAATAACAACCAGAAATTACAACCTTTGAAAAGATAATTACAAGCTGAAACCAGAAGATCCTCTAGAAGTGAAGCTCCTCTAGAAAAGGATATCGTCTACAAGTGTGGACAGTTGTTTACGGGAAAAAGACTAGTACCCGATTGCAATACCCTTGCTTATCGCAACGCTAAAAATGATTTCCGTTTAAATAATTGAGAAACTCCATATCATATCGTGCCAATGAAAAATCGAAACACTCCTTGCATTTTCTCGTCATCTGATATAGACTAACGGGCGGACATAACATGCTATCCCAAAACACCATGTAAACAAAATAGGAACTCAACAGTTTGTCCTTACAGATCTGAACAGCTTGTATTTGAGCACTTTTTCAAATATACATGATCTTTTAACTGTTTAATACCTCAGAGGAACGATGAATCCTGACTTAATGCACTCTTATATCTAGTACATCGATTGAACAAAAATTGAGCCTTAGTTCGACCGAACCAACTAAACAGGAGAATTAACTGAGAGCTACAGAACTCTCCAATTGAATTCAGATTTAGATGCACTGGGAACAGAGGTGAACTAGTGATTCCTATCACTTATGACGGACTTTTAAATTTTCAACTGATATAAGGCGAGTGCTTTTCTTAAGATTCTTAAGTGCTTTTCTTAAGAGTGGTTGATTTGTTTTGCTGGTGGATGCTATCTATCTTTCTCTCTATGTTGACGAAGCATGAAGAGCTTTATTAATTTCTGTTATTTCGCTGCAGGAACTAACTGATGAATGAACGAAACTGACTGAATTCAATTTATTCATCAGTAAGCTTCTGCAGCGCAATTACCGAAAACATAGCCAACTGACAGTTGGAAAAGAGTAATGAACGCAAGGAAACTGAAAATAAACGAACATTTGAATTTCGGAGAAAAGAATAGATGGCCTTGAAGCTGCTTGAATTTGTAGAACAATTTATGATATACACTTTTTTAATTGAAATTAACCCAACTTTAATTAAATAGGATCAATAAGTAAAACTATTTTGCTAAGAACTCGATAATTAAATTCCATTTTCGAAATTAGAAGTCAATCACATTTTACATGACCTTAACACTTTTGCTGTTCAATAGTGGAGTTTGTCTTATTTTTAATAATGGAAATGGACTGAACTTGAAAAGAAATCACAAGTCAAACCGCGAAAAATCACAATTGAGTGTAAACAAATTTTAAACAGAGGCGAAGCGGAGCGATACAACACACTTGCGATACAACACAATCATAAAAAAAGTATGAAAATGAGTTGATAAGCATGAGTCGAAAAAAAAATGTTGAAAAAACTAGGTGAACCAAAATTTTCGTATCTCTCGATGAAGGACACCTAGGGCTCAGCTAAAGCTTGATGTAATTTTTAAATATTTTTTGAATTTGTTATACTGATGCGGGACAAAATGCGTAATTTCAAAAACTAGACTTTGCCCAAGGCCTTAGTTGTTTCTCACCTAAATTTTTCAGATTTTGGAATTTTCCAAATAGCTGGCCTTTTTCTTACACAAAATTGAGCAGCCGCTTCTGCAGGAAAATTTCACGCAAACGCCTCTTTCGATTGAAATTTTCATATCAGATTTGATAAGGTAATTTTTAAGAAAATTCGAAAAGTTTCTATAAAATAGTCAAAATTCAAAAATCAGTTAATTTTTTCTGCTAAATGCAGGTCGTGACCAGTAAGGCAGAGAAGATTCCAAAAGACGTATTTTTCGATTGAACATTTAACCAGAGAATTCGCAAATAATTTTTCAAAAAAAAGTGTCAAATTTTCACTTGTTTAAAGGCCATAACATTTTCTAGCAGAAATTGGGGGTAGCAAATTATAAAGTTAAGCTTTAAACCACCTGTTGGTTCGTTATCAAGCCCATTGATATCAGTTTTGGGAGGATAGTTAACGAGAAAAAGACCAAAAAACGGTCAAAAAATCAGAGCGCTGACAATCCTGAGAACCATAACTTTTTGTTTAAAAAGAATTGGGCGTAGCCGCTTAAGTAGAAGAGATTCACCCAATCTGTTATTTCGAACCCAAAAAGGTTTGGCCTAGGTTTGGCAGGGTAGTTTCAAGAAAAGTCAAAGTTTTAAAAACCGGTCAGAAAATCAAATATTAGACTTTTCCGAGGGCCATAATTTGTTTTTTATAAACAATTTGTGAGTAGTCACATATGCAAAGGAACTTCCTAAAACCCACTCTTTGGATTGAACCCCAAAACTCAGATATAGAAGGGTAAATTTAGTCGAAAATACGAAGCGGAAACAAGGCAGACAATCTTTGAGCAGACACCAGTTGAGCCGGAAAAAAAAATTTCAATTAAAAATTTTATAAAAATTTTCAAGTCTCCCCTGAAACTACCCTGTAGGAACTAGTACTCAGCCAGTAGTTAAATTTGAATTTTCAAGAAATAAAGCATGTTTGGTTGCCGCAGAATTGAATGCTGCAGAAATGATTCAACTGATTTTGTTAAACTAGTTGTTAACTAGAAAAAAAAGTCTATACTCCAGTTTGATAACGCTTGCTTATCGAAAGCGTTAAGGCTTTTCCTGAAAAAAAAAATCACCGATACCTATATAGGAGTACTCACTACGTTCATTACTCTAAATAAATAAAGCTCGTCATGAATCGCCAACCATAGCAGCCATAGAGAAAAGATACAAAACAATGACCAACACAACAAGTCAACCACTCAGCATCTTAAGAAACACCGCAAATCGATTTAAATTTCAAAAGAATTTCCAGTCCACAATCAAATAAAAACTTGTAATTTTTCTATTCCGAATCAGTAAATTCAAAAATTGAAGGAAGCGTAGTATTTATTCTAGCCATGTTTGAAAACAATTTCCCAATTGAAACCTTCAGAAAAAGAATTTCCGTTAAAAAATTTTGAAAAATTCCATGTCTTATGCCAATAAGCACAGCCAATCGTAGCTTGCAAATAGTAATGAACGCAAGTTAACATAAAAAAACACTGAATTTGCTGAAAATACCTCAACTTTCGAGTTTCAAAGTAAAAAATAGATGCCCTTTAAGCTCTTTGAATTTCTAGAACGATTTCAGATTGGCACTTTTTATATGACATAAAACAAACTTCAGAAAACTGGATCGACAAGTAAAGTTTTTATTTCTAAAAATTAAATTCCACTATCGAAACTAGAAATCTTTCACGTTTTTAGCGCCATTTCCACGTTCGCATTTGGAGAGTGCTATTTACGTCACTTTCAGCAGATGAATTTCAATTGAACTCAAAAAGTGCATTATACCTAAGTGCATCAAAATTTTAAGTCGTTTTCCTGAAAAAAAAACAAAAAAATCAGCAAGACCTATATAATAGTCTTCACTACGTTCATTACTCTTAAAAAGAGCCAATGAACGCAAGGAAACAGAAAAAAAAACGGAATTTATTTTCAAAAACCTCAACTTCATATTATATGGCAGTGAAGCTTTTTTCGGGACCTTTTTCTCTTTTGCTGTTGAATAGTTGAATTTGCCTTCCTTTTAACAACAGAAATCAACTAGCCTTAACAAGAAAGCAAAAGACAAATAGCAAAAATAACCAAGAAAAGAAATCACGATTTCTAAAAGAAGCTTTACTACGTTCATTGACTCTTCATAACGAATGATTTTTGAGACCAAAACAATTCAGACCAGGGCTTCTTGTCGACAACCGCATCAAAATGACTTATCACTCAATCCTGTACAACGTTTCATTGTTTACGGTCAAATTTCATCAGAACAGCCATAAAAGCTGCTTGTGGCTAAACTATTTGTACAATCGGTTGAAAATTTATCAACTGTGGCTACCAATTCAGCAGCTAGAATTTCCATTAAACTTCCCATGCCATGCAGCAAAAGTTCCATCAAACGAAAAAAAAACTATTCCAGTGTTCAGAATTTGAAGCTCCGACCTGTAGATTAGAATTCTCACGGCCTCACAGCTTTGCCACGGTAGCTTGAAAGCAAACTATCACAAGCCACCAATAAAGCAGCAACAGATGGCTTTCATTTTCATCATTTCTGAAGTTTTTTTGCATGAAGTCTACACTACAAATCGCTTTCGTGACTTGACACACTCCCAAAACAGCATTCTAGCCGATAGGAAATGAGTCGAAAACCATTTAGTCGAAAAAATGCTTACAGAGGCGAAGCACAACTTCGCAAACACTAGCCAGAACACGGCAAAAAACAGCTCTATAAAGTGCAATCAGAAAAAGTAGATAAGCGTCATATTAGATAAAATGCGGCAACGACTCGGATTCGATCTGCGACCTAGAGACTATGAGACTCACGCAACAACCACTCAGCCACCGACGCTTAACAATTCACAAACACTAGCTATAAAGAAAGCGGAGAATAGATGCTATGAAATTCAATGAACACTTTTATTTGCGAGTTAGGTTAGAAAAAAAGAAGGTTCGTACTAAGCCACTACGTTGCTCGCAGGTGAAAAAACAACGTTAAGAAAGAACAAGATCTGTCACAATTTTACACATTTGTTTCCAATGAAGTTCTTTTTGAGGAAAAAATTCCAAAAAAAAACAACCGCCAGCTTTAACCATTTATTAAATGTTCCCAAGTTATTAAATTTTCCCAAGCCGATAATACGCCCTGTTGAGCCAAAAAAAAATCCGTTGAGCTATAAATATACGAGAAACGAAGTTCCCCTTCCTCTAATTACACGCATGCATAAACACCTTCCTTCGCACTTCAAACGACTTTAAAAAAAGGCGACTAAGCGAACAACATAAACCGAAAAATTCAAGCCGAATAAACTACTTAGGCGAAAAAACGGAAATTCTTCCACATTGCGCTGGTAAATCATAACCAAAATAGAAAAAAAAACACGAATACAATGGTTATTTTAAACGATGATATGCAAACGATGATATGCTGAAAAATTTCATTTGGCAGAAGCCTTCAAAAATTTATTGAAAAATGATCCAAAAAAATCTTCAACAAATAAAAAATGGAGGCAAAAAATTTGCAACGGAAAAACGTCTAGGTTCAGGCACTTTTTTTGTTGTTGTATACAACTTGAAAGACAATATTCCGTTATAAATGATTGCCTAACTCACACCAAGAAAAAAGCAGCAAAGTCAAGCGGCGTGAAAAAAAATTATAGCCAACAGAGTTGGAATAGAGCCAATGAACGCAAAGAAACATTAAAAAACATACTGACCTATTTTATGAAAATATAGCCAACAGATAATTGAAAAAAGTAATCAACGCAGGTAAACAGAAAAAAACAATGACTTTGTTGAAAGCAAACCGAAATTAAAAGTACACTTTTGGAATTTCAAAGAAAAAAATAGATGCCCTTTAAGCTCTTTCAAATACTAGAACAATTTATGATTGCTGCTTCTTTGATAACATCAACTCAACTTGAGAATACTGGATCAAAAGATAAAGTCCAAAAAATTCCACTTTGCTCACGTTTTGTTGTAACTTTCAGCAGATGAATTTGAAATGAACTCCAAAAGTGCAAATATATCTAAGTCCAATCATAAGTGCATTTATATGTATGAATGCACATCTGTAGTTATTGGAGCATTTTACGACTTTTTCCTAAAAAAAGTCACCAAGACCTACATAAGTCTTCACTACGTTCATTACTCTTAAAAGAATCAATTTTAGAAAATGTCATCCGTTGAATTTTGAAGAAAAAGAAGGCCTAAGAGATCGTTGAATTTCTACAACAAATTATTTTTGACATTTTTTGATAAAATTAACCCAATTTGAGAAAACTGGATCAATAGGTACATTTTTTATTTTGCAGAAAAATCTGATAACTGAAACCCAATTTCAAAATTATAAGTCGATCGCATTTTTCGTGACTTTTTACACTTACGCTGTTTGATAAGGGAGTTTGCCTTGCTTTTAACAAAGGAAAAGAGAACTTGAATAGAAATCAAAAAATAAACCTCGAAACAGTAATTTTGAGCCTTGAACAAATTTTAAGACTTTTTCTGAAAAAACCGAAAAAAATCGTCGCGACCTAAATAAGAGTCTGAATAATGTTCATCAATTCTTAAAAGTTTCAACTGTCCAACTTCAAAAAAAATTTGGCTTTGAAGCTCTTTGATTTCACTAACAACTAGCGTGTAACGCACCTCCGTTACTCCGAATTTTTAACAACTCATAAAAAACCGCATATATTGGAAGTAAGATCTGCATTGTTTGAGTGTACTCTGACAGCACCCAACTACAGGGTTCGTAATTACAAATTTTGCAACGTTTTTCATTCAAGTTTTTACAAATTTTGAAGAACCATAAAATTTTCATGGCTTCAAGGTTTTAAGAAAGTTCTTCGAAAAAAGTTAAAATGAACTAAGAAGCGTCACATCTGGGAAACTAAAGGCAATTTAACAGTCGCAGTTGGAAGCATGATTTGAGCAGTCTTATTTAATTGCAATCTTTGACAATACTGTGACAGCACACAACTACAGGGTTGGGAATTTCACTTTTGTGAATTAATTTGTTATTTGAGTTTTCTGAAAATTTCCAAAAAAATTCACAAAAATCGTCGTATCTCTTGAAGTAAAAAAAATCGAGCATTCTTAATTGGAAGCCGAATTCGCAACTACTGAGATTACTCTGACAGCCTCTAACTACAGGCTAGGAATTCCAAACTTCGAAAAAAATTAAACTAAATTTTCATGAAAACTTTTTGCAAAAATCACAAGAAACTTCATATCTGGAAAACTACATAGTTTTGAGCAGTCAAACTTGGAGGAAAAATTCGCAACTCCTGAGATTACTCTGACAAAGCCTCACTAGAGAGATGGTAATTTCAAATTTTGTGAAACTTTTTATAACTAAGTTCTCTGAAAAATTTTGAGAAAATCATTAAAAAACGTCTTATCTCGAAACCTACAAGGACTTGAACAGCCAAATTCAGAGGCAAGATTTGCAACTCCTGAGAGTTCCCTTACAATTTCCAACAACAGGATTGAGATCTTCAATGTTTTAAAGTTTTTTAAAATCTAGGCTTTTTTGAAAATTTTTGGAAAAATCATAAAAAACGTCATCTCAAAAACTAAAAGGACTTGTGAAGTGAGATTTGAGACAAGATATACAACCCCTGAGAGTACCCTGACAGCACCCAACTATACGGTGAGAATTTCAAAAATTGACAAATTTCTTCAAATTTTATTTTCTAGAAACTTTCGAAAAATCTCGAAAATTGTCGTATCTCGTAAACTACAAGGATTTGGTTTTTATATATGGAGGCCAGAATCACAAAACCTGACAGAATCCC
Source organism: Symsagittifera roscoffensis (assembly GCF_963678635.1). Lineage (NCBI taxonomy): Eukaryota > Metazoa > Xenacoelomorpha > Acoela > Convolutidae > Symsagittifera > Symsagittifera roscoffensis. The sequence continues at coordinate 27,706,605 of NC_087066.1, read as the reverse complement.
ACTTTTGGTTTGCTTTTTTCAAACTTGATGAAATAAACACTGAATTTAAACTGGAAAATTGAAAAAAAATCTTAACCATTGCAATATACGATATAGCTTACACGTGCAAAAATTCTTTTGTTAAACATGCAAAAATAATATGTTGAAAAAAGCTTAAACATGAAGAGATAGTGAAGCCTGCATTTAAGTATATAATAGATAATAAATAGATAATAGATAGATAAAAAAGCAGGTATACAGACTTAATTTGAGATCGACAAAAATTGCGGAAAAATTAATGGCCTTGCGGAAAGTTCATCGAAAAATTTTGTTAAGCATTGCAATATATGATATAGCATAAACGTGAAAAAATCCTTTCGTAAACATGCAAAATTGTTATGCTTAAACATGGGAGATAGCTGTCACACGCATTAAGTATAGATTTAAGAAAACTGGATCAATAAGTTTTTTTTTTCGTGGCCTTTTCACAATCGCTTTTCGATTAGTGGAATTTGCCTTCCTTTAACAAAGGAAACCAACTGGCCTTTAAAAGAAATCAAAATTCAAACCGCAAAAATAAACTGAAAAAAATCAGGACCTCTAAAAGAATCTTCACTACGTACATTGACTCTTTATAAGGAATGATGTTTGACCAAAAAGATGTTTCTCGACGCCGGCATGAAAAAGATTTATCACGCGACCCTGTACAACGTTTCAATGTGATACCTGAATTTTCGTGGAAACAAATGAAATCCAAGCAGTTGAGTCAACTGCAATCTGTGAGACCCACAAAAACGCTCCCCGCAACTGTGAGAGATGGCTATGGAAAAATTAAAAAATCCTGTTTCAGTACTTTGTTTAGATTTGACAATCCCGACAACATCCACCAAACAGCGAAGCATAACAAACAATATACATTTAGACCTTGTAACTAACATAAGCTGACTTGTACGTCGAAAAAATCAGCTTGTAAGTCAGCTGAAGAAACAAACTGTGATCACCATCAATGATTACCAAAATCGGCAGCCAACAAAATCATGCAAAGATTCGAAAGCTTAGAATTGCCAGCTATTAAATAGAAAATGAGACAGAAATAACTAAGACTATTTAAAATAGTTTAAAAAAATGAATATTATTTTGAATAAAAATGAGAATTTAATGTCAGAAAACTTTAAGCATTTACTGAGCGACAACTTAGCCCACAAAAATGGAGATAGTTGGCCATTCATCCAAAAACAGAAAATGATATAAAAACATGTCATAGAAAAACTCGAGCGGTTGAATTTTATACGAAACTTTTAAGCTTCTTTGATTTTCACACAACAGCCAGACTAATTTTTTCAAAATAATACTTATCACATTTTGCTCTTGAAAAGTTATAAAATAAATTGAATTAGCCGATAAAATATTCGCTGAAATTAATCAGGCCGAATACAGCTTTTAAGCGAAAAGAAAACATAGAAAGGAAAGTATTTTACAAATTACAGGAATAAAGCAACAACACTTGCAATTACAATGACAATGACTTACATCGCCGAAAAATCCGTGTTGCCGACAATTAAGCCGACAAAACGACATACAAACGAACGTCCGAGAATTCAATTTTTCTTGAAAAAAAACTAATACGTACTAAAAAAAAAACAGCCAACCGACAGTTAAGAAAAGAGTCAATGAACGCAATGAAACAGAAAAAAGACTGACTTATTTTTGAAAAATTTTAGAATTTCAAAGTGAAAAAAATATGGCCGTAAACTTTTTGAAATTCACGATATTCTGATTGACACTTTTTTTATACTCAAAATTAGGTCAATTTGAGAAAACTGGATTAACTGGTAAAAACTATATATCAAAGGCAAATTAAAATCCACTTGAGAAACTAGACGTCAATCACGTTTTTGTGACCTTTACACTTTGGTATTTGGAGAAGCAATTTATAAACTTTCAACAGATGAATTTAAATTGATCTCAAAAACTGCATATATATATATATTCATACAAATTAATGCATTTATGAATGTACTTATATATAAATGTGTATATGTATATGAATAGAAAAAAATCACCACGGCATAAATAAGAGCCATCGCGATACCTCTAGACCAAGAGGGAAAGAGCCTGAAGTCGTTAAGGTTCAACAAAAGAGTTAAGTTCACTTTCTTCCAGATTTAGAAAAGTCTAGTTCTCGATAAAAAGACACTTGGTCTCACAAGGGTAAGCAACAAATCCAACTTTGAAAACCATTAGTTATGAATTTTAGTAGCAGAAAAAAAATTTGAAAAACAGAAAATAGACATTCCCGAAATGCACGTTAAATGAGCACAAAGAAGCAGATAAAAACAGCGACGTCAAAATACACATCTTCACTTCTTTCAATGAATTTTAAACCTCTTTAGCCCAAACTGCTCGACAATCTTTGTTCAGAATTAGCCCGTTAAGTTTAACTTTATCCTGCGTTTTCCTAGATTCATGTAGCCATCCAATACTCAATTACATTATTTGTTCAATTCACCGTCCCTAAACTGTTATCACTTCAAAATTGTATTTAAATCTCACAGGGCTGTGAATTGCAGTACAAAAAGCAGCTCTGCTAAAAATAACCCAATTCAATTTTCGAGTAATCATAGCACTCAAATCAGTTTAACTGTTCGCTTTTATGTTCTTCTCAATCTCCCGCTCATGGTGTACAATAGACCTGTGACAAGAGCATGAAAAGGGGGCTATGAGGGTAGCGCAGATCAGGAATTCCGTCACCGTCGGGTGCATTTACACCAGTGATAGTAAGTTGGGACAGCATTGATAGGCAAACAGGCATGCAATTAATCTGGTCCCTGTTCCCGCCCGCCGCCTATTACCTCTAATTTTCAATCCCTCCGCTTGCCCTTCCCGGGTCGAGGCGTCTGCGCATACAACATATTTTCTACCTCCTACCCTGCTGTGCGAGCCAGCCAAAAGAAAATGGCCGACTGGCTATTATGCACAATAGACTGTATCTATACCAAATTGGTGCATCAGTAATTAAAAATCATCTAAGACCAAGAAAGCATATGATACTTTTAACTAATGGTACTAAAATCAGAATTGATTCATCTTTCGACTCATTAACCAATCGGCTGATTTCGTAGACAATTCTCCGGTCTCTTTTCTTGTTATATTTTCTAGTCTCTCAGGTATTCTCTTCTTCTTCTTCACCTTATGTTCCTTAGGTTTGTTTGTGCTGTGTGTCGCTTGCACCAATCATAACAGCAAATTAGTGCACAGGTATTTTCCCGTATTGCTTGTTTTGCAAAGGAGCGTTTCTCAAGCCGAATATCGAAAATACTACTTTCATACCAATTCTGAATCTTAAACTTATTTTTCTAACCATTAAGTTGAAAAAAATGACATAGTTGTTACTTAAATTTCTTCAACAGGCATTTGGGTTAAAAGATAATTTCGTCATAGAAGAAGTTATCTGCTAGGGTAAAAACTTCAAGGCATTATTCAGACACCCTGAAATAGTGAATTTTCAAAAAGCTATTTTCTGACCAATTAACTGCAAACTGTTTGCTGTGCATATCCTTGGCAAGAAAAAATCGGCTAAGTTAGCTTTCGAAATAGCTACTTGTCCGCGATTGCACAAGATGTACTGCTGTTTGTTTTTGGGTGAGTAGGGGGGGGGGTGTAAAACGATAGGTCCGCATTGAAATTCAGCAGCTGATATTGCAAATAGGAACAATCTGAAGCTCAAGTATGAGTTGGTATCATTGCCTTGCTCTAACACTCTTCTCTCATGCTTAAAGCTGGAACACTACAGTAAGCTTTGATATGAAGAAAAAAGTAAATGAAAAAAATAGGGAGAAGACGGTAGAAATATCTGGTGTTGGTTTATCCTTCCATTCAGTCCAATATTATAGCGCAATAACCTTCCAAATCCAGCAGAGCCAAATGTTAGTTAATTTAGTTGGTACAAGGAAAATGAGAACATTACACAATGGGGTACTTGGCCCACTACAAAAATAGATTGGTTCAAGTTCAGGTCGATTTAGTGCTACCTGATTTAACCAATTTAGCGATTTCTGCTCATTAAATTTTAATCATTACTTTGAAGAAGTCAGGTTATTCAAAAAAGGTCAAAGAAACAGCTTCATTTCGCTACGATTGAACCAAATGCTGCCATATCACTCAAGCAAACATGATATTGTGGAAACAGTTGCTTGCGTGTCTTCAAACTCGATTCGTCAGTCCAAATGTAGTTGAGGTTAATACGATGAGCCTTCGGCTTTACCACCTCATCTCTATCATCCATCCATCCATCATTCTTCATCTTTCCTCTCCGCAAGAGTAAGCACAGGTACATACACCGCCGGTACAGTAGCTTGGCTGCCATATTTATTGCATACCAGGGAATAAAGTGCGTAGTTGGTATGAAATGGCGTGGAATGACATTCCAACTGATATCAGAGAGAAGCTGTTATCTATGCAGCTCAGCTAATTATGACCAAATTTTAGAGCTTCATCTAACACGAATTACTGCTGCACATACTATGATCTAGCGGCTACATTCTACCTCAAAAGATACTTAATTTTTGGAAACAGATCAAAGAAAAAAGATAAACGAACAATAGGCTCAGGTGTAAATTGAAACGAGTCAAGGACGAAGCAACAAATTATGATGTAACCAATGTCCTATAATATTTAAACAACCTATGACGTCGTTGCTTCAGGCTTTTTAACCAAACATGGTGTCAGTGATTACTTTTTAATTTGGGATTAAATCGTAGCGACTAACCCTGTTGCTCGAAGTCATGGACTGTTTCTGTCCACAATTGGTGCAGAACTTCAGCTGACAGTAGTGACACCTTCTGCCCACAGTTGTGGAGTCTGTGAACTTGGTCTTATGGCATATCTCACATATAGCTCCCTCCAACCCCATCTCCCTCGTCTGTTCTTGCAGAGATTTAATTTGCTGTTCTAGGTCGACCAGCTCTTTCTTCTGACGCCTAAAAAACAAACTTAAGTTGTTCGCTAAAATAGTTCTCAACAATCTTTCAGATAAATACACATCAGGACAACTAAATTTTACAAAAATATTTATTTTAGGAAGCGTGTTGTTCCGACCACTGAAAAGAGGGGAAACTAAATTCGAGTTTCATTTTCACGCAAACTTCAAGGCTACAGAAAACAACGTCAGATGATGTGAATGATATATCATATTGAAGCCCTTTCAGTTGTGAATCAATCAGTAGTTAACTGCTGAAACTCTATCTTTAGTATTACAAGTTAACAAAGCTATTGACGTCGGATTAACGAAGTCATGTTAGTCTAGTCCACATGCGCTAGTAAAATCCCAGAAAAATCAAAAATTTTACAACTGGTCGGAAAATCCTGGGATACTACAGATGTTATTGAAATAAGAATTATTGGAAAAAGCCACCAAATAAGCACTTTCATTTGTGATTTAGTTTATAAAAAAAGTTGCTTCGTAATAACACACTACGCTCCGCTTGTATAAACACACAGTCATAGCGGGACTTCGTAAAAGCATTAAGCTAACAGTATTGAAGAACGTACGTTCCGATTGAGTAAAAGGGTGTTTCAAAGAAAAAATAAATCTCAGCTTAAATCTGTTGAAATTCAACAAAAAATTATTTGTTCGACATTTGTTTCAACATTGGCAACAGAGTTGGAAAAGAGTCAATGAACGCGAGTAACCAAAAAATACTGACATGTTTTTTGATAGAATCTCAAAATCCGAATTTCCGAGGAAAACAAAAGATGGCCTTAAAGCACTTTGAATTTCTAGAACAAACTATAATGAATACTTTTTGATTAAAATTAACACAATTTAAGAAAAATGAATCAATAGGTAAAATTATTATTTCGCTGGGAAATCTGATAGAAGAAAATCTCTTTTCGAGGTTCGAAGTTTATCACGAGTATCAAGACCTTTGCAAGTTCGCTGTTCGATAGTTGAGTTTGCCTTCCGTTTAACAAAGAAAATGAACTGAACTTAAAAAAAAAATCAAGTCAAACCGCGAAAAAAAAGTAAACTTGAGCCTAAAAAAATCATCACGACCTTTATTATAACCTGAACTATGTACATCGACTGTTAATAAACGTAGCTCAACCTGAGAAAACAGGATCAAAAAGTATTACTTTTTTTCAATTTGCTTGAGTAATCTTGAAATTTTATTCCAATTTTGAAAATAAAAACCAATCACGCCATTTGCTACTTCTCGCCAGGATAGCATAATCTGCATTTCTTTGAACAAAGGAAATTGTAATGAACTTGAAAAAGAAGCAAAAGTCAAACCGAGAAAAATCAAACTTAACGTGAAACATCTCCAAAAAAGGCAACAGAGTGTAGGGAAAAACATATCTTGTTGTTAAGGAAAAACTTCAATGTTCGAATTTCGAGAACAAAATTAATATCCTTAAAGCTCTTAAAATTTGAGCAAGCATTCATCAAAAACTCATCAGCAAGTATTAATCAAGAACAAATGAAAACTTTCCGTATATTATTTAATTTATCAAATTTGAGAAAAGGGACAAACAGGTATCCTCGATTCCGGTGGGAAATCTGAAACCACATCCAACTTTCGAAAGTAGGAGTCGATCACGTTTTTCGTGATCTTAACACTTCTGCTGTTTGATAGTGATATTGGCTCTCCTTATAACAAAAATCAAAAATAAACTGAAAAACAAATCAGAAAACAAACCGCGAAAAATGAATTTGTGCCTAATCAAATTTATACTTTTTCCTATTAAAACAAGAAAAAAACATCTCGACCTATTTAGGTGTTTTAACTACGTTCATTGACCATTGTAAACTTGAAGTTTTCTGAAAAACAAATAGAACAATAGACATTGGAAATCCTGCGCGATCGTTATTTTATTGATGAAGAATCATAGAACATGTAACAACAAGTAACCTCATCCAAAAATAGTTATCTGGTTATCTACGTACGATAATGCTTACTCACACAGAGGCGAAGCTGTACTTCGGAAACAAGCAAAATAACTGCAAGAAATAGATCTAAAAACCAAAAAATACAGGTAAAACACAGAGGCGAAGCGAAGCCTTGCACCACTTGCGATGCAACACAAACATAAGTCGAAAAAATAATGAAAAAAAACCAGGTGCCCCAAAAATTTTAAATCTCTCGATACTGTGTTATATACTGATGAGGGGTGAATTTCACAAAATCAAAAAACGGAATTCGCTCAAAACCTTAGTTGCTCTATTAAAGAAAGAGTGATAATTTATGAGATATGAGAATTTTACCAAAGACATGACATTTTTCTTCTAAAATAAAAAGTCTGCAGGAAAAATTTTCGCGAACGATTTCTTGAATTGTAACCTTCATATCAAATTTAGTAGGGTAGGTTTTACCGAAAGCCAAGAAGTTTCAAAAAATTGTCAGAAATTCAATAAACGCATTTTAACTAGTATACGAAAAAGTTCATTAAAACATCCGACCCTGCCCAGGTTCGAACCCTCTTAATTTGTTTCTGGTCTCATTCCCTATCTCTACGCTACAGATCCATGATACCTTGAAGCTTAAGTGCTATTTGTAATGTAATAGTCTGCGTTAATATCCTTAGCATTGGCTGTACTTAATAGCTGGTTATTGATTAAAATGAACACTTTTAAAATAAAAACATTTTATCGCAACAGTATTTGCGTCGCAAGAATATTTGCTACTTAGGTTAAAAAAAAAGATAGTTCATACTATAACACAAGCATTGCTTGTGTAAAAAAGGTTTGAAATTTTTTTAGGTTTTGTTTTTCTAGTCAGTTGTCTAAAGAAATTTTTTTCCCATAATTATCGTATTTTTTTTAACTATCGTATTTTTTATTCATAAAAGCGCTAAAATACTTAAAAGATAACTTTCTTTGACTAAAACTAAGCTTTTAGGGCTTAAATTAAATTAAGCTATTGTAAGCTTTTAAGCCATTAAAATAAAATATTGCTTTGGTAGCTGATTCGTCACAGAAAACAAAAAAAAAGAAAACTAAAACTGAGTACAAAGTTCCTCCCCGTTTTTTCCAAATATTCGGTAGAACAAGGATAGCCGGTAACTACACAAAAAATAGCATAGAATCTTCCGGACACAGTAAAAAGTTTTTTTTTTAATTTAAGGTCTTTTTTTCTGCGTGGTAAGATAAAAAGAACTGAACGAAAAAAATAGAACTTAGGCTCATTTGACATTCATAGCAAAATAGGGCAATTGCAACAATTTTCTGTAAAAAAATGATTAATAAAAATAGTTTAAAAAATTTTTGATTCCCAAATTGCCGCTATAAATTCCGAAAATAAACTTTACTCGATTAAAACTAAGTTTTCATGGCTTAAATTAAGCATGAATAAGCTTATGTAAGCCAGCTCAGCCTCACCTTATTAGCTGGCTTATATTGCGCGTTAATTGTCCCAAATTGGCAGTTTTTATTATACCCCCATAACTTTACGAAAAATGATCACAGGTGAAATCCGACTTTCGTCGGATCTCAAACCTTTCCAAATTTAAGCTCAGGACATCAATACTTTTTGAATGATATAAGAAAATCCCGTCAAAAAGGACTAGTTAAAAGTCTAAATTTGTCTGAAAAAAACCACCCCGATCACAAGCAATCCATTACTTTCGTTACAAAAGTCGGAACAATCATAGTCTGAGTTAAAATCCTGAGCATTTGCTGTAGCTAATAGCTGGTTATTGATTAAAATGAAAACTTCCAAAATGAACTCATTTTGCCGCAGTAATATTTGCGTCGCAACAATAATTGCGACTTAGGTTGGAAAAAAAAGATATTTCATACTATAACACAAGCATTGCTTGTGTAAAAAAATGTTTGAAATTTTTTTAGGTTTTGTCTTTCTAATCAGTTGTCTAAAGAAATTTTTTTCCCATAATTATCGTATTTTTTTTTTAATTATCGTATTTTTTATTCATAAAAGCGCTAAAATACTAAAAAGATAACTTTCTTTGAGTAAAACTAAGCTTTAAAGGCTTAAATTCAATTAAGCTATTGTAAGCTTTTAAGCCATTAAAATAAAATATTGCTTTGGTAGCTGATTCGTCACAGAAAACAAAAAAAAAGAAAAAAACTAAAACTGAGTACAAAGTTCCTCCCCGTTTTTTTCAAATATTCGGTAGAACAAGGATAGCCGGTAACTACACAAAAAATAGCATAGAATCTTCCGGAAACAGTAAAAAAAAGTTTTTTTTTTAATTTAATGTCTTTTTTTCTGCGTGGTAAGATAAAAAGAACTGAACGAAAAAAATAGAACTTAGGCTCATTTGACATTCATAGCAAAATAGGCCAATTGCAACAATTTTTTGTAAAAAAATGATTAGAAAAAATAGTTTAAAAAACTTTTGATTGCCAAATTGCCGCTATAAATTCCGAAAATAAACTTTACTCGATTAAAACTAAGTTTTCATGGCTTAAATTAAGCATGAGTAAGCTTATGTAAGCCAGCTCAGCCTCACCTTATTAGCTGGCTTATATTGCGCGTTAATTGTCCCAAATTGGCAGTTTTTATTATACCCTAATAACTTTACGAAAAATGATCACAGGTGAAATCCGACTTTCGTCGGATCTCAAACCTTTCCAAATTTAAGCTCAGGACAACAATACTTTTTGAATGATATAAGAAAATCCTGTCAAAAAGGACTAGTTAAAAGTCGAAATTTGTCTGAAAAAAAACCACCCCGAGCACAAGCAATCCATTACTTTCGTTACAAAAGTCGGAACAATCATAGTCTGAGTTAAAATCCTGAGCATTTGTTGTAGCTAATAGCTGGTTATTGATTAAAATGAAAACTTCCAAAATGAACTCATTTTGCCGCAGCAATATTTGCGTCGCAACAATAATTGCGACTTAGTTTGGAAAAAAAAGATAGTTCATACTATAACACAAGCTTTGCTTGTGTAAACATAAAAATCATTCTAGTTGAATTACCAAATACAGTAATTAAATCGGCCCATGAAAGTTTTTAGTTCGTAAAGCTAATTTTCATCAGTCCACAAGAAATAAAATTACCTAAAAAAATACAACAGTAAGTAAAGAAGGTCGATAATACTTATACAAAAAATAACTTACAAAAACTTCGTTTTGAATCACAAAAAAAATATGGGTTGATAAGTTGATACCGACCTTGAACTCGTCTCAATGGAATTGCTTGTTCTAAGCGCTCAAAATTTAAATTATATGAAAGATAATCACTTACTGTATGAGATCTTTTTCCTCGGTTTCCTCCGCTTCTTGACGTTTCATAACAGCTTCTATCAGCTTGCGCTCTTCTTCGGGTAGATAAGATAGGTCGGGGACTTCAGGTGGATCCATTTTATCGGTTGTAACCTGTCCGATGGCAGTAGCTGGTCGAGGATCAAGCTCTTGTGGTGAGGTAATCGAAATATCCGGAATTTTTTGAGCAGGTGCTATTGTTGTACAGTACGGACTTTGATATGGAATGTAACCGTTGCCAGAAGCAACTGGCTTCGTTTGATTTGAAGGTATTCCGTTTCTACCGGCTGATGAAAATGAGTTCGAAGCAGCACTGACATTTGGCTGACTCTGTGACATATTGTTAACTGCTGTCATATTCTTCAATTTTGAATTTGCCCCTTCGATGCTTTGGGTCAATAAACTCACTGTAGATACAGCGGATCCAAAGAAGGAAGACATCATCTTTTATCGGCTTAATCAATCACATTTCTGGAACCGAAAATGCCAACTCCTTTTAAACAAGTATTCCATCTAAAGGCGCATTTGAGATGCAAACTAATGACCCCAAAAGCGTTGACACTTCCTTAAAAACATCATTGGAATACAACAAAAAACCGTAACGAAAGAAAACCACCAGATCCTTGAGATATACGGCCTGGGCACTCAAAGACGTAGCAAATAGCATATACATATATATTAAATTTAGGAAGTTTCGGTTCAATCTGAAAAAGCTCTCGTTACCCCTGAATACAAAACAGACGATACGCAAAAAGCATAAATTATTATTTATTATACATCAGTAACGGGTGAAATGTGTAAAGTTAACGATGAACTTCGATATAAGCAAATGAGCGATTACTTCCTGAAAGATAATCGTTATACACAAGTTGATTTCCGATAATCACACTCAACAACAGAAAAAAAAACATTTTAATTGCAAAATGAAATTTTCAATGTAACCAGAAGGTCAAAAGTATCATTGTAACCGAGGTTACAGTCATGAGTCCCTTCATCATGTATTCCGGTCAAAATCCTTGGAATTTTCTAGATATGGAAGTGATAATGGTAAAAGAAGATGTTTAAATGTTTAGCCTAATTGTTGTGATAAACTTATTAAATAGATTTGTTAAGTTTGATGTTTGTGCCTGTATGTGGACCGCCCTCTGAGGGATTTTAGAGACAGGTCTGTCAAGTGGCTTTCTGTGGGGAGGTGGGGAACTGGAACTGGCTTGAGAAGTCTGGTGGTGCGCCGCTGAACCTACTGAGCTCGGGTGAGATTGTTCCTTGTTTTTGATTTTTAACCTTTATGCTGCCTTTTAACCTTTTAAATTAATTTAGTTGTCTTTTTTTTATTTGCTGATTTGTAAAATTCCCACTAACCGCTTATCATGGGTTAGTTCAGTCCCCTAAAGTCCAGTCAAAATCCTTTTTTTTTACCTTTATGCTGCGTCAAGATGAGGAAAAACAACAAAGAGTGTACAAGCAAAGATTGCTTAAAACCTTCAGGACTGATAAATTGGATTAGATGTGATTGTTGTTCTAGTTGGTATCATATCAGTTGAGTAAATATTTCTCTTAGCGACTCTAAGAAAACCCAATGGTTTCAGTGTCCTTTATGCGTTGATGTAAAATCTGTTAATAAAGCAACAATAGGTAATGATTTAGTGCTAGACAATTATGTTAATACAGCCATCTCAAATGTCCGAGTACTCAAGAGAGTACCAAAAGACTCGCGTGTTCCCTTGGCGGAAAGTCTGTCGGAAAAAATAAATGACATCGTCTACAATTTAGAAGATGTTGCAAAATGGCTAATTTTTTTGACGTCGTTCTTGTTTTTTTTTGGAGCAACCGAAAAGAAGTGGACGCAAACAGACCACAAGCATGAGCTCTTTGATAAAAAAAAAATTCGAGCAAATGACGTGTCACTTCCAAAACCCCATCCCCAAGTTTCAAGCCCGCCTCTGAGTGACCTCGAGCAGAGAATAAAGTTAATAAGTAGTAAGCTCGATGAAGGAAATGTAAAGGGAGGAATAAGGCTTGCTGCTTCGGATGACAAAATAGCTCCTTTTTCAACTGATAACTATCAAAAATTGTTGTCTAAGCACCCGCAGCGAGCCAAATTTGCAGCTCCAAATCCAGAAAAGTTGGATAATTTTTGCGTAACCGATTTCGACCTATACAAAGCGATAATGTCCTTTCCAAACGGATCAGCAGCAGGTCCTGATAAAATATTTCCTCAAATTTTTAAAGATCTTGTTAGTAAGTCGAATGGCAGTGCAGGACTTAATTTTCTGAAATCGCTTACTAAGCTGATAAACCTCATTGGAGATGGCAAAATACCGGAACCACTAAGACCTTTCTTTTTTGGCGCAAAGCTTATCGCCCTCATAAAAATAGACGGAGGGTTGAGACCGATTGCCATAGGCAACACGCTGAGACGTATCGCGTCTAAATGCGCTGGAAGCAAGGCCCTCTCCGAAGGACAAAATTTTTTCGGAAACGTACAGGTAGGATGCGGTACCAAACGAGGAGCAGAAATAGCTGCGCACTTGTTTTGAAACCTAATTGAACGCGACGACAATCCAAAATGTACTGTTCTTTCAAAACTAGATTTTAAGAATGCCTTTAACTCTTTAAACAGAGAAACAATGCTGAATCATGTTTTTTCAAATCGCCCCGAATTGTATAATTACACCCATTGCGCGTATGGTAAACCTAGTTACCTTTTTTACGGAAGCTCTGTCATAATGTCAGAAGACGGAACTTAACAAGGTGATCCTGAAGCCCCATCCCTTTTTGCGGAAACAATTCATACACTAGTCAAACAGTTGGAGTCGAAAATTAACATCTGGTATTTAGATGATGGGAATTTAGCCGACGACTATAAGGTAGTACTCCGGGACCTTAAAAACATTCTGAAATCGGAACAAATTTACGGCCTGAGCTTAAACACTGAGAAGTGTGAACTTTGTTTTTTGGGACCGACTACTAGTACACAGTATAATTCAATTTTAACACAATTTCGAAAAATATGCCCCAAAATGAAAATTAAAACAAAAGAAGAACTCCTCATTTTAGGATCTCCAATCGGCGAACTTTGCCGAAAAGAATTGCTCGACGAAAAAATTAGGGAGCTTGAAAAAATCTCGGATGTCATTGACAAACTAGACGCCCATTATGGTTTTTACCTCCTGAAAAATTGCTTTAGCATGCCAAAACTCCTATATTTTTTGCGTACGAGCCCTTGTTTTTTGCAAAATGAGTTTTTGGAACGCTACGATAAATTACTAAGAAATTCGTTATGCAAGGTCACTAACGTGAAAATGGATGATAACCAGTTTTTACAAGCAGTTCTCCCGGCAGCCAAAGGTGGCTTGGGCGTTTCTTCCGCTCGTCTACTCGCTTTACCCGCTTTCTTAGCCTCAGCAGTAGGAGCGAAAGATGCCTTGAGCGAAATCTTTGGTTTGGAGCATGTGGATGGAACCTATGATGATGCGCTTAAACGGTGGTTTGACCTTGGAAAAATTGAAATGGCTCCGGAAAATGAAATCCAAAAAAATTGGACGGAGCCAATTTTTGACAGCGAAATTGCAGACTTGATTTTACGACTCGAACCAACGGACGTAAAAAGGTTCAACGCTTTGCAAGATAGATTTGGATCCCAATGGTTGAACGTCATCCCCTACAAAAATTTAAGGTTAAAACTGTCGAACCAACAACTCAGAATTGCGATAGTACTTCGATTAGGATCAAAAATATGCGAACGGCATAAATGCGTGTGCGGAAAAGACGTTACTGAGGATGGTTGGCATGGTCTTTCTTGCCTCAAAAGTGCAGGGAGATTCTCTAGGCATTCAAACCTGAATGCCCTTATAAAGCAGAGTCTATCATCTACTCACATTCCGTCAGTTTTAGAACCACGACACCTCTACAGGACCGATCAGAAGCGACCAGACGGTTTGACGTTCGTTCCATGGGCTGATGGTAAGCAGCTCTTGTGGGATGTAACGGTAGTAGACTCCTTAGCTCCTTGTAGGATTAATGCCGGGTCTGTTTGTAACCGTGGTACGGCTGCCGCTGAAGCGGAAGAGCAAAAAATTGACAAATATAAAGATCTTGTAAATGATGGATATCTTTTTCAACCGCTAGCTTTTGAAATTCAGGGCGCTGCCGGCCCCAGCACAGAAGTTTTTTTGAGCAAGCTTTGTAAGAACCTAAGCATATGCACTGAGGAACCCAGAGCAGGCAGCTTTTTAAAACAGAGAATCTCCCTGGCAATACAGATATAAAAACTCTACTCAATTATACACAGATAGACAATTGTACGTTTAAAGTACTTGCTACAAGTTTTGTTCATGCAAAGTATCTTGTGAAATACTCTTGATGGTTTCAACCAAATGCTTAAAAAAAGAATAGAGGTTGTTTTATGGTTATAATTCTAGCTGTTTATGGTAAATGAGAGTCTAAAAGAGTTTGTTTGAACAATGAAATGAATGAAAACTTACACAGAAGAATAAATAAGACTACAAAAAATTAAAATCAAATATTGCGTACTCGGAACAATAAATGACAAAATAACTTTCGACGAAATTTTTTACTTGTAACACTTGTATATTATATTATCTCGTGTCGAGTTGCGTGTTCTTATTGAAGAAGCGTAACCCGTATCGATTTTAAATGAAAAGGACTTAAACACTTGACATCTTCTTTTATCATTATCACTTCCATATCTAGAAAATTCCAAGGATTTTGACTGGAATACATGGTGAAGGGACTCATGACTGTAACCTCGGTTACTATGATACTTTTGACCTTCTGATTACCTTTTAAAAAAAAGAAGATGACAAGTGTTTAAGTCCTGTCATTTATTGTTCCGAGTACGCAAGCGGCGTTCGCAATCTGTATTGCCAGGGAGATTCTCTGTTTTAAAAGGCTGCCTGCTCTGGGTTCCTCAGTGCATATGCTTAGGTTCTTACAAAGCTTGCTCAAAAAAACTTCTGTGCTGGGGCCGGCCGCGCCCTGAATTTCAAAAGCTAGCGGTTGAAAAAGATATCCATCATTTACAAGATCTCTATACTTGTCAATTTTTCGTATTCCGCTTCAGCGGCAGTCGTACCAGGGTTACAAACAGACCAGGCGTTAATCCTACAAGGAGCTAAGGAGTCTACTACCGTTACATCCCACAAGAGCTGCTTACCATCAGCCCATGGAACGAGCGTCAAACCGTCTGGTCGCTTCTGATCGGTCCTGTAGAGGTGTCGTGGTTCTAAAACAGGCGGAATGTGAGTAGATGATAGACTCTGCTTTATAAGGGCATTCAGGTTTGAATGCTTAGAGAATCTCCCTGCACTTTTGAGGCAAGAAAGACAATGCCAACCATCCTCGGTAACGTCTTTTCCTCACACGCATTTATGCCGTTCGCATATTTTTGATCCTAATCGAAATCCTATCGCAATTCTGAGTTGTTGGTTTGACAGTTTTAACCTTAAATTTTTGCACGGGATGACGTTCAATCATTGGGAGCCAAATCTATCTAGGAACGCGTTGAACCTTTTTACGTCCGTTGGTTCGAATCGTAAAATCAAGACTGCAATTTCGCTGTCAAAAATTGGCTCCGTCCAATTTTTTTGAATTTCATTTTCCGGAGCCATTTCAATTTTTCCAAGGTCAAACCACCGTTCTAGCGCATCATCACAGGTTCCATCCATATGCTCCAAACCAAAGATTTCGCTCAAGGCATCTTTCGCTCCTACTGCTGAGGCTAAGAAAGCGGGTAAAGCGAGTAGACAAGCGGAAGAAACGCTCAAGCCACCTTTGGCTGCCAGGAGAATTGCTTGGTTATCATCCTTTTTCACGTTAGTGACCTTGCATAACGAATTCCTTAGTAATTTATCGTAGCGTTCCAAAAAATCATTTTGCAAAAAACAAGGGCTCGTACGCAAAAAATATAGCAGTTTTGGCATGCTAAAGCAATTTTTCAGGAGGTAAAAACCATAATGGGCGTCTAGTTTGTCAATGACATCCGAGATTTTTTCAAGCTCCCTAATTTTTTCGTCGAGCAATTCTTTTCGGCAAAGTTTGCCGATTGGAGATCCTAAAATGAGGAGTTCTGCTTTTGTTTTTTTATTTTTATTTTGAGGCATATTTTTCGAAATTGTGTTAAAATTGAATTATACTGTGTACTAGTAGTCGGTCCAAAAAAAACAAAGTTCACACTTCTCAGTGTTTAAGCTCAGGCCGTAAATTTGTTCCGATTTCAGAATGTTTTTAAGGTCCCGGAGTACTACCTTATAGTCGTCGGCTAAATTCCCATCATCTAAATACCAGATGTTAATTTTCGACTCCAACTGTTTGACTAGTGTATGAATTGTTTCCGCAAAAAGGGGTGGGGCTTCAGGATTGCGCCAAAAAAGAAAGGTCTTAGTGGTTCGGGTGTTTTGCCATCTCCATTGAGGTTCATCAGCTTAGTAAGCGGTTTCAGAAAATTAAGTCCTGCATTGCCATTCGACTTACTAACAAGATCTTTAAAAATTTGAGGAATTATTTTATCAGGACCTGCTGCTGATCCGTTTGGAAAGGACATTATCGCTTTGTATAGGTCGAAATCGGTTACGAAAAAACTATCCAATTTTTCTGGGTTTGGAGCTGCAAATTTGGCTCGCTGCGGGTGCTTAGACAACAATTTTTGATATTTATCAGTTGCTTTTTTAACAGATTTTACATCAACGCATAAAGGACACTGAAACCATTGGGTTTTCCTAGAGTCGCTAAGAGAAATATTTACACAACTGATATGATACCAACTAGAACAACAATCACATCTAATCCAATTTATCAGTCCTGAAGGTTTTAAACAATCTTTGCTTGTACACTCTTTGTTGTTTTTCCTCATCTTGACGCAGCATAAAGGTTAAAAAAAGGATTTTGACTGGACTTTAGAGGACTGAACTAACCCATGATAAGCGGTTAGTGGGAATTTTACAAATCAGCAAATAAAAAAAAGACAACTAAATTAATTTAAATTTTAAAATCGAATTATAAAAATCAAAAACAAGGAACAATCTCACCCGAGCTCAGTAGGTCCAGCGGCGCATCACCAGACTTCCCGTCAAGATGTTTAGCTACATCTTGACGGGAAAATTTTTACAAAAAGAAATTAATTTCATATGTCCAAGTATAATTTTTTTCAAATGTACAATTGTAAGATGCACAGTTTAGCTACATCAGGCAAAAGATGCCAAGTTAAGCTGCACTGAATCATTTTGAAAATCAATTGATAGTAGCAACATCTCAGTTCTTTTTTAACCAATCAACTAGAAAAGGCTCTTGATAACAAGTAAATTTTAAACGCTTTCGCAACTATTGTCAGAATTTTTACACTAAATTAATCTAAATGACGATAGAATATCGTTTAAAAAAGTTATATACAATATTTTACATAAATTTGGGTTCCAGAAAGATGGTGCAATTTAGAGGTAACCAAAGGCAATATTTTGCAAGCAGGTTACAAAGTTTAACCAACGTTCAAGACGTTTGCACAACAAGGAACCTAGAAACTTGCTTACAATTGTTGATGTCATCATTTGCCAATGACCTCAAGTCAAAGGTGATTTATAAACTGTAATGTAGTGGATTCCATTCCACCTGTGTCGGACAAACTGCTCGACATTCCACTAGAATTGAGGAACATAAGAAAGCAGACTCACCTCCAGCAAGGGCGACTTGACGGAAATAGCTCAGATGTTGGTTGGGAAAATTTAAATAGGTCGTACAACCAAGTAAAACTGTTAACATGTGAATCAGGCAATAGAAACCGGGTTTGAACACGCGCGATCAATTTAGGAGCAGTGAGTTGACACTGAAATTTAGCCCCAAAACACTTTTGGTTTTTCATTTAAAAACGATCAACTAGACTTTTTTATAATATGGCGAACAAATTGGCGTTGAAACAATTATGGAAAAATTTATTATGATATTATTTTTTTTTTCAGTTTTGATAAAATTAAGGTTAAAAAATCATAATAATTTTAATCTGAAACTTAAAAAATTTTTATCCAAAAAATTTATCTGAAACTTATTAAATAGTTTCAGATAAATTTGAATTTCTCGAGGTAGCAATGGTTGCCTCGCTCTAAATGTCAACCAGGAGATATCATATTTTCAAAACATCTTCGTCAAAGAACCTTCTGATAGCAGATTCGCAGGCGCGACACTTGGAATTCCCAAACACAAACATCTTGTCATTACCTGGAGCCCGTATCGCTGCGGTCAGAGGCTTCCTACCTCCGAAGAACAAATACAATACCATTGTTTTGCTCATTGGGAGAAACGACGCTTTTGACGGAAGAGAGCCCTCCACGGTCCCTGAAGAAGATATTGCAAACGAAATCGCAGAATTAGCCGAGGAGCTAAGCAGATTAGCAAAGCAGACTTTTGTCATCGGAATCCCTCACCGCAGTGAAGATCGATTCCGATCGGCGAGATTGAATCGCGAAATACATAAAAAGAAGGGAAATTGGAAGTATAGAGGCGTGTGTGAGAAGATTTACAGTACTTACCATCTAGGCAGTGACGAAATTCGCTTAAGCCCAGAAGGTCTCAAGGGCATCAAAAGCATCATAAAGAACAAGATACTGTACAAGAAATACTCTGACTCTTTCAACGACGACGGTCATCTCACCCAGTACGAGTGCACCTTCCGACACTGCCACTGCCCTTACTGAGTGTAAGCTGCAGTTTTGTGAGCTGTACTTCCCTCTGTCCTTTCTAGAAATATCAAACCGCAGGCGTCCCCTTTTCGGGATCCACAGGTTTGTATATTTGTCTGACCCCATCGAACGTTCTAGAAAGGGGCAGTATCACCCTGTATAAGTTTGGCAGTATCACAGCTTTAACTTCAAATAGTTAGGGCAAAAACGCACGAGCTCCTCGACTACAAGCTCTTTTCGGTTTTCTAAAATCATACGTACTTTTATCTTCATCCCACAGACTATACTGTGTTTTCTATTTTTGTTTCCCTGAAATTGAAACTCACTTTTTCGTGCTAGATATAGAGTTAGAAAATTTCTGAAATCAAGTTTTTTTTCTACTGAGGTTTGAAGCAATAGTTTTTTGGGATCATTTGAACAAGGATAACTACATCAAGTGTAAAAGTGTATAATTTTTTGATTATGAAAGCATTTTGCTATAAAAATGCTGTGAAGAATTCCCAAAATGAGCACCAATATTTCTGATTTAGCTCCTACAAAACTATAACACTACATCGCCAAAAACCGCAGCTGCTAAGAAATGCGAATGAAAAGTTCATATTTAGCTACAATTGCTGAAAAAAGTTCCCGTTCTATGCAACAAAAAAGGCAAAAAACACTAGATAAAAACAATTTCGCATTAAAAAAATGGTTGTTCTTCCTTCTTGAGTTTTTTTCGGTGTGGAAAATGAGGTAAATCTGTTCTTTTACTGCTGTCTATTTCAACGGTGCTGCTATCAGGTTGGTCGTTTTGATGACACTCTAAGTAAACGGAAGTTACAATTCCATGTTCAAGATTATGATCATCAGTGGAGTTTCAAGGTCACTGTCGTCTCTACTGTCTAAACTATTCCATTAAAAATGGTTTAATTAAAAATCTGGGGTGTTAATTGTTTTTATTTTCTGGGGGTTCAGTAGTGGCTTCGGATTGATTTTTATGTCATGGATGTTTTGGTGTGTTGTTTCTTTGAGTTTGATAATGTCGGTTGGAACTCTGTAAATTACATCGTTGTTGTGATCTAGAAAAATTTCGAAAAGATCTGTTATAAGAGCTTTTTTGTTTCTTTTGATTATTATTAGTTTTTTCTCTTAATCTATAATTTTTGTTTCTATAATTGCTGTTGTGCTGGTTTTTGGAACAGTCGTTTGAATAATTTCTATTGCGGTTATTCGAATAATTTCCAGAACGGTCATTCGAGTAATTTCTCTATCGAGTCTTTGAGTAAGATCAATTTTTGTTGTGACTTGAATAACCCCTTCTATTTGAAATTTATCAAGCATAACTGTTTCCATGCTAACCATTATGAGAAATAAAACAACCATATCTGTTCTTCTTGGTATAATATGAATTTCTTCTACCTTAAGGTCTAATTTTGATGAGGAGATGGGTTTAAAGAATCTTGGCCAATTTTTCAAATTAAACTTTATGTAACAGCGTTCAATTAATCTTCAAGGAAATTTTCAGCATCCGTTCCTGTAAAAATCTTTAGAAGGCTTATTTGAAGTAAATGATGATCTATCCATCAGATAAAGATTTGTCGTCTTTTGGAGTGATTCGGCTGTCTTAGGTATTTGAGTGAAATTTTTGTTTTCGGAATGATCTATGTAAATTTTCTTTTCATTATAAAAAACTGACTGATTGTGAGTTTGTACTTTTGGGTTGTTGTTGGTATTAGGTATGTTCAAGAAACTGCAATTGTTTTATTCTAACTGATTTGCCATTGGGTTACTAAATTGTTTTTTATTTGTGAAAAAAAAAACTTATTTTGAGTTGTCAATTGTTGTCTTCTTTTCCCTATTTTAGTAAAGGGTCTGTATTTCATAGATGAATGGAATTGATGATTATTGGCTTGTTTATTGATTGTAATTTGGATTGTTGTAGCGATGTTTGATTAGTATGTGGTGTTGTAAACGTAGAATGTATTGGTATTCTATATGATGTTGAAAGTAGGAGGTCGATTAACCAGGTTAAGAATTATTCGAGGTCGATTATTTTTATTGGTGATACTTCCGTGCATCTAAAATCTTCGAAAAAAAAAATTTTTAGTTTTTACTGTTGAATGTCATGATATTTATAAGCGTGATACAACTTTCTTTTGTCTGTGACTAAGATGGAGACGTAGCTATAAATTGTTGCAAAAACTTCGTTGATGGAATTCGATGTTGTTTAGTTTTAATATATTCTATGAAAGTTAAAAAAATTCTCTTTTTCATCTATTTGTACTTCATAAGTTGTTTGATTTTTTTGATCTAGTGGTTGAATATTGATTGTAAATGTTCAAAAACTTGAGGTAAGGTCACATAAACTTGATAGATATTAGTCAATTATTTATCTTCTTCCTTGCATGGACTGATACTTTTTGAACTAAATTTTCTTATGAGGCTTCTGACTAAATTGTAATTATCTAAATCATTGGTAACTCTCGAGGTTTATGACAAATGGTAGGAATCATCCACAATATTATCGTCGTATCGAACCATTTTGAATGGAGTGGAATTACTGTTAGTGTGTAGCTTTCAAATGCCTTAGAGGTCTATTCCAAATGTCTGTTAGAACTGGTTTTTTTTATTTTTCTTTGTTCTTCTTTTTCATTTGATCATTGATGCCGTTGTTGCTTCGAAATCGGAAAAACGTCTCTCTTTAATTTTTTTTTGCTGGTTTGTTTTTTGATCTCAAAGACCTTAGTGATAGTAGGTTTTCGTAGAATTTCATGAGGCAGTATGAGGCATGAAGTAGTTTTGAAACTTATTTATGCTGCGTGGACGTTGATATGGATTGATCCGATTGACACAATTGTTATGGTTACCGTTTTTGATGTTTAGTACTTTTATTGGGCAGGGTAGGTTGTTAGCGTTTGGGTAAATGAAAGATCTAAACCGATTTTGCAAAATGGGACACCATGCTCATTTTTTATGTGTAGATTGTCCCAGGAGAAAGTTTTCAGTTAGGGTTGCCCTTATTTTTTGAATTTAGATTAAAGTAAACTAAATTTCGATTTTTCTTTTGAGTACATCAATTATATTTACGGTTTTAAAACTGGTAAACAGACTTTAAGCCGTAGGTTAATTGATGTGTTCAATATAAAAATGTACATTTTGTTTGGCTTTTCCATACTAAAAAATCATATTTTTTTTGCACAATACTACCAATTCAAGAGTGAACTTGTTTCTATCAATTTCTCCTATTTTGTTAATTTTTTAATCAATATCTGAAACTTTCTCTTTAAGATTAAGTTTGTGCCATTTTTCATTATAACGCAACTTAATTCGGAACTAGGGTATTTTCTGGGCACTTTCAGTTTTTCTTCAGCGCTACTGCCCCTGTAGGAGTGGACTTTTGTGTTTATGGGCATAGTGTGGGTTCTACATTGCTCTAAGATACAATAACTCCGAAATAAACTTTTAGCGATCTCTGAAATTTTGAACGGGTTAAACTCACATATTTATGGGGTTATGTTGTTGGCGTTTAGTTTGTTTGAACCTTGGGTTGACTTTTCAGTTCCACTTGATTGGCCCTCAGATTGGTTGATGAAAGCAAAAGATTTCCTGTAGTCCTACTTCTGGCCGTACAGATCTGCATAAACTTTATAAAGGGCGTTTCTATTGAAATTGGCAAATTCCTCAAATTTAGCTTAAGGCTAAACATAGTTTGGTTGGGTGTGGTGTTGTTATTAGGTTATAGACACAAATTTTTCAAAAACGAATAGAATTAGCACAAGAAAAAGCCGTAATTCAATTTATTTCAGTTTTATGAAAAAAAAAAAGTCGTCAGGAAAGTTTGGAATTGATCTGGAGTACAAAATAATAAATGCACACTTTTATAGAAACTTTTGTTTAATTGATGTTTTTTTTTTCGGAATAATTAATCAGGATTTGATTTCTTTCTTTGTTTTTGAACTGGAATATTTGATCTATAATTGATTTGGAGTAGTTGAATCTGGAGTGTAATTAAAATTTTGGAGAAAAATTTGTTATTTGCTGTTTTTTTTTAGAAACATTGAGCTGGATTTGGTTTTGGTTTTCTTTTAACTATGGTCTGGAAGAATTTAATCACAAAACTAATATTTTTCCAGCAATTGACGAAAAAATGTTTCCAATTTTTGGAATCTATGGAACCGGTTGTAAACTAGTATTTATAATTGGTTAAAGTTATGTTATTTTATGTTTACGAAATTTTAAATACTAACCAATCGTATTTCATGCGAATAACAACATATTTATTTGTAAAGTGTTGAAACTTCTTGTAGTTTCAACACCAGAGCAATTTGAATTAAATTTGAACACAGTTGTTCTCAATTTGGAACTAACTCGAACTCGTGTAAACCGGTGTACACTAGATCTATTGAGACTAGGAGATATAAGAGTAAGATTAAGATCGGTATTAGACAAAGAAGTTGCGCCAATCTATCCGGCCGAAAATAAGATAGCGTGACGAGCAAACGGTGTACCTCATCTGAAATTACTCTAGGAGTACAGTAACCTAAACATAAATCATCTGGTGCAATCAAAAGTCTCAAACAGACCTTAACTAACTTAGCATTAGACAAAATTAGATTAGAATTAGACAAGATTTTCTTAAAACTGTTAAACGTCAAAAATTTAGTAGATATGTCTCTACGCCTCAATAGATCAGATCCAATATTCCGAACAATATGAAAACTACCCGGTATTGGAAGAAGACGTCAAACAAGAAACGACATACGATTGAGAAGAAATCGACCAATTGATTTCATGATAGTACGGCCAAAACGAAATCCAACTTTTGTATTTAGAGTACTACCAGCAGTGAATTTAAATTTTCATTTACTGATAAAATAATATTTGAATTGAAAATAACTTTCAAATAACCTTTCATGGCGCTAAACCTAATAAATGTACAATAACGACTGATAAAAACAACACTTGTCGTTTTCCTTAAATCAGCTGTAAATTGAATAACATATTGAAAAAAATTTTATTAAATAAAACATACAAAAATAAGTTAGTATAAATTACAAATTGTTAGTTTTATAATTCATCATATCATACCAGCTTCATCACCTAACACATAACAGCGGATTTCAAAAATTAACAATCATCAAAATTAACACCTAACCTTAACGCTCTAATTTTAAAATTTCAAGGCTTATCATTACTTTCACTTAAATTAGTTTTATTTAAATAACATCTCGACATACAGTTGTAAGAGAGGAAATATACACATTTTCAAAATTTTTAAATGCAATTCGAGAAGCCCTAACAAATGATCAAATAACACACAAATGTTACAAAAAATCTTAGCATGGTTCCTAATCGATTATTTTGGTCACAATATTGATCTCATCGAACAAGCAAGAAAAAATTTTCGACCACAAAGTACAGACGTTGAAACTGTACTAGCAGAACAATCAGACTATGTGTGGGACCCTAAATGGTCTTATATATTATGTATCAATATACCAACAGATATTTCAAGTCAAGCAAAGGGCACTATTTTTATTGATAAAGATTATGTTAGAGTATCTTGACGCAACACCTTTAAACTGCAATTCATTCTTACCTGAAAGAACAAGAAATAATAGTTTAATTTCCACATTGAAAAGTCATGATAATCTAAACGGAACAAGAAATCTTACACAACACAATGTACAAACCCCATCACATTTTGTAAACGAAGAAATTGTTGAAACAATAACAACAACAGAAGCAAAACGAAGTATCTCACCTATTCACCCAAATTTTACGATTCCAAAACTAAAAAATCCAACGTTACAACAAACAATTATACAATCCACAGTAAAACCCTCTGTTGCACAAAAATATTCACAGATGGATTACCAAACATTTCGACCCGTAACAAAGCCCTCATACAAACATATTTTACATATACAGAAATAATTTTGCAGAACACAATTACAACTATGTTAACAGACCAAAAACGACAAAAACAAAAACAAATACTCAAATTTTTACACCAAATCAAAATCTTCCACAAACAATCTTAAACTCAGTAAATTTTCATGATCAGCCACAATCCTCCCAAGATCAAGATGGAAACTACCATTTTTCCAATAACGGAAACATAATGCAAACAAATACCATACTAAAAATCTATCTAATCATTACGCACAAAATAATTTTTCGGTCAGACGATGATGATTACTGTAATCAGAATCATCAAAGATTTTCCTCAAATCCAAGACCTCGTTCTTACAGTATTGATCAACCTGATATTTTGAGCCATACACACTAAATGAACGAATAGAACACCCTAGAACTAACCCAACACCTTGCAATCATAATTTTCAACAACAAAATCCAGTAATTACTCATTTATACCAACCAACGCAGACGCAAAATGAAATCCCAGAACATATTATTTACAACAACACGAAATAACAAAAAGCCAACTAACAAGTTTTTCTCAAATGCCACATGCCGCAGAGTCTCTACAAACGACTATGAACCCATACCTAATGGTTGGATCATCAATAATATCAAAAAAACCACTAATGGTATTCACAGGCACAGATCCTGTAGAAGATTATTTAAGCGCAGTCACAGCAAATTTAATTTTAAGTATAGGACCTGAACCAGTAAACACGCCACTTCATCAAAATTGAAGACATAGACACACAGCTTTAATCCAAACTACCCTTGACATGTTGGCTCAAAAATGGTTTTCAATTTTACCTGTAGAAGTTAAGTCAGATTGGAAAAGATTCGCGCAAAAATTCTCAAAAATGTTTGACTCAGAAAGAAACAAACAACATCAAAGAACTTTATGCAATGAAATTCGTAGACTACCGTGAAACAAAAAAAACAACGGGCAGTAAGAATAGAAACACTAGTCCGAAAAGCATATTCTAATGAAATCCTAAAGATGACTCTAACACCTCAATTATGAAAAATAGCAAAAAAAGAGAGCATCACATCCTTCCTCAATCCGAGAACCTGATTTAGATTTTATGAAACTAGTAGATAAACTAGAACAAGCAGAAATCACTATGAAATTGGAAGAAACAGAAAATTTAAAACTACAATAGGTCAACAACATCCAGACTACTACTTCGCACATAAACAATATCAACGACACCGATACTGATTTATCAGAAAAGATCACCAAACTTTGAACATTTACGAGAAAAACCCAAATTTCAAAGGCAAATCATCATTCAAAAAATGGTGTAATTATTGTCAACGAAACGGACACAGCATCGCTGAATGCAGACAAAAACAGCAAATTAACCAAAATAAACCACAAAAACATGGAGAACCCAACAAATCTTTTCATCAATACATGAAAAAAGATCAAAATGTACCCAACAAAAAGATTCATAGCAATAATATTCAGGAAAACCCCTTCTAAATAACTCCAACTACTCTAGACAACAATCACCCTATAATACAAATTACAGAGGATGATCACCATACCAAAAAAATTCACAGAATTTCTCACAAAATAGGTATAGTCGATCACATAGTCGAAATAGTCAATATCAAAATCACTATTCAAGATCAAATTCAAATCAACACAGATTTAACGACAGATCTCAATCAAGTTCTAGAAAAAGAAATTTTTCATATAACAGATCAAGAAACTCTTCATACAATTGGTATAAAAATTATTCTAACGATCGGAAAAGAAGCTATTCGAACAATCGAAACCCTAGATGTCAAAATAATGGATCACGCGATCATTCAAGCAACAGATCAAAATAAAAAAATTATCAAAATAGATCACGCAATATTTCACAGAACAGAAGCTCAAGCTTTAACAACAGACAATGAAACTACTCTCAATCACCACATAGGAATAACACACGTTATCAAAAATCACATCAAAATTATAGAAGTAATACACCTAAATATCAAAGACAAACAAATCAAGTTCAAGCAACTGAAGAAACTCAACCAGACCCTCCTGGTATTGACAATAACGAAGCCACAGAATTGCAATTAAACAACATCAATTGCGAATTCACAGACAGCGAAAGTGATACAGAAAACACAATTTCAATTAAAATGATCAACGTTGAAAATGACTATGAGCCTATTATATATGAACAACCGATAAATTCTCATATATAACAAAATCATGACCAATTTCTTTTAAACTACTATACAAGACCAGTATCAAACAGCACAACAAAAAAATAGAAAAAATAGTAGAAGAAATAAAAGAAGAAAAAATTTTTTCTTGGACAAATTGAAAAAAACACTAAAACTCCATTAAAATCTCGTATAGATGCAATACAAAAACTTCAACCACCTTCAAATAAGAAAAAAATAAAAGAGTTTCGTGGAATGCTAAACTTCTTAAATAAATACATATACAAAATGCAGCTATACTTAAGAACCTTTTGCAACATCCTTAGAATGGAGAACAGAACATCAAAAGCGATTCGAAAAGATAAAAACTCTTCTCACCAAACAATCATCAATCACCATTCCAAATCCCGATCAAACATTTTTTCCTATGTGTGACGCCTCCAGTTTTGGCATCGGCGCAGCTTTATTACTATCTCACAATGGAACAAACAAAATGAACCTCATTTCAGCAAATTCTAGACTATTTACACACGCTGAACTTAGACTCTCTACCATTATGAGAGAATGCACATCTATAATATATACACTAACAAAATATAAATTTTTAATAGTTGGATCTAAACATCCAACCGTTTTATTCACAGACCATAAACCAATAATTTTTCTCTTTAAACAAAAATCAAACCCAAACCATAGAGTTTACAGATTTCAACTTATTTTAATGAAATTTCCAAATTTACATATAGTTTGGACAGCATGAAAAAAACTTTGCACTACCTGACACTCTCAGTAGAAAAATCCACCTGAATTAATGACACGAAAAACAACAGTTGAAATACCACAAAATATAAAATTTTCTATGCAAAAGACGAAACATCACCAAGATTGCAATGCAAATATGCAGTAAAACTGATATTGGACTATCACAAATTAATAATTTACAACACTTTCCACTATATCTAGATTGCCAAAACAATCACTACGAAGTAGATTTACTAGGAACATCTACATTTAAACCGATACCATACTCGTCATGGATAAAAAATAACACACAGTAAAAACCACTCAAACAAAAACTATATAAAAAGGATCTATTCTCTTTAATAGAAAAAGAAAATCTCATTGATAATGTAAATTTATCAGGCCCACTATTTATTGATTCAAAATATACCATTAATCAAGTTTTAACCTTCCTGACTCACTAGATAGAATACCTTTATCAAAATTGGAAATTGAAAACACTTTTCCACCAATAACAGAAAAAATTGCACTAGAATTATTACAAAAACATCAAACATTGACCCAGTCATATGAAAACCAAAATCTTGGCACAAATATAAAACCAAACCACTGAAAGCCGATACAACCATACTAGGAAACGAAGCACTTCTTAGATATTTCAGAAAATTTAACAACACCTCAATCAATGAAAACACGGATATCCTACAATACCAAAAACCTTATGTAAAAGTACCCTGCTTACCATTAATTATGATACTTATAGCTTTTCATACCTCTCACTCCTTACACACTAAAGGACACTCAGGAGCAGAAAAAAAACATATTCAAAATTTACACAAATTTTTTTTCCCAAATGCTCCGATTTGGATAAAAGTATTATGCAACGATTGCATAACATATCAAATAAACAAACCATACCCAAATCAAAAACAAATTGCAGAAAAATAAGATTTTAAAGCACAAAGTTTATATTTTAGCCACAGAATCTCTTTCGATACTAAAGGACCATTAACACCATCCTCAGAAGGAAACTCATATATAATGGTAAAAATAGACCCGTTCACGCACTACGTAGCACTTAACCCAGTACCTCGTTGTAATGCTTACTATGCATATACAACACATTACGATAATTGGATAGCAAAATTCGGTTTACCCGAAATCCTTGTTACAGACAATGGCACTGAATTTATAAACAACGAAATCATTACATTATGCCACTTATATAATAGTAAACACAAACCACGTATATCTCATGCACCTTGGGTTAATGGTTTAGTCGAAGGCATGAACCGTTCACTGCAGAATATCTTAGATGTATCATTAACGGAAATGACACACGATATACTGAATGGTCAACAGATGTAAAATTATTCCCACTATCTTATAACTCACAAATCACAACAACCATAGGTCTATCACCCTATGAAATGGCTTTCAACCAAAAACCACGGAAACTAATAATGTTCACAGCAAATTCCTCAAAAAATGCACAAGGCTATTGCAAACCAACCAAAGAATCAATATGTTACAATTTACCCCTACACACACATGATGAAGATCATTTTCATCATCCACAAATCTTAAAATTAGCTTCCGGATTACACACCGAATGAATTTTAAACAGAGATAAAAACACAACGAAAATTACCAAAAAGAAACAAAGAAATTGTTACAAAGACAAAACATAAATTCCCAAATAAATTCTCGATTTACTCCAGCTACAAAATTAAAAATCGAAAAAAAATGTTTTAATTCCAAACTTATGGTTTAATTCCAACGCAAAAAGGAATCTCTTAAAAGTAACAGCCACTTCAAAAAGGCCCGTATCAAATAATTGATAAACCCACAGATGTAACATACAAACTTACAGACTCGAACAAAAAAGAAAATCGTTCAACATCGAAACAATCTTTTACCTTACTACCCAAAAGGGTACGCACTCCGAGAACTGACTCAATTATACTCGTTCACAGGACTTAAAGTCATTCCCAAAAGTTTAGAACAAAATTACAATCAAAACACTGATACACAAGTTATACAAAAATAATTAGATAAAAAAGAAAAAGAACTTCCCAAACAAATATCAAAAAATGCAGATAAACCTGAAAAAGAAAGAAAAAATCGAAAACTAGAAGAAAAAATCATACCACAAGATCAAAAAGAAAAATATCCAAATAGACACTCATCATGGCTTCGAAATCAGCCACGAAAAGATTACAAAACATTCAATCCACAATCTAACACATTAAAGAAAATTGAATTTCAAAAACCACTTTAATTTCATCAACATTTTCACCTTTTCAAGATATTCTCATATACTTAGCACTTTTCTCAAAATTCCTGCTGGAACGCATTTGAACAAACTAGTTCAAATTCAGCCAAATAGAAGCTTTGCCGAATCATCACTTTATTTTAACACGACTTCATTAGCCGACAAACAACCACCCTCAAGCTAATCTCTAGCTATAACTCAAAGACCTGCAGATCAAAAATAAGCAAACCACTAAACAGTGACCCCTGAATTAAACAAAGTTTCAAAGTTTCAACCCTCCCCTATCAAGCAACAGAAAGATCAACAATATTGTACGAACTTAGACCTCAAAAATACCTCAGGCAAACTTATTAATTTAGTCTAAGGAACAAAATGAACATGATCGCTTAGCGAACATCACTCGGAACAAGTACGAATATCACTCAGACCCCCAATCGTCCAATAAAAAAACAACAAAACCAAGAAGACATTTGAGAGCCCTCCAAACCTTCCTCTCAAAAATTGCCGAAACCCAACCCACTTGTCAAAAACTCAAAAAATATTCCGACCACACTTGAATTTAGCCTCAAAAAACAAAAAAAAAACAACAAAGAAGTCACCTCTGCAAATGCTATTGACTCAAACAGTTCATAAAATTCTTCTCATAATTTCAAAAATTTTTCAATAATCTTCAACATTTTCAAATCTTTTATTCATTCCATATTCAACATTTTCGAACTATTCATCCTCACCCTAATAATTTTTTGCAACTTTTTTCATCATTTTTTATTCCCTAGCCC
Organism: Symsagittifera roscoffensis; assembly: GCF_963678635.1. Lineage (NCBI taxonomy): Eukaryota > Metazoa > Xenacoelomorpha > Acoela > Convolutidae > Symsagittifera > Symsagittifera roscoffensis. The sequence goes on along the minus strand of NC_087066.1, from coordinate 27,675,842 downwards.
AAACTTACATAAACCTCTCCAAAATCCTTGACCACCTCTTCAGGTACGATATTTCAAATAATCATCTAAATTTTCAAACATCTATTTAGTAGAACAGATGTTTTCTTCCTTTTTATAATATTTCTCACATTTTCGACATCCCTAATAATGACAGTACGTAAATTCATAAAAAAAGCTATCATAACCTTTGCATTAGCAACGATACTTTCAATCCTTTTTATTGAAGAATTTTATAGAAAACACAAAAATTTTCAAAATAATTTTCAAAACCTTTTTCCAAAATTGCTAATCAACAAGCTCCACATCAGTCCCCAACAACAACGTCCCAAGAACCTCCAACAACACCAACAAATACTCAAACAAATAATCCTCAATCATCAACACGCATCTCTTTTCAAGACAGTCCATATACATTTGAAGAAAGACACGCACGATTGTCCGAACTATTAGAACCAGTACATCGCCAAGCACCTTTAAGCTATCCACAATACGAACCAATATATAAAATATATCCTCCTCTCCAACAAGATCTTTATAGAGCAAGACATCCAAGTCAAAATCAAAACACACTAGAAATAAATCGACAAATTATTCATCCAAGACCAAACAGAAATTCACAAAAACACCAGAGTTCAATTCAACATACCTCTTCCATCAACAACATATCCTGTAAAATTTTCTAGTAATACAATTCAAAGTACCCCACAGACTCCAGTATAACAAAACACATCGAACAAATCCCTCAGATTTTTTAGGTTCAACCCCTTCATCTGTACAAATTAGAGAAAACCCTTTTAACCCCCCAGCCACTACAGAACATCTCCCATTTTGGATGGCACAAGCTTTCACCCAAGATGATCCAAATTTAATAAATGACCCAATAGACGTTTCATCTGACACATCTTTGTCACTAACTGAAACTCTTTCACTTCCTTCAACCCCTTCTTTAACCCCAATTTCACAAACACCTTTCCCTTCAAGTTTTCCTACAAATCTCGACGCAAGATATAGAGAAAATTCAACAAATAACATACAGCTACGATTAGATTGGAATACATTCGTAGCACCCCCTCCACTATTTGAAAAACATCATGAAAGCCACAGATTACACAACTGGGCACTAAATAGATTAGAATATCGACACGACATTCACAAATATATTCAAGACCACAATATACAAATACTTAGACAAGACAACTTAACATTAAAATTCGAACTCACAGTAAAACTAAATAAAAATACTTCACCATCCCTTACCTCTAGCACCTCCAAATATAATAGCTCAACCTTTACCTCCCCCGTTTATAACCACAGAACTTATCAACAAATACGATCGATACACAAAAGAGACAATAGGATATATCACATTTTATAACCCGTTTTCATGTATATTTTAAAGATATCAATTTTCCGAACCTTTTTCTTTTTCAAGACTTGATACCAACAATTCTCCACCTCAAACCGATTTTCTAGTAACCCATTATGACTGTGAAGAAAACGAACAAAAAACATTACACAAACATGCAATAAATCAAGTCACTCAATATGAATCCGAACCACAAACAAAAACTCATACGTCCCAGTAAAATTTCAAAAGAAAATAGGAAGAATCGGTGGAAAATTAGGACCACAACACACAGATAGTACACGCTTACAGGAACTATCACTAATGAACCAACACTCATTTTGGCGCAGTCCACTATGACATACACTTAGACATGAAATTAGACTACAAAATAAGCAGAATTTTTCAAGAAATGTCTTTAACAGAACTTGAAACACTCCATCAATTATGCGAACTCGAACGTACACAATTTCTAGAATCACTTGCACTAGCAGTACTGAAAATTCCTTATGCAGGATATCTATTGTCAAGAAACAAATTAAATTTTATTGACTACGAAAGAAATATATTACTTAGTTACTTCTTAAATACGAAATAAATAAGGTATTACACCTGTACCAAAAAAGTATCACCTTTGTATGTATTTGAAGACAAAAGATGCTATAAAAGAATATCAATATTCTACAGAATTAAAGTACATTTTGTTGATACACTTTCCCGCAGATGTTATATTTGGGATACAGCAGTCCCATATGGATCAGAAAACAGCCACAATGTAGTACAACTAAACCCTGACGAAGATAAATACTATCTTCTCACACCATACCCTACACTCATACAACCACTCAAAATCTTTTCACCAGAAAGCATTAGAGCTATTACCCGCAATCCCAATATTGATTATCAATCAATCGGCATATACTCTAAATCAGACATTCAACATCACATTCGATTACAGCAATTTCAAGAATTACCTACAAAAAAGGACAAAATTCAACGACAATCCATACATCAAAATCTACGCAAGCTTGCAGAATCAGCAGGCTTTTCAGACAAACACGCACAAGATTATAGCGGATAATTTAAGGACATAAAAGATAACATTTATTTAAGTGGCAAAAAATACAGACCACAGGATATATCACCAATGAATACTTTTAGTTTTGTAAATTTGAAGAACGATTTTCTTGCCTTTCTAGGATTGCCCTACTACATCTTAGAAAAATTGACTATAATATACGCAATGTTTAATTTTCTCGGATTTATTTTCTCTCTTTTAAAAGGAATCAGAATACATGCGCAAAACACACACAAGTAAATAGACATGCAAGCGTAGCACGCATACCTTTCGCAGGATTTTTTTGGAATATTTTCAACATCAATCTATAAAATGTTTTAGACGCCCAAATAAAAGAATATAATACAAAATTATCAACAACACCAAACGCAAATGACGAATCACGAAACAACACAAATACAACGCCCACAGCACCACAATTACAAAACCTCAATCATAACCACCCTTATCATTAGTACCACGAAATTTTAGAAACGTTGCCCTATCAGATCTCATAACTTCAAGATCAAATTATCCACAAAGCCCAATCCAACATATAATAACACAACAACCACATATAGATGACACATACGAACAAAATATAGATTAACCATATACCACTAAATTTTGTTCTCAGAACAACCATCTTTTTAGCCCAAGATGAGCCGCCGAATCGGATCCCTCCATCGTTCAATTTCTCACCCAGCCAACCTTCAGAACAACCTCTCCATTATCCCACTTTTTGCTTTCCCTCCACCTCGGTCACCTCATCCTAACTTTTCACTCAGCATGGAATCAGATACTAATTTCAACACAACAGCATATAATACCATCTCCCAATTCAACAACTCCGATATTGAAACTCCCGACGAATTTGCAAACTCCGAACCCAGCCCATCGACATTTTCCCAACCTCCCTTTCAACCTATCCATTCCCAAGTGAAAATTGAACCTCTTTCCCCTTCTTCTCCCATTTCACATGTCACACCCACATATTCCCCTCTAACTAGTGAATCATCAGATAACAACGACCAAGATCACCCACAAATTTCGCATGAACTAGATAATTTCATAACACCACAACAGCAAATGCAACACCCTCAGACTCTAACTATTCACCAGCTTTCACGTTCCCTAACATAACCTAACTCATCAAATCTAACCCCCTCTTCAACTTACACACCCTCCTCCTCCCAAAATTCCATTTCTCCATCAACCCCATCCTCTAGTACCAACCGCGCATACAGAACCTTCAAAAGAAAATTCCCAAATACCCCATTCCCATCTAACCCATGAACATCCACTTCATATATAAATCATCCACTTCACACTAATACAAAAGAATTCCTACAAATATGCCTACCTTTTTCAACAATATACATATTTCCATTCCGACCCCAACTAGGAAAAACCCAACTATGTCAACGAGCATGTCGTATTTCCCACACTCTCATGGACGTCTTATTACCACTTTACTAATCCATTAACATTACCACTATATAACAATCTTCATAATAATGAATTAAGCAGCACCCTACTCTACCTCCTAACAACAACACTATCCCCACATCGGTTCACGCAAATAGGATACAGAGAAGCACTAACAAAATTCACTGCACCAAAAGCAAATAACCACCCCATCGATTATTACGACCACAATATCATCCGACCAAATGAAGACATTTTTTCTACTTGGAGATCCATACACTAATCCTGAATTAACCGAAAAATTTTTCATTAAAACCTCATACACCTTCAGCCTTAACATCTTAAATAAAAAAAAATATGGCCAAGTCATCTCTGCAGCACTACGCAATACAACTGCTTATGAATCATACTTTAACAAATTCAATCATTTTTTACTAACCTTTCATTTCCTCACACCCAAAGAACGTGATTTGCACTGTTCACACGAAGTCATGTTACGAACTAAAAAAACACATACGTACACTTATTATAAATTTATTCAAAGTCATTACATTCACAATACACCAGCACGACAACCTCACTATAGATTTCAATACATCAACTCAAAATACACATCACTGTTTTTTCTTAATTTCACCTATTGTATTAAAGACACTAACCTACAATGCACCCTTCGAAATTATGACCCCATCACCCAGATGTATATCTTCTGCCCACTAAACAAACTAATCAACGTATTCCTTCAGCCAGTCGAAGTTCCCATCCTAGAATTCATTTATAACACTCGCTACAATCACAAAATATATAACCTAATACAAAACACACCGTATGAACAATCACCTCACCCTGATGAACGTAACATCATTAAAGCACTAGAATTGCTTTGGCCACTTTTGCAAACTAAACACATCATTCGTTTGTTAGCTAAACTACTAACCTCATTTAGTAGAACAGATGTTTTCTTCCTTTTTATAATATTTCTCACATTTTCGACATCCCTAATAATGACAGTACGTAAATTCATAAAAAAAGCTATCATAACCTTTGCATTAGCAACGATACTTTCAATCCTTTTTATTGAAGAATTTTATAGAAAACACAAAAATTTTCAAAATAATTTTCAAAACCTTTTTCCAAAATTGCTAATCAACAAGCCCCACATCAGTCCCCAACAACAACGTCCCAAGAACCTCCAACAACACCAACAAATACTCAAACAAATAATCCTCAATCATCAACACGCATCTCTTTTCAAGACAGTCCATATACATTTGAAGAAAGACACGCACGATTGTCCGAACTATTAGAACCAGTACATCGCCAAGCACCTTTAAGCTATCCACAATACGAACCAATATATAAAATATATCCTCCTCTCCAACAAGATCTTTATAGAGCAAGACATCCAAGTCAAAATCAAAACACACTAGAAATAAATCGACAAATTATTCATCCAAGACCAAACAGAAATTCACAAAAACACCAGAGTTCAATTCAACATACCTCTTCCATCAACAACATATCCTGTAAAATTTTCTAGTAATACAATTCAAAGTACCCCACAGACTCCAGTATAACAAAACACATCGAACATTACCTCAGATTTTTTAGGTTCAACCCCTTCATCTGTACAAATTAGAGAAAACCCTTTTAACCCCCCAGCCACTACAGAACATCTCCCATTTTGGATGGCACAAGCTTTCACCAAAGATGATCCAAATTTAATAAATGACCCAATAGACGTTTCATCTGACACATCTTTGTCACTAACTGAAACTCTTTCACTTCCTTCAACCCCTTCTTTAACCCCAATTTCACAAACACCTTTCCCTTCAAGTTTTCCTACAAATCTCGACGCAAGATATAGAGAAAATTCAACAAATAACATACAGCTACGATTAGATTGGAATACATTCGTAGCACCCCCTCCACTATTTGAAAAACATCATGAAAGCCACAGATTACACAACTGGGCACTAAATAGATTAGAATATCGACAAGACATTCACAAATATATTCAAGACCACAATATACAAATACTTAGACAAGACAACTTAACATTAAAAATCGAACTCACAGTAAAACTAAATAAAAATACTTCACCATCCCTTACCTCTAGCACCTCCAAATATAATAGCTCAACCTTTACCTCCCCCGTTTATAACCACAGAACTTATCAACAAATACGATCGATACACAAAAGAGACAATAGGATATATCACATTTTATAACCCGTTTTCATGTATATTTTAAAGATATCAATTTTCCGAACCTTTTTCTTTTTCAAGACTTGATACCAACAATTCTCCACCTCAAACCGATTTTCTAGTAACCCATTATGACTGTGAAGAAAACGAACAAAAAACATTACACAAACATGCAATAAATCAAATCACTCAATATGAATCCGAACCACAAACAAAAACTCATACGTCCCAGTAAAATTTCAAAAGAAAATAGGAAGAATCGGTGGAAAATTAGGACCACAACACACAGATAGTACACGCTTACAGGAACTATCACTAATGAATCAACACTCATTTTGGCGCAGTCCACTATGACATACACTTAGACATGAAATTAGACTACAAAATAAGCAGAATTTTTCAAGAAATGTCTTTAACAGAACTTGAAACACTCCATCAATTATGCGAACTCGAACGTACACAATTTCTAGAATCACTTGCACTAGCAGTACTGAAAATTCCTTATGCAGGATATCTATTGTCAAGAAACAAATTAAATTTTATTGACTACGAAAGAAATATATTACTTAGTTACTTCTTAAATACGAAATAAATAAGGTATTACACCTGTACCAAAAAAGTATCACCTTTGTATGTATTTGAAGACAAAAGATGCTATAAAAGAATATCAATATTCTACAGAATTAAAGTACATTTTGTTGATACACTTTTAGCACACAAGTAAATAGACATGCAAGCGTAGCACGCATACCTTTCGCAGGATTTTTTTGGAATATTTTCAACATCAATCTATAAAATGTTTTAGACGCCCAAATAAAAGAATATAATAAAAAATTATCAACAAAACCAAACGCAAATGACGAATCACGAAACAACACAAATACAACGCCCACAGCACCACAATTACAAAACCTCAATCATAACCACCCTTATCATTAGTACCACGAAATTTTAGAAACGTTGCCCTATCAGATCTCATAACTTCAAGATCAAATTATCCACAAAGCCCAATCCAACATATAATAACACAACAACCACATATAGATGACACATACGAACAAAATATAGATTAACCATATACCACTAAATTTTGTTCTCAGAACAACCATCTTTTTAGCCCAAGATGAGCCGCCGAATCGGATCCCTCCATCGTTCAATTTCTCACCCAGCCAACCTTCAGAACAACCTCTCCATTATCCCACTTTTTGCTTTCCCTCCACCTCGGTCACCTCATCCTAACTTTTCACTCAGCATGGAATCAGATACTAATTTCAACACAACAGCATATAATACCATCTCCCAATTCAACAACTCCGATATTGAAACTCCCGACGAATTTGCAAACTCCGAACCCAGCCCATCGACATTTTCCCAACCTCCCTTTCAACCTATCCATTCCCAAGTGAAAATTGAACCTCTTTCCCCTTCTTCTCCCATTTCACATGTCACACCCACATATTCCCCTCTAACTAGTGAATCATCAGATAACAACGACCAAGATCACCCACAAATTTCGCATGAACTAGATAATTTCATAACACCACAACAGCAAATGCAACACCCTCAGACTCTAACTATTCACCAGCTTTCACGTTCCCTAACATAACCTAACTCATCAAATCTAACCCCCTCTTCAACTTACACACCCTCCTCCTCCCAAAATTCCATTTCTCCATCAACCCCATCCTCTAGTACCAACCGCGCATACAGAACCTTCAAAAGAAAATTCCCAAATACCCCATTCCCATCTAACCCATGAACATCCACTTCATATATAAATCATCCACTTCACACTAATACAAAAGAATTCCTACAAATATGCCTACCTTTTTCAACAATATACATATTTCCATTCCGACCCCAACTAGGAAAAACCCAACTATGTCAACGAGCATGTCGTATTTCCCACACTCTCATGGACGTCTTATTACCACTTTACTAATCCATTAACATTACCACTATATAACAATCTTCATAATAATGAATTAAGCAGCACCCTACTCTACCTCCTAACAACAACACTATCCCCACATCGGTTCACGCAAATAGGATACAGAGAAGCACTAACAAAATTCACTGCACCAAAAGCAAATAACCACCCCATCGATTATTACGACCACAATATCATCCGACCAAATGAAGACATTTGTCTACTTGGAGATCCATACACTAATCCTGAATTAACCGAAAAATTTTTCATTAAAACCTCATACACCTTCAGCCTTAACATCTTAAATAAAAAAAAATATGGCCAAGTCATCTCTGCAGCACTACGCAATACAACTGCTTATGAATCATACTTTAACAAATTCAATCATTTTTTACTAACCTTTCATTTCCTCACACCCAAAGAACGTGATTTGCACTGTTCACACGAAGTCATGTTACGAACTAAAAAAACACATACGTACACTTATTATAAATTTATTCAAAGTCATTACATTCACAATACACCAGCACGACAACCTCACCATAGATTTCAATACATCAACTCAAAATACACATCACTGTTTTTTCTTAATTTCACCTATTGTATTAAAGACACTAACCTACAAGGCACCCTTCGAAATTATGACCCCATCACCCAGATGTATATCTTCTGCCCACTAAACAAACTAATCAACGTATTCCTTCAGCCAGTCGAAGTTCCCATCCTAGAATTCATTTATAACACTCGCTACAATCACAAAATATATAACCTAATACAAAACACACCGTATGAACAATCACCTCACACTGATGAACGTAACATCATTAAAGCACTAGAATTGCTTTGGCCACTTTTGCAAACTAAACACATCATTCGTTTGTTAGCTAAACTACTAACCTCATCCGATAACATCCACGATGTTTTCTCAATAGCTTCTTCACCGACGATTAAGGTAATATGAATTCAATATTTAACTAATCAATTCAAAACAACACTAGCCATTATTATGCAATGTTTTCTCTTTTTCTTTATAGGCACAATCATTGATCATCTACAAATAAAAACGCAAAGTATAAAACAGAAACTTTCATTCATTTCAAAATCTTTTCAAAATCATTCGTTTTTATTATCAGCAATTCAAGTATTTAAATTATCTCGTCCAAAGCAGTGAAATAATATATAAACTCTCTTCCCCAAAGCAGTAAATATTCGTAAACTGAAAATAAAATCATAATTTCAACCCCCAAATAAAGCAGTAAAATGTCTAATTTCAAAAGTAGTAATTTGATACAAATTGTTCATAAATTGCAGAATAGCAGTACTAACCTTTTTACAGACGCTTCTTTATATACTCTCGCCCACATATTCTATCCAAATTTGCAGTGCTCGCCCACAAAGAATTGTTTAAAATAATGAATTTGAGTTTTTACTTACACTGATAACAACTTTAACAAATTTCACACGTTTCAAATTTTTCTTTAACCCGGTTGGAAAGGAATTATTTAATTATCCAAACTAACCAACGCAAGCTTACTAAACACCATAACCACAACCTTAGAGCATGACTAAGAAAAGAAAACCCACCGTACCCAAACTGGAATAACAACAGCTTAAGACCGGATAAAATAATCTTTTGAAGACTATTTTTAAGTCTGAACATAAAAGAACAAAAAACTAAAAAAGTCGAAGGTCAAAACAAAAAGAAACAATTTGATTTTCAAATAGAAGACAAAACTAAGACAACAAAAGAAAACACCAGAAATAAAAAAATAGCAAGAAAGTTGAACTAACACAGGACCCTCCAAAAAAAAGAGCACGAATTTATACCCTCACTTCTGGCCTAACCCGCCAGAAGAGGACGTCCTGAGCATGCTCTATAACCGGCCTCACCCACCGCGCTACATCCACGCTTTGTGACACACACGACACTAACTTGACGAAAGTTACTCAAGTGTGAGTAGCTCTTAAAAATAACCGAACTAAATAATAACGCTTTTGCAATAAAAACAAATATAAAGATCATAAGTAAAAAATAGGACTAACTAAGATTTGAATATGTGAATGATATAATGAAGTATATAGATTACAAGCAGCCCAAAGACGAGCATCAAGGAATCTGACAACCCAATCACACTCGAACTACGGAATGGCAAAACCCACCTGACATGCTGCCTACAGTCACTACACTCTAGATTTGGAGTACGATTTGGCATCGCAGAAAAGGAAATCCATTGCAACCAAATAATGGCCATCTCGATGTTCAAATATAAATACAGATCCAAGTCACCAAACATTGCATCCAAGCGCAAACTTCACGCCACTCCCAAACGAGACCGAAACACAATTCTCCACAAAATAAGAACAAACGGCCATAACAAACCATTCTGGAATCAGATTGACTTCCAGAGACAACAGCAACAGTTAGCGGTCACAGTCATTGTTGAATGACAAACTGATGTCTACAATTCCAGCTTCCTGGAGCTTCCTTCTCTAAGAACGGAACAGAAATGATGCTCGCGACATACAAACGAGCTTCATCCATCCTCCATCGCAGATGAATATAAGAGAACAAAAACTAAAACTCTCTAAACCCCGGTTGGGTGGAACCGGATCTAAACTAGTATTTATAGTTGGTTAATATTATGATATTTTATCTATATAAAATATTGAATACTAACCAATCATATTCCATGCAACTAACAACCTATTTATTTGTAACCTACTTGTATTTTCAACACCAGAGCATTTTGAATAAAACTTCGAATACAGTTGTTCTCAATCTAGAACTAACTCGTGTAAACCGGTGTACGCTAGATCTATTGAGACTAAGAGATATAAAAGTAAGATTAATTTCGGTATTAGACAAAGAAGTTGCACTATTATATCCGGCCGAAAATAAGATATGGCGACGAGCAGACGGTGTACTTTATCTGAAATTACTCTAGGAGTACAGTAACTTAAACATAAATCATCCGGTTCAATCAAAAGTCTCGAACAGACCTTAACTAACTTAGCATTAGACAAAATTAGATTAGAATTAGACAAGAATTTTAGAATTTAAAAATGTCAAAAACTCAGTAGATATGTCTCTACGCCTCAATAGATCAGATCCAATATTCCGAACAATACGAAAACTACCCGGTATTGGAAGAAGACGTCAAACAAGAAACGACATACGATTGAGAAGAAATCGACCAATTGATTTCATGATAGTACGGCCAAAACGAAATCAATTTTTTGTATTTAGAGTACTACCAGCAGTGAATTTAAATTTTCCTTTACTGATAAAATAATATTTGAATTGAAAATAACTTTCAAATAACCTTTCATGGCGCTAAACTTAATAAATGTACAATAACGACTGATAAAAACAACACTTATCGTTTTCCTTAAATCAGCTGTAAATTGAATAACATCTTGAAAAAATATTTATTAAATAAAAAAATAAGTTAGTATAAATTACAAATTGTTAGTATTATAATTCATCATATCATCCCAGCTTCATCACCTAACACATAACAGCGGATTTCAAAAATTAACAATCATCAAAATTAACACCTAACATTAACGCTCTAATTTTAAACTATCAAGGCTTATCATTACTTTCACTTAAATCAATTTCATTTAAAAAACAGATCATCAAAGCTTCCCTTGGATCTTTAAATTAAATTATATCTTAAATTTTAAATTTCTAAATTATTTAAATTTCTGATCATCAAGGCCTATCCTTGGATCAAATAGAACAATTTTGTTCTCCCCCTCCACTTTTTTCTAGTGTCTAACGACCTCAAACGTCGATTCATTCAAACTTCCGATCTCAATTATGGGTCTTTTCAGTTGTTCCCCGAGTTATACCTTAATTACTCTTAGCTTGTCGCGGTTATCAAGGTACTTTTCTCACCTTTAGTTTGATCATTAAAAATTTGCTTTCTTTCGAATATAATTGAGGACTGACTGCACTGTTTCATAGGAGTCACAATGCGGTTTTGGTGTTCAAACCAATTACTCTGTATACGTTTGGCAGTATCACAGCTTTAACTTGAAATAAATATGGAAAAAAATACACAAACTCCTTGACAACCGCTCTGTCGGTTTCCCAAAATCATATGTTTTTTCAGCTTTATCTCAAAGACTACACTGTGTTTTTTAATCTTTGTTTCCTCGAAGTTGAAATTCTCTTTTTCTTCCTGACTCTTGTTGTTTTCTCTGTCTCCATTGTAGTAGGACGCTGGTACCACTGCGAGTGTCCGTGCAATTGCTTAATTGAAAGTAAGCCAATTCGAATATCAATATTTCAATCACCTCCTAAATCATCCACCTTAAAGTATTCATACTATGATTCGGATGTTAGATTTTAATCATTAAAAACATAGGGTAAGGTTTCAATAAAATTAAGCAATTGATAATTGGTTTTGGGAGAATTAAAATACTTCTAATCGCCCCAGGTTTTCACGTTTTCCTTTTTAATATTGCTAATTTTAGCTGAGCAAGATTATGATCCTCTCAACTTTGTTTCAATACGCTTGTCAAATAACTTTCGCAATTGTATACAACAAGTTTCCACCATTGACAAATCATTTGTCTTAGTTTCGTTATCCCTAAATAATAGTTTCAGTTCTTGGACATCATAAAATGTCAAATAAATTCAGATTTCAACCTTGACGCAAAAAGACAAGGTTTGGCATGTTTTAAGTTGGAATAAAATATGGAAGAATTTCATATTTATTTTTCAAGCAACCAATTCGAAAGCATAAAACCGATTTATGGATAATTTGAACGTTTTCAAAACTTTTGAGATATAATGAATTGAAAAAGTTTCTGAAATCAATTTTTTTTACTGACGCTTGAAGCAAAACATTTTTCTGTTCATTTGAAGAAACAAAACTACATCAAATGTAATATTGTATAACTTATCAATTATCAAAGCATCTGCTATCAAAATGCTGCAAGTAAGCCCCAAAATAGACACCAATAGTTGCGATTTGGCTTTTAAAAAAATATTGTAGTATTATAACCCTCCTCACCAATTATTTCAAGTGCTACGAAATTGCAAATAAAATGCTAAAGAAGCAGCAACAATTGCAAAAAAATTCCAGTGCTTTGCAACAAAAGTGGTAACAAAAACAAATAGAAATAATTTGGCATCAAAAATGGATAGTTTCTCTTGATTTGTTATTCGGTATGGAATATGAGGTATATATAAGAACTGACTTCGGTCTATTTCATCAGTGCTGCTATCATGTTGGTCATTTTGATGAAAGTCTGAGTGAACGGAATCCATAATCATGTTCAACATTATGATCGTCAGAGGAGTTTCAGGGTTACTGCCGTCCCTATTGTCTAAACTATTCAATCGAAAACGGTTTAGTTAATGATGTGGGGTTGTATTTGTTACAATTATTGAGGGTTCAATAGTGGTATCAGATTGATTTTGTACTTGAATTTTTTGTCGTTGATATTTTGGTGTCTTGTTTCTATGATTTTGATTTTTTCGGTTAAAATTCTGCGAAGTTCTTCGTTTTGGTGATTAGGTATTTTTCGAGATGACAGTTTATTATAGTTTTTTTTCTCTTTCTAAAAATTATTAGAATTTTTTCGTAATATATAATCGTTGTTTCTTTTTTTAATTGCTGTTTGAGTGATTTTTGGAACGGTTGTTTGAATAGTTTTCAGAACGGTCATTCGAGTAGTTTTCTCTTTCGATTATTTGAGTACGATCAACTTTTGTTGAAGCTTGAATAATCACTTCTGTTTGAAAGTGATCATGCACAACTAGATCTATGCTGACTTTTATAACAATTAGAACGGCTATATCGGTTTTGTGTGTTATAATATGAACACCTATCTTCAGGTTTTCTTCGAAAGTGATTGTCGTATGGTAATTGTGATCTGTTGTTTTTAGAGTTGGATGGTAGTTGTTTTCTTGAATTTGTATTTCTTGTTTTGTAGATTTTCTTTGTAGATTTGATGTAAAAAATTTTGTTCTTAGTATTTTAGTGGTTGTTTCGATTTATCTGATTCTTTTTTTGTCTGCAAATGATAATGCTTTGTCTCTTTATTCTACCTGTTTGTTTCGTCGGAATCTTAACTTTTTCTGATTCTTTTCTTGATGGATACAAATATGGTTCGAAAAATTCTGATTGAAAACAATCTTCAAGTTCCTTGTCGTTATACCATTGGTTTCTCTTCTGACCACATTTATGTGGTTGTTGTTGACACTCTGAAAAAGTTTATCATCTTTTGAGAATTGATTTTGATTATTTATTTTGATTTGTCCTGTAAATAGTTCAAAATTTATATTTTTTCGAAAAAAAAGTCAGTTTTCAGAATGATCTAAGTAAGTGTTTTTTTATCATGCAAACTGACTGATTGTGAGTTTGTACTCTTGCGTTGTTGTTGGTAATAGATTAGGTCAAGAAATTGTGATTGTGTTATTTAAACTGTGTTTCTGAAAAAACTCTTATTTTTGATTTGCCAATTGTTGCCTTCTTTTCTCTATTTTAGTAATGGGTCTGTGTTTCATAGATGAGTGGATTTGATGGAAATTGGCTTGGCTATTGATTGTAATTTGAGTTAGTGTAGCGCTGTTTGGTTAGTATGTGGTGTTGTAAAGGTAGGATGTATTGGTATTCTATATGATGTTGAAAGTAGGAGGTCGATTAATCAGGTTAATAATTATTCGAGGTCAAATATTACTATTGGTGATACTTTCATATCAGTAAATGTTTCGCAAAATGCATATAAAATCTTGAAAATTTTTTTTCAGTTTTCTTTTTTTATCATTTGTTTTTTCTTTTGATTTTCATCATTTGTCATTCATTCTCATTTTTTTTCCAGTTTTTACTATTGAATGTCGTGATGTTTATAATAGGGATACAAAAAGTGTTTCGTCTGCGTCTAAGATGGAGTCGTAGCTATAAATTTTTGCAAAATTTTATTTGTGAACTTTGATTTTGTTTAATTTTAATATAATCTATGAAATTATAAAAAAAATTCTCTTTTCCATCTATTTGTAATTAATAAGGTGTTTGATTTTTTTGATCTAGTGATTGAATATTGATTGTAAATTTTCAAAACTGTCAGGTAATGTCGCACAAACTTTATAGATGATAGTCAATTATTGGTCTCTCTTCCTTGCATTGACTGTTATTTTTTCGAAACAAATATTCTTATGAGGCTTCTGATCAAATTGTATTTGCCTACATGATTGGTCACTCTTGAGATGTATGACGAATGATAGGATAACCATTTTTAGTGCAGTGATATTACTGTTAGTGTGTAGCTTTCAAATGACTTACAGGTCTATTCCAAATGACTGCTCAATCTGTTTTTTGTTTAAATTTTTGTTCTTTATTTTAATTTGATCATTGATGCCGTTGTTGCTTCGAAATCGTAAAAACGTCTCTCCTTAAATTTTTGTACTTATTGGATTGTTTTCTGATCTTTAAGATTTTTGTGATATTAGGCTTGCGAAGAGTTTCATGAGGCGGTATGAGGCATGTAACAGTTTTCAAAATTATCTACACTCCGTGGACATCGATATGGGTTGATCCGATTTACACAAAACTTGTGATTACGGTTTTTGATGTTTCGTACTTTTTTGGACAGGGTAGATCATTAAAGTCTAAAACGATTTTGCAAAAATGGGATACCACGCTAATTGTTTATGTGTAGACTGTCCTCAGAGAAAATTCTTCAGTTCTGGTTCCCTTTAACCATTGTATTTAAATTGAGGCAAGCAAAATGTAGATTTTTATACTGAATACATCAATTATACAAACGGTTTCAATTTTGCTAACCATACTTAAAACCGTAGGTACAATTGATGATTTCAATATAAAAATCTACATACTGTTTGCCTCCTCAACACTAAAAAAAAGCACAATACTACCAATTCAGGAGTGAACTTGTTTCTGTCAATTTCTCCTATTTTGTTAGTTTTTCATTTAATGTCTGAAACTTTCTCTTTAAGATTGAGTTTGTGCCATCTTTGATTATAACGCAATTTAATTCGGAACTAGGGTATTTTCTCAGCACTTTCAATTTTTCTTCAGCGCTACTGCCCCTGTAGGAGTGGAATATTGAGTCGTTGGGCATATTGTGACTTCTACGTCGCTCTGTGATACTAGAACTTCGAAATAAACTTTTAGCGTTCTCTGAAATTTAGAACGGTTTAAATTCACATATTTTTGGGGTCCTGGTGTTGGTGTTTAGTTTGCTTGACCCCTGGGTTGGTTTTTTAGTTCCAGTTGATTGGCCCTCATGATTGGCCCCAGATTGGTTGATGAAAGCAAAGGTTTTCCTGTAGTCCTACTTCTGGCCATACAGACCTGCATTATTTTTATAAAGGGCGTTTTTATTGAGTTTGGAAATTTCCTCAAAAGCTAATTTAGGACTAAACATAATTTTGGTTGGGTGTGGTGTTTTTAATAAGTTATATACACAAATTTAAAAAAAAACGACTAGGATTAGCACAAGAATAAACCGAACCGTAATTCAATTTATTTCACTTTCTGAAAAAAGTTGTTATCAGGAATAATTGGAATTGATCTGGAATATAAAAGAATAAATGCACAAATTTTTAAAAACTTTTGCTTAATTGATTTTTTTTTCGGATTAATTAAACAGGATTTGATTTCTTTCTTTGTTTTTTCTGGAATAATTGATCTGGAATTGATTTGGCGTAGGTGAGTTTAGAATGTAATTAAAAAAATCAACACGGGAGGAAAATTTTCAGAATTGGAAACAATGTTATATAAATGAGTAATTGTTTAAGAATTTGGAGGAATATTTGTTATTTTGTTGTTTTTTTTTGGAATTATTTAGCAGGATTTAGTTTCGGCTTTCTTTTAACTTTGGTCTGGAAGAATTGATCTGGAGTCATTGTGGAATAATTTTATCACAAAAACTAAAAACTTTCCAGTAATTGACGGAATTTTTTTCCAATAACTTTAAAATAGATTTTTTACTGTGTCGTTTTTGTTTGGAAAATTTGAACAATTTTTTTGTTTTCTAACTTTCGAATAGCTGAAATGTTTGAGATCTTTTTGAAGATAAGAGTTGATTTATAGGCGATTATTGATTGTTTCTATATTTTAAGACATTTTTCAAGAAAAAACTGTCGTTTTTTGTTTTCAGATTGTTTTGATCAAAGTTAAATCTTGAAAACAATATGCTTGACTTATGTAAAAAAAAAATAAGTATGTAATTACAATGAGTTTCGAATGTCCATCTGACTGCTCAAAAGGTCCTTGTTAGTTTCAAACCTCTTTAAATGTATATTTTTCTTGCTTCTTCGTCTCCATTGATGATTCCTACTTCCACCAGCCTTTTGATGACACTTTTCTTCCTCCCTTCTCTGGATGGCTGAGAAAAGAATAGCTTCCAAAATGCCTAGCTTTTGTTT
Source organism: Symsagittifera roscoffensis (assembly GCF_963678635.1). Classification (NCBI taxonomy): domain Eukaryota; kingdom Metazoa; phylum Xenacoelomorpha; order Acoela; family Convolutidae; genus Symsagittifera; species Symsagittifera roscoffensis. The sequence continues at coordinate 27,658,469 of NC_087066.1, read as the reverse complement.
CGGCTGGCGCTATCTCAGGTGACAAAAATATGTTGTCCAAATTTGGAGGCGGAATGGAATCCGTTTTTACTTTGTGTGTTTGTATTTTAATTTTGCAGAAATTCAAACAACCCTCCATTCGTCGAATTTATCATTGAAACCGTCAATCTCATCTATAGGCCTTTTCAATTGTTCCCCGAGTTGTACTTTCATGACTCTTACCTTCTCGCAGTTATCACGATACTTTTCTCACCTTTTGTTTGATCAAAAAAATTTGCTTTCTTTCGAATATAATTGAGGACTGACTGCACGGTTTCATAGGAGTCACAAGCGGTTTTGGGGTTCAAACCAATTACTCTGTATACGTTTGGCAGTATCACAGCTTTAACTTGAAAAAGCTAGGGCAAAAAAAAACACGAACTCCTCGGCAACCGCTCTTGTTCGTTTCCCAAAACCATACGTATTTTCATCTTCATCTCAAAGACTACACTGTCTTCTTTTATCATTGAGCTTTTCACAATTCAAAAACTTTCTAATTGTCCCGGGTTTCGCCGCTTTCCATTTACTTTTGCTAACTTTAGCTAAGCAAGATTTTGATCCTCTCAACTTCGTTTTATTATGCTTGTCCATTAACTTTCACAAGTGTATACAACAATTTTCTACCCTTGAAAAATCGTTTGTCTTAGTTTCCTTATCCCTAAAATTTATGGTCAGTTTTTGGACATGATAAAATGTCAAATAAATTCAGATTTCAACCTTGACGCAAAAAGACAAGGTTTGGCATGTTTTAAGTTGGAATATAAAACTGAAGAAATTTTCACTAATTTTTCATGCCATCAATTTGAAAGCCGATTTTTGTATAGTTTGAAAGTTTTCAAAATTTTTTGAGATTTAATGATTTTTTTACTGACATTAGTAGATGTTGGAGGTTAAGTGGGGGGGGGGGGGGGTTCCCTGCAGACCCACATGTATTAAGATAGGGAAAAGAGCATCCGGTCAGCAAGCTATGTATTAAGAATGGGTATAGAGTCTACAATGCATTAAGATAGGGAATACCGATGGTAACGTTTTATGGTTTGTGTGATGGTAAAATAATGGTAAGAAAAACGTAATTTTTTTTTGTTTCTGTGTAGAAAAGTCTAATTTTTTCGCAAAAATATTGGCGCGTGTTAACTAATTTGTAAAAATCAAAGGTTAATTACCTGTAGGTTGTATAATGAAGGACTTTTAGTTAGTTTTTTGATACATGGTAAGTCAATGGTAAGAGTTTTTTCTGTAAAAACTTGGAATTTTTATTAAAAAAATTTCAAAAACATTTCAAAACACAATAAGATTAGCAATTTTTTAAGCTAATTTAATAGATAATCTTACTTTCTATCTAATTGAAACAATGCTGAAACCTACGGAGATTTCAAAAAAAATCAATTTTTTTGAGAAAAAAAATAAATTACAATGAAAATATATAAATCACTGCATCGTATAGTAAACTTACTGCCATAATTTACACTTACAAATAAAAAAACTACACATTTACATAAAATTACTTATAAAATTCAAAACATGCACATCATGAAAATTATCCAAGTTTGCCTGGTAGAATTTAAAAAGAAGAAACGCTGAATAAATTGCGTGAAATCCACAGAAGTTATCAGTTTTTTGTAGCTTTCGAGGAACCATTCATCAATACTTTTTTTGTAAAAAAAAGGAATAAGCTTTTCTTTTTTGACCTAAAAAATCAGCAAAATATTAAGTTTTGCCCAATAGAGCTATCGTGATCCAGTGCTCCCCTCTATTATTGCTTGGGGCTGAGTTAACAATTGCAAAAGAGTATTTTGTTAGTTGAGGTACTTTATCAGAGGGGTAAGATCCCAAGTACTTGAACCTGAGTTCAGGAACTCTTTCAATGATTTGCAGAAGTGAACAATTGTCCATCTTTGCAACTGTTAGCTGATTTACATCTAGTAGTTTTTGGCTTACGCGCATTTAGGTATTGAATCAACAAAGTCCCATACACAAAACTTGTGAATTGGACAAAGGTTTTTGAACACTGGTTTACAGTCTAGTGTAACATTCGCCCAAATATCACACAGCGACGGAGCGTAGAAAAAGTACCTATCAACGACTGGCAGGCGTCAGTTACCTTAATTCTACTCGTTTTTCACCGTCTCGACCTTGCCAGTTGATTTTCTGGTCTGTTTAGGGCAAAGTAAAAAGTTACCATTTTTAGGCCATCAGTCAAACGACTTTTGATCAGCTTTCGTTTGCATGCGAACACAACCACATAGCTGAGTCTCGGATCCTCAGACTACGTGATTGTCATTAAAAACACGGCTCGAACAACCTATTTTATTATGTTTTTGTGTGACAGTTTTATATTAAATCCATTGGAGATGGATTGACCCTTTCCTTTTTCTATCTACTCATGTCCTGAAATATCAAATAATATCGGTGTTTAATTAAGATCTAGGACATTACAGCAGCTGTTATAGTCAGTTTACCCAGTCCCTTCACATATAACAGTCTCTGGGGGACCAAGCCTCCGCTCCTGTGATTTTCTTGAGATAACACTCTTGTCTCCTATATTTCGTGTCCCGGGAGGGTTCCGTGGTATTTCTCTTCCCCCCACTGAAGCCTCCGTCTCCACAAATATCTGTCGCTAAGGTCCTTATCGTGTGTTCTTGCCACGATAAGAGGCTCCGTGTTTTTCTGTCTCTGATACAACTGTTCTTCACAATCTATATCGTGGTTCTCATTTTCGTCTTTTCTATTCAAAATGGCCGTCTTTTTTCTATTTCTCAGAAATGTTCTTCTTCCAATCGAAATTTTAAAAATAAAAATTCTAGAACATTCTGACCCTCCGTCGCAACACTTTTTTGTTCATAAGACCTTTAGTCACTTTTTTTTCTGTCGCGGGAAGGTTATGCTGTGTCATCTGGCAGAATGGCACATACTCCCCGGACAAGTCTCCATCAATGTCCCTATTGATCGCACAACACCGGGTTATCGTCAAGTAGGTATCCAGCTTTCTGTAACCAATCTTACAAATCGCATAAGAAAACGAAATTTATCTACTCCACTTCAACTCACTACATGTTCACAAATGGCATCGTACTACATCTCACTGCCTTTCAACATTTTCACAAAATTTGCACCATGAGGAGTGTCCTAGATAAAATTTCTTTTCTGACTACTTACGTCGTCTTGTTATAAAACTTCTTTTCGCTCTTTGTGATTAAAAAGTGGGACGTGGCACGGCCACGCACCCGTTAAAATTAACTTAACTTCACTCACCAAGTATAATTAGTCATTTATGCGGTCCTTTCAATATTAAAACTAAGAAACTCTGTGGCTAGGAAAGTTATTGAGTTACCCACCCTTCTCGAGCGAATTTACTCAAACTTACCATGTCGCCACACAGTGAATTTGTGTCTTACACAGGTTAAAAACTTCAGTCGGGAATAAATAGGTAAATATACTCACCTATGCTCCTTATATACATACATAGATAGTAGTAACTAAAATCAACAAAATCAACAATTTTAACAATTGCAACATTTTCAAAGTTTGGTCTGACCAAACTAGATCAAAACAAAAAATTTCACAAGTTCAATAATCAAAACTTGGTTGATTTGTTCAAGTTTTTACACACAAAGACAATCAAGTTTTTTCTCCTTCTCTTCTCTCCTTCGGTCATCTTCATTCCATCATTTCTCCATCCTGATGTTCAGCGTCACTGTCTTCCAGAACTTTCTCTAACATGTCCAGAGAGTTGCGGGCCGTGCCCCAACCCTCCTGTTCCAACAGCCTCGGTTTGCAACAAGGTAGCAAGTCCACATTCACCTTCTGCTCCCGGTTCCTGCAAAAGCTGTTGTGAAGACATAGGCTCACGTTTCGTTCTAGGTCAGCTCTTAAGACCTCTTTCTTCTCATCTTCAGTAACACAAGGCGTTCCAGCTACCCGCTTCACCGCTGTGGTGACCGCGTTTCTGTGCGTCAAGAATGCTCGTTTATAGGCTCCTGGTCCTATATCTAGCTGGAAAGATTGATAGGCTTCCGTATTCCTTGACATGTGACGCTTCGCGCGTTCATACATCCAAGATGTCATCACTGCACGGAACCAAGGCATCAATCTTTGCCTTGACCATATTCTTTCAATGGCTTTAGGTATTCTCAGAACCTTGCAGGTGGTTCTGAAAAGATCCAATTCACTACTCATTTTCACGTTGCTCAGCTGTTCAGGAGTCGGCACGGCCGTCTCCTGCTCACTTGTGTCTGCATTAGCCTCCAACCATCTCACTGCTAGCATGGCGCTAACCACCACGATTGACACTTGTTGATTCTGATCGGGCAACCCCGTGGAGTACAACTCCTCCACGTCCCAGACTAGGATCAGATTCCCGCGTTTAGGGTACCACAACGTCTGCGCCAAGCAGTGGCAAGGATACTCCCCATGGGTTCTCACTATGTTCCTTCGGGTCCGATACCCTGAGGCTCCCAGCAACGGTTCCACTTCCATCAGAATTCTATGTAGGTCGTCTTTCTCTTCTATAGTGGGGAATTCAGTAGGTAACGCTCCACTCGCTTTCTGTTTCTCGAACTCACTCACATTTCCTTCGTTCAGTCTCATGAACTCTTCACCCACAACGTCTTGCAACTCGCCTTCGGATCTCTTCGGGACTGCCCGAAAGATCTTTGCCAACAAGTCATATGACCTCTCTGACATTCTGGCCAACCTCACGCACTTTGGCACAGAGAAAAGTTGGTCAACCAACACTTGTTGCGTCCTCGCATCCATCACCACCATGTGCGTAGGATACTTGCTATTACAATACGGCGCTGAGCTTGAACCCACCATATATTTTGAACCAGTAGGTCTGTGATAGGCTTCACTATCCTTCAGATTCATTTCATTCTCTAGGGCTTCTCGCCAGCCTCCAATCTTTTGTTCTGTCTGTAATGCTCCAGGGAATATTTCCACGCTGAGGGACGTCACTAGCTCATGGGCACGCTCCAAGCGCTCGAGCGATTCTATCGAACTCGTCATGCTGCAAAATCCCAAGGCTGTGATCAGGTTTACGTCCGTCACCCCATGGCAGTCTGCGACCAACTCCATGGCACTCTTATCTGACATGCTCAATCTTCCGTACAATCGTGCCAGTTGTCGATGCTGCTCGCTTAGCGTAATCAGGCAGTGTCCCAGGTTACAAACATGTCCTTCCATCCCACTGTGTTGAGCCAAGCATGTGCCTTGCTTCAACCAATTACTCGATGTACCTTCCTCGGACAGCTCCGTGGACGGGTTGCTCTTCTTCTTCGTCAATCTCATGGCCAGCAGGTGTTGTATCATGGCCAGATCATGTAGACTCGCATCATCATCCCGGTCTAACATGATATCCGCGGTCATGTCCCAGATTAAGCCTGCGTTAGGATGGGGACACCAGGAAGGTTTCATGAGTTCCCACATCACTACTAGACTGGTTTTCAAGGGACCGTCCCAAGAACCACAATCAAAACTCACTTGCCCTTTTAGCTCGGGAATCGAGGGCTCGACTACGCGTTCTTCCAAAATAATTCCAAGCTTGGGTTGTTCCACCATCAACATTCCAATTTCCTTAATCCTTTCAACCCAGAAGTTGAGCACTGTGACTTGCTCGTAGTCGAAGTATGCTTCCCTGGCTTCTTCGTTCACGAAGGGATTATACGCCATCCCTGGTATACCAGACACGTATTGGAACGACTTCAGTTTCCCTAGTGTTGCAAACTCCTTTTGTCCTCTGGCCGCTTCAATCAAGTCTCTGCTCACTCTCAATTCTTTGTTGGAGTATCTTCTCACCTCTTCCAACTTGCGATAGCTTTCCATATCATTCGACTCCTTGCTTGGCACGGTCAATGGCATGTCCTGATATAGCTCTAGGAGTGCCCTAAGGAAGTTCCTTTCGCAATCAACTCCCTTTTGCCGAATGATCTTTATACATTCTCCCAACACAGGAGTGGGGATGCGATCCACCACGAACCTGACAAAGCAAAGGGCATCCTTACGCTTAGCCCATGCTATCGCTGAATCGTCTTTCGAAATCAATGCTCGTAGAGCTTCCATTAACTCTAGCTCCTGTTCTCGTGATTTCGAGTCATTACTGGCTTCATACTCCGCCTTTTTGATGCCCATCAAGCACCAAGCCAGTCGTATTTGCAGATCAGTTCTCACGCAAGGATGAGCCAGGTATGCTGCCACAGTAGCAGGTGCATTCATCGTCTCATCGAAGTATTTCTGGAGGGCCGCCCTCCAAGAAATTTCTAGCAGTTTTTCCAATCCGATTTCGTTCGCTTCTGATGACATCACTGTGCCATACTCTCTTCGATTGAAGTTAGAGTTCTCCGTAAGCCCCTTCAAATATTCTTGCATGGCTCTCTTCTCGCTCCAAGCCATCAGGTGCCCTCTCGCGGAGTTCCTCGCTTTCAACATCTCCACATAACCCCCTGCCGGATCTCCCATATGGACCGATTCCGGCACAGTTATTCGACTGTACTCGACCACGTCGAGTTGTCCTTCCAGTTTCAACTTGGCCATGTTGATTCGCGAGGGCCTATAATCTTCAAGTCCTCCAGATCCACATTGACTGATTACTTCCATTTCTAACTTAGTGTCTGCCAGGGTTCGCGCCGTCTTCTTCGACCTTGTGGCGGTTACGGTCAGACCTGCCAAGAGCATAGGGGGTATCAGATTCTCTTTTTCTCCCCCTGTCAGTGTTGTACTATCTCCCTGCCCGCTCTCGCCTGAACGACCTGCGCTCGTTAAAGAGGTCACCACTGCGTTGGCTCTTGACTTCACCACTCTCGGGTTCATGGCTCGACTTCCTGTCTTCCCTTTTAGTCGCTTCAGCCCTTTCCTGGCTCGTCTGACAGGTAATTTCTTTGCAACATGCTGATCATCGGCACTGTCTTCTGTTACTGACTCGGTCAGAACATCCGACTCCATGGAGCTCACTATTTTTTCCAGGACCTCACGCATGATGGGTTGGTTCAATCCCACCTTCATTATGGACTGCGTCCCATATCGCCTTATCACGTCCCAAGATTTCTCCATGAAGTTTACTCGGCTCCAGATTGCTCCTGTCTTGCCCTCCAACTCCATTTGATATCTTTCCCATTCTTCTTCTGGTAATGTGCTGAGGAACGATATCTTCATTGACTCTTCGATTTTCCTCCTCCTTGGTGATTCATAAAGCAGTTTCTGTGGGTCCCTGCTTCGGCACTCTCTAGCCTGGCTTATTGGGTCTATCGGAGATAGATCGGCCGACGCCTCCTTTGTAGGAGACATGAAGGACGATGGTGCCATTAGCAATAAACTCCCATCGACTTCCCCATCGTCGTCTTCACTGAACCGGTACTCTAGCAAGTCCCTTTCCAACGCTCCTAGATCGGTCTCTCCCGGTTTCTCCGTCTTACTTCCGGTCCCGTCATCGTTATCGTCCTGATCCATCAATTCATCGTCGTCCGCATCAGGTTTCGGCCTAGGTCCCGAGGGTCCTTGTCGCGCGTCTGTGCCCGAATCCGGCCGAGCCGGTACGGCCATGTCTCCTGCATGATAAAACAATTCATCATCGACCAGGAACTCTACCAACTCCTCGCCATGTGGGGCCAGGTCCTCTATCGTTATATATGAGCCACCTCTGCTCTCACTTGCCACCTCCAGCATCACCACTTTCGCTTCTCCTGACCACTTCAGTCTCGATAAGTCATCCGCTGAAGAATATACTTCGTTCCACGTTTCAGCCGAGACCTCTGGTCTCCTGGAGGGTAGTGCCTTGATCTTTTTCCTGCTCCAGGCATCGGGGAATGAGAAGTCAAACGTATGCGCAGCGGCAGCGTTCCAGCTGATGAAGCGCGGCTCCATCCCTCCACTCCACTTCAGCATTCTCTTCTCCGCGTCACGAGCTGCTCCGATACGAGGGGCAATGATGGGAGATGTGACTCCCAACAACATCATCCTTATCGGTGGATATCGATGGCATTGGTCCGGCAGCGGCCTGGACCCAGGAAGCCATGTTTGTTGATTCTCTTTCGCATGGGCATAGGCTCCCGGCAATTGAGGTACTACCACAGCCTCTCCTGTATCTTTCACCACTGGTCTCAAATTCCAGAGTTTTGGGTTAAACTGGATGTGGGAAAGATCCTCACGGCCCATTCGGCATTTGAAGTGGTTGTTGAAGTCCATCAACACCCAACCTGGCTCTGCTATTCTTCCGAATAGCCTATCATCGCTAGCCAGCTTTCTCAGTTCACTCTGCTCTACCCAATTCAGCACGGAACAATCCACTACTGAGACCAGGTTGACGTACAACACTGAATTCCTGTACGCTTTAACTTGCACATCCGGGAACGCAAAGGACATCACCGGTCCATACACCACTGTGACGAATTCCCTCAGTCCGTGGACCAGAGCCAACGGATCAATCCGCATCATGACAGCTAAGTCTGTTAGTAAGGGCATGCCACAATACTGCTTACATTCGCCTGCGTTCGTCGCCACCTTGTCCTCTCCTGTGACGCTTCTGTTCTGTTGCAAGAGGTATTGAAGCAGGAGAGTCCTCCAGTCTTTCATCTTCTTGAGCGAGGCGGTTTCCAACTGTGCATTGAACTCACGACTGGGTCCCTGTAGTTGTTCAGGGTAACGTAATAGCACAAGCAAATCTCCCAGTCGACCATAGGTCATGGCAATCAGAGTCAGGAGTCCATCCAATCTCAAATCGGCCAATGCTTGGGTAAAGAGGTTTGCCGGTCCTTTCACAAAGTTTTCATGACCAAATGTCACGTATAAGGCTAGCACCAGGCCAATCGACAACTTCCTGATGTCTTTGACGAAACTCGCGATCAGGTTCCTAGATGCCCTCGGATAGCACGTCGATAGGAAAGATGGCGTCCATCCCACTCCCATTCCACCCAAGATAGCATCTGATCGTTCGTACTGTGCCTTTGTGGCCAGCACGTCAGCTTGGAACTTATCCAGCGACATCGTGTTTACGTCTTGCATCAGTTTCAACATCTTGCCTCCAGCCAACTCCCGGGCATTAAGTAGATTCTTCAGATACACATGTATCTCTTTAATTATTGCCGGCGCATGTTCAAACGCGTCCTCACCCAAGGTGCACAGCCTCGGTGACAGGTACAACCATATATTGTTGTGTGGCTTCGTACGCAAAGCCATTGCCATGAGGTCCTCCTCTGCTGACGTCATGTTCTTTCTGATCATCCTTCCCTGCTCATTCTCTGCCTGATCCATCTGTCTGAACCAGAGATCATCAGCCACCTGTTGTACTAATAGATGATCGTCATCTACCCCTGGTCTTAGCTTCAATAATCTTGCAACGTTGGACAGCTCCAACCCCAGAACTTCATCTAGCACCAACCTAGTTGTGCTACAATCTCTGAGCCCCTGTATGGCATTCGAGATGTCAGCCCAGACGGCGGGAAGCTCAGATAGGGACGGATAGTAATTGTCCGGGTCCACCACTCTGTTTGGGGCAGGAATTATCACGTTAAATATCCCCTCTGCTATCGTCGTGACCATTGTGTACACAAATTGAAGGGGTTCAGGCAACGCAGCGTAGCCTGGTGACAATACGAAGATCACCTTCACCACATTCATGGTGAAACGTTGTCTTGCTGCTGCCTCTACCTCGGCCATCGCCGAGAGCATTGTCATTATCGCCTCCCCTATAACTCCGTTACTCGGGATCGATCCATCCGTCAGACGTGACAATAAGCCCCTGCTTTGCAGATGATCATTTGAGCCTGCAACCACTATTACCTGCGGCTCCATGCTGACCACTCTCCGTACACTTATCATCATGCCTATCGCCTGTCCCCAGTCCAGTTTAGGCGCCGTTAAGAAAATCACATCGGGCCAGAATAGAGAACGGGGCGTGTAGAGATAATCGGAGCCGGCCACAACCAGATATTTGGCAGCCTTCATGTCCAAGGGGTCATAAGCTGCAAAAAGGCCATCGCCTATTGGGGCCTTCAGGTTCCCGTATCTCTTATCGTCTCCAACCACTGTTGTAGTTCGGGGGTAATCCCTCGAATACTCGCCCGGCGTCTGACCGGGTGGTTTAGCGAATTGTCTGTACATCTTGTGATGTTTGTTATTGGGCTTGTTCTCCGTCTGGAACTTGCCCTTGCGCACAGGTGGTGTCCTTTCCCGGGTCCTATCTCGAACGTCGGTGAGCGACCGGGTGTTTAAAGGTCCAAAGGTATTGTCATGAGGTAATCCATCCAGGTCTACATGTCGGAGTGAGGTCGAGGAGCTGAATTTCTCCTGTTCTGCTAGCAGCCAATCCACACCCGGTATCCGATAAAGTCGCGACACTGTGGGACTTTCACCGCCAGTCATTCTGATCGCATCCTCCCGACACGTCAAGGTATTCATATTCAACTTCGCCGACATGTCCGTCTTATACTGACCCCAATGACTAGGATCTGATCTATTCCAAAGCAGCCTGCTGCCTGATTCGATCCCCTCCGCTGGCACGGTACTTGTAGACGGTCCTGCTGTCGAAGCAGGATTTGTCGTGGCAGGCGAATCGTTCCTCCTAGACGCGGTCTGGGAGTTATTCCTGTTGTTCTGTTCCACCGATCTGCCGAGTCGGCTTCCAATCGATTGCGGCCTGGGAGGAGGAGCAGTCCCCAGCCTGTCTCTCACGTTCGAGCTCGGAGCGACGGTTGCGGCTCCAACCGTCTCCGTCGCCAAGGGCCCTAGACGGTTGGCGAGGGATTCGGGCACGGTTGCCCTTATTCTACTCCCTCCGGTCGAATTGGTCCGAGCCAAAGAACCGGTCGCCCTCGACTCTTGCTCCACTTCCCTCAATTGCGTCTGAAACACATCATTAATCCAATGCCTCCCTCGTTGGGTATTGAAGTGCACTCCATCTTTAGTGAGCGCGATGTGGTCAGTCATGCGCAGCATATTTTCGAGATCCAGGAGTCGCAACTCGCCAGGGTTGTTTCTCACCAGACTGCGGGTCATTTCATTCCACCGCGTCACGTTGCCATTCATGAAATCTGCAGCTATAGTGCCCACCAAAGGATTTGGTGGTATCGTACACAGGATCACGAGCTTGGGTCTATACTTATCTTTCAATTCGTTCAATAGGCACACCAATAGAGGTTCCCACTTGTTCTCCGGAGTCACGGGGGCTCTCGAGACGTCATTGGTCCCCAGCATTATTATTAATGTATCCAAATGATCCTCGCTCTGGAACTCCATCATTTTGATGACTTGAGCCACTGAGGCTCCTCCAAAGGACAGAATGGTAGTATGACCATAGACGAAGATCTCATTCAGATCCCTCACCAAACTGTCTCCAATGATCAAATGGCGACTCCCTGGGGGAATTACTTGGTCGTTCGTGGCGGGGTTCCAGCTCATGTCATTCAGGCAGGCTCGAGGATGCTCGGCTGGCACCTGCGTGAACTGATGACGTGCCATCAGATTCTTCCTGATGTCTACCACGCGAGACTTCTCAAAGACTCCACCAGGCGCAGAACACGCTATCGTGCGGGTTGCTCGCTCCGAGCTATTTGATGAATGATCACGACGCTGGGAAGGAACGATCCTAGCCAGTGTCCGCTCAGTGCCTCTGTTGATCTCATCCATCGCGGCTCTGGCCACTTGGTTAAATGATTCCTGAAATTGAGGAGCTAGATAGGTGTCAGAAGGGTCTGGTATCGTAAACCTCTGACTCGAAGCAGACGGTCGTGTCTGCTGAGGAGCCTCGGGCCCCTTTGATGCACGCAAATCCAGAACCTCAGGTCCTCTCGATGCGCACAGCTCCTGCGCGGTTGTCCTGGGGCGTGTGTCGTTAGATCCCTCCGAGGACCTCATGCTCGCCAGGATTTCCGGTGACACTTGGCTCACCTTCGCCATACACAGCTCCTTCAGGTGCTTTATCTCATCCTCCTTGTAGGCCACCTGCAGATCTTCAAATTTCTTTTTCCATTCGTCTCTCTCCCGAGCTATGGCCCTGTACTCCTGAAGTTTGGCACACAGCTCACTCTGATCTCTCTCCTTCTTCTCCAGTGTCTCAATCGTCTCCGACGTCTGGATCTCTATCTCGCTCACTCTCACTCTCTTTAGGGGAGGAGCAGCTGTTGGAGAGTCGACAGAGTGTGACGGGCCTGGCCCATCACGTTGTCTCTTCGCTCCAATGAGTGGCTGCGCAGGTTGGACGGGCAAGGGCATCTCACCTAGCCGGTGGTCCCTTTGCTCACCTAGTCCTGGCTCACGAGCCAGGTCGTGGCCAGACATTTCTCCGCGCCTCCATCTCATCAATCGGTTTCGGCCTCTCTCGGCGGTCCCGGACTCACCGAAGGCCAACATCAACACAACTTCTGTAGGGCGATTCCCTCGACCCTCTCTTCCCAGTGCATTGAGGAGTGCGACCACAAACATCGCCAACCCCGGGTCTTCTCGTGTAAAATCACAATCGATCAGCCGCTGATAGATCTCGTCTAGAGTCGCTCCTAGACTCGCTGAGAGGAATTCCATGAGTTCGTTAGTGTCACCCATTTCTTTTCGTGTTGATTCTTCTTGTCGTGTCGTGTAATTTCTCTCTGTCTCTTCTGATTCAGTGTTCAGTAAACAATTTTCGATCAATCAAGATCTAAAAAACAGGTCGCGACTTAGAACCATCATTTTAGGATGTAACATCAATCAATTCTTTAAAACTCTCCATTGAAATTCTCTTCACAATTCTGATTTAAAATTTAGCACCAAGGTGGATCGTCCACCTTTATCTTTGTCAGAGTAGCACGAATAAGCGCTGTCACCTTGATGACACAAACATAAAACATATCATAACAATAACATAACATAAACACATAAACATCACACACCTATACTATCATATAAATACCTGATCCCTAATACTGTACCTAAAACCTAACCTAAAACTTGACTCTAATTCTTATCGAGCAACTTAATAAAAACCACTTATCGCCGAGCGCAATTCTTAGCATATGCTCAGATAGTATTTTTTATGTAAGTAAACCTCTATGTCAGTCTCTGAAAATATCACATGCACAAGAGCATACAACTCTCTCGGATGTAGCTTTCCCCTATTGGGATCATAAACTGGCAACGAGAGAGAGGTCACACCTCTCTCAACCAGGAAATCCCTAAGTCGAGTCAAGGCCAATACCAAGCTCTCCGGATTCACGTGTTGCCTATCAGTAGCTTTCGTAACCAAAAAACACAAATATTTCCCTGGTATCTGTGATGCAACAGGGGGCAACGCTATCATTCCTCCTACACCCGGCCTCTGTTTCCACAAAAACTCGATATTCTTGTACTCTCTTTTAAAGTCGGCCGCTAGTGCTGTTTTGAAGCTTACGTCCGCAGTTATCGCTATGGCGCACGTGCGTTCCGTGAGTATGAAATCGCTGTCCGTTATAACGATATTGTTCGAATAGTGGTTCGGGAGATCAAAATACGATTCAAAGATTCGTCCAAAAGGTGGTTTCTTAGCATTCTCGCCCTCTGTCTCTAGTTCTCCGGTTTCCCTTGCCGATTTCAATTTTTTTATTATGAGATTTTCGGTGTGGGTGAGTCCTACCCCCACTCCCCGGACAAAAATATCCATCGACGTCCCCGTCGATCGCCCAAAGTCTAGGAGACCGAGGTTGGATTGTGGAACACGTAGAGGACCATCTGGGGCGACCCAGTTGGACTCGGTATTGTCATGACTGATGTATTTGACGCCGTCTCTGTCGACGTCCTGAATCGTCAGGATCGTCTCTTTTGGATCTGTCGGCAGATCGTGGAGCCATTCGAGCACGCGCAAGTTTGTTAGTTCTTGCTCATGAGTCTGTTCCGCTTCTGGTTCGAACTCCACTTCCGGTTCTGATCGATCGTCGATCCAATCTTGATCCATATCGTTCACAAGGTCGATTTCTTCTAGCATTGCTACTTCGTCCAGCCCCACCAGCGAGTCTATGACATCACTCACTACTATCCGGTCTACAACGAAGTCCTCGCCATACGGATTGTATTTCTTCTGGTTTTTTCCCCTCTTACTTTGGCGTGTCTCCATAGTGAGCGGAAAGTCAGGCTGTATTCCTTTGTCAATTTCGGTTTGTTCCGGGCAATCCCAGTCTTCTTCGGCATAGGGTAGAGTTTCATCGTCCACCTCTACTCGCTCAGTCAACTCGAGATCCAGTGGTAGATCACAATTGTCCACCATCTCATTCCCGTCGTTCTTGTCGCGAGTACCCCTTTCATTCACTTCACAAGCAGGATCCACTATTAAATAGTCTCCCTCTTGCATGTCCGCTGGGATGCACCAATCCTCGGACGAGGCGTTGTGTGGTTTGATATTCTCGTAATGAGCCGCTCTTCCGGTGCTCAGCCGATAAAAACGACCTCCTTGATGCACCTCTGTTATCTGAAATGGACCACGCCATTTCTTTAATAGTTTCTTGGTTCCTTTTGGTGGAACCACTTCCTGGAACACCCAGACGTAATCGCCAACTGAGTAGGCTTTTGCATCGGCTGTTCTTTTATCAAACCTCCTTTTTTGTCTAATTTGCGCCTGTTGCGTATTCCTCCTGCATAAGTCATTGAGGTCCTGTTGTCTTCTAATAACGTCCCGCACGTACGTTTGCGGTGCTGTTCTCTTCCCTTCATATTCAGGGTAGAAGAACGTTAACGGGAGTGCTTTTTCATGACCCGTCAGCATCATATGCGGACTTATTCCCGTGGTGGAATGCTCCGTGCTGTTGTAAGCACCCATCACTTGCGGCAAGTGCTTGTCCCAGTCATCCATATAGCGTGAGCAGTAGACTCTCAACATGGATACCAGTGTGCGATTCTGCCTCTTGACTAAGTTTTTCGTTTGCGGGTGATAAGTGGTCGAGTGGGCCTGCGCTACCTGCGACCTTTTCATTAACTCTTTCGTGAGATCACCTACGAATGCTTTGCCATTGTCCGATTGGAACGTGATGGGGCAGCCATGCCTTGCTATCCACACGTTTATCAAATGATCGCTTGTTTCTTCTGCCGACGCTGTCATGCAGGGTGCTGCCTCCGCATACTTTGTAAAATGGTCGATCATTACCAGCACCTGATTATAGCCCGTTGCTGTCATGCAGATTTTCTGATGATCAATTTGCACCACTTCGTTGAAACCTGACGATTCTATTGACTGTAGGGGGAACCTTAGTTTCCTGGGATCCTTTGCCTGTTGACAAGACAGGCATGCGGCTATCCATTTCTCACAAGCCTTCTTCAATCCTGGCCATTCGAATCGTTTTTGTATCCTGTTATACACTTTGTCCACGCCTTGATGTCCCATCTGATCATGTGAGCGAAAGAGCAATTCAGTCTGGTACAATTGTGGTAACACTATTGAATTGTATTGATAAAGGACCTTGTCCTCCTCCTTGCGCTTACAGGCTACGATTCCGTCCTTATTCAGGTACAACAAGTCTTTCCTCTTCAGGTAAAATTGCTTCAGGATTTTGTAGCTGTCTTCTTCCAAGTCTCCCTTGTCAGGTGCTCCATTCTCGATCCATCTTTTCAGACTGCTCGTCATTCTATCATTTCGTTGAGCCCTCAGGAGATCCGACAGCCTGTACCTGGCTTTCAAATACGTCTTCACCACGTTCATTTGCCCACTCATTATCTCCGGAGCATGAGCATCGTCCATCAACTTGACACACCATATCTTTTTCAAAGGCGTCGCTTCTTGCACAGATGGTTCCAGATTGGTACGGACGACCGTACCATGTGGCAGCAATCTGGTTGGGCGTTTTGAAACTGCTATCAGCTCGAGCTCGTCTGCGGCATTATCTACCACAGTGCCCTCTTCATCTGAGGTGTATCTGTCCCTGTCTGGATCCTGATGTGTTTCTCGGTCCAGCCCACGCTGCTTCCAGTCTACCAATAAGGAGTGGATTGCGATCTCTGACACATCGGAATTGGAAGTTGTTTCAGACGTGTTGTCCCAGGACTGGGGTCTCGAGTCACCACTTGAGTCGACTGATTCCTCAACATCATATTCCAAGTTGTCTGAGATGTTTCTCGACTCCCCGGACAAAACTCTGTCCATCGGTCGCTTTGAACCCGACTCCCCGGACAAAATTCTGCCCCTAGGTGGTCTAGTCAACCTCTCCCCGGACAAGTCGTCCTGCACGGGCTCAAAGGTGTCTGACTCATCAGAGGAGACGTCCTTGACTGGCTCGAAGGTGTCAGACTCCCCAGACATTGTCTCGTCCATGGACGAACAATCTGGGCTTGGCTCGTATTCCTCTTTTGCATCCGTGAAGTGCACTCTCCTCGTGAAGCTAGATTTCGACCTGATCCTGACTTCCTCAGTAGCTTGGTTTTGATTCGATGTTCCATATTCAGTGAACGAAGTTCTCAACAATACTTCTTTCGGCATCGAGGTCACCAGCTGGTTGACGATCGACCTGCAATCCCGTTCAACGCCTCGGCTGCGAATGGACACTGGCCTCTTCTCCGTTCTCTCGGTGACAGTCAACCTCTGCATGGTCTCTATCCATTCACGATCATGCCTATTCACTTCCCTATCCAACAAGTCACGGAGTTTTCCCATGACGTCCGGCGCCACGTTCACCGTCTTATTCAATAAAGCGATGCTGTTTATACCCAGCCTGGTCAGTTCTTGCTGTACCAAGTTGGATCGGACTAGCAGGTCCAACGGAACGGGTTCGCCTCTGGCTAAAAGCTTTATCTCCGCGGCCGTCTCCACTGGAAGGTCAGGGTGTCCAGGTATAGGATGTCCTGATTTGTCTAACCACCTAATAAGTGGCAGCTTATCGTAGGTTTCTTTGTCCAGAAAGGAAAACCCCTCTTTGATCTCTGATTGGTTAGCCTGCTTCTCCTCGAGGCGCTCATAAAATTCTGTCTTTTTACTGAGGCTATCTGCGTTCTGGTGCTTGTCACGGGTACGGTGCTCTATGATCATGTGGTATCCATCCAAGCGCACGATCCAACGACCAATGTCGTTTTGATCCATCGAATAGGTTTTCAGCCAGGCAAGGGCACGATTGTCCACACGTAACTTGAATGGAGCACTCCCCAGGTAGGCCCTGTATTTTTCCACGAACGTGATCACAGCAAACATCTCCGCTTTTGGTGCGCCGTACTTCATCTCAGTGTCACTCAGGACTTTACTTCCATAAGCTATCGGACGAAGAACCGTTCTCCCGTTCCACTCCTGCTCTTGGTGAAGTATGCCTGATATCGCAACCACTGATGCATCCGTGTCCAGCACGAACATTCCCTTCTCCGTTGGCATGCCGAGGACCGGTGCCTCGCAAAGTTCACGTTTGATGTTTTCAAATGAGACTTGTGCCTCATCAGTCCAGGTGAACTTTTTGCCCTTGTTTCTCATCAATCTCTGCATGGGGTATATTTTGTCAGCATACCCCTTGATGAACTCACGATAATAATTGGCGAATCCCAGAAAACTCATCAACTGTGTATCTGTTTTAGGTGCCTTCCAGGTCAACACCGCTTCAACCGCTTCAGGATCTGGTCTCACTCCATGTTTGTCAACCAGGCGGCCCAAATACTTTATGGAATCCCTGAGGATTTCACACTTAGAGGGTTTGCATTTCAGACCCGCCTGCTTCATGCAAGAAAACACCTCCTCCAACCTCTCTATGTGGTCTTCTAGGGTTGGTGTTGCAATCACAACATCATCGACATAACACATGATGAGATTCCCGTATTTCTTAGTGACGCTCGTGAGTGCCTGAGCCATCAGTCGCTGGAATGTGGCCGTCGCGTTGCACAATCCGAATGGCATCCTCTTCCACTGGAATAGTCCCAGCTCACACGCGAAACCTGTTTTCTCTCGATCTTGCTTTCTGAGTGGCACTTGCCAGAATGCTGAGCCCAAATCCAACGTCGTGAAGAACTTAGCGTCTCCCAGCTTGGATAGGCTCTCATCGATGCGGGGAATGGGGTATGCGTCTTTTATAGTCACTGCGTTCAGATAACGGAAATCACAACAAAACCTGAGTTGCCCCCCTTTCTTTTTCGCCATGACCACGCCACAAGCCCATGGGGACTTCGACGGCTCAATCATGTCGTACTCCATTAACACTTCAATTTCCTTCCTACACGCTTCTGACTTATTTGGGGTCATTCTTCTCGCCCCTTCCCTATGAGGTACCGAGCCCTCTTCTATCTCAATCTCGTGCTCTACAAAATTGCAACAACCTATATCGGCCTTATGCTTTGAAAAAACGTCTGCGTTCCGATCTAGCACCGCCCTAAGCGAATCTAGTTCCTTGTCAGATATTTACCCTTCAGATGTTCTATCTCAGGTAGGACAGGCCTATTCGCTGCTAACTCTGCTTCCGTTGGCCTCTCAGGAAAGTTGGAACAACTAGACAGCCCATCATCTGTTTCCGACTTCATTGAAAACAATTTCCTAGAAGATTTCAATTCAATTACTCTTTTCATTATACATTCTTGGTTCGCATGTAATGGACATTTAGTTACGTCAAACTTCTTCAAGTTCTCCACACTCAGAAAGTCTGTGTTCAGAGGCAAAGCGTAGCCAAGTTTCTTTCCCCTCTGTATTGTCACTGTTGTTGCTTCTGTGTTCAATAACACACTCACACACAGTCCGCTCTGAGTGAGTGAGAAGCTTCTTCCTAAAATAGCCGAGCTTTTACTGTTTGGATTTGGTACCAGACACACCTGTCTGTCATTGCTGAGTTCATTCAAGTTCCTCATCCTAAACGTCGCTACTACGGCTTGGTTCGGTTTTAATCTAACTTTTCGATCCAGAAAAATCGGCACCTTGGCCTGATTAATTAAGATCTTATTAAGGGGTCTTTTCTCATACTTTCTTTCAGGATCCTTGATCCTAATCAATCCGTCATTGAGATCAATCGTGACGTCAAAGTTGCGAACGAAATCCCTTCCTAGGATGAACTGGTCGGATTCATCCAAATTCTCTACTACTAGGAAGCTCATCCAAAGATGTCTTCCTCCAAGCTGCAGTGAGATGATCGGGGTTCGTCCGGCGACATAGATCGCTCCCTGATTGGCAGCTGCCAACCTGATGTTTGTCGGTATGAGATCCGATCTTTCGAAACCCATGTCGGTCCAAGTTTTGACTGGCATGACACTAACCACTGCTCCCGTGTCTAGCAGCCCCTTTACAGAAAGTTGTCTGCCTTGCACGTCCAGAACGTGTGCGGCCATATCTGCCTCGCAACCAATATGCACAGCATCTTGTTCGAGCATCGCGTTGTGTCCGATTCGTCTGACCTTCAGCTCCTCTTGACCAATGTATATCCGGCCAACCTGATCGTTCGCATCAGTTATGTGAGCTTTCGTGTAGATATTGATGCCATCCACGTTCATCAGAATCGGGTAAGGGCCATGGACATCGATATAATGTCCGTCCACTTTCATCAGCCTCGGACCTCCCGTTGTGAGCAGCGCTCGCACTGCCCTGGAGTCCAGTTTGGGATCCTTCTCCTTCAGGTAGTCGGCATAGATGTCCAGGTGGACCAGTGTAATCTCGGATGGCTCGCTCAGGTTCTTGACCACCTGGTGCCCTGCGACTGAGATGATAGACATTATTTTGGTCCCTGCCTTCGTCATGCCGAAAGTCTTGCCAGATATAACGTTCAGTTTTAGTCCCTGTTTCTTGGGCTCTTTTTCATCTTCTGCTCTTGTCGTCTTACTCAGGACATTAAGACTTTCCCGAAGATCTGTGCTCTCCAGCTCCGACCTTACCCATTGCTCCACTTCTTTCGTGGCAAGGTCCTGTTTGACATTCTGCAGAGCTGTCCTTGCCGCCAGGCCGTAATCCACCTTGAGTGGGCTAGACAACTCTGTTTCGAGGTTCGAGGCTACCCCCTCGTCAGGCCATGTTTTAACCTTTTTAGTCGTGAAAGTGCTCGGTGTCGTCTCCTTTCTCCGAGATTCAGCCTCGTTCATCAGACGTGCTCGACTGGCCTTGACACCCGAAAGCGCCTCATCGTGGCGGGGATGTTTCGCGTCCGCTACTGCGTCCCAAAATTGAGTACAATCCGACTTGAAGTGTCCCTCCAAATTACAGAAGAAACACCTCGGACCATATTTCATGATGAGCCCTCTCACGTACTCTTCATGATCCTCGTCGGTCGCGTCAGCGTCCTCGAGAAAGTAGCCTATGGTCTTCATGTTCTGTTTGTATGCAGAACACGCAGAAACGTGATGGTCCATCGAACCACAATTCGCACACGACCTCCTCTTGTCCATGTCATCGCGAGGTTTGTACCAACTGGAATTCGCACCAGTGTTTGTCCCGCTATAGTTGCCATAATTGCTGTAACGGTTTTGCGCCCTCGGTTTTATCAGTAAATACTCGCGTGACTTCATACGCAAGTCGTCGGGCGTGGGTACCTGGTCAAGCGACAGGGTGAAGTGAGTGGCCAACATCGTCTTCAACTCCTCACTCCTTACACCATCCATGAACTTCGAAGCGATCGCCAAGTTTCGTTCGGATATTCTCTCATCCGGGTTGCTCCTCCTCCTGAGCAATTCAAGGTCGTCCAAGAATTTATCTATTGATTCTTCATCTCTCTGACGCCTCTTCTCGAACTTCACCATGGCCTGGTGCCCTTGTACTCCAGAGCCGAAACGATTCAGCAGGATGTCGAATATCTTGCGAGCGCTGTCTCTCTCATTGGCTCTTTTCGCCATTACACAATTTAATGCAGTACCCTCCAGGTTGCTCGTCAGCGCGCTGCACTCTTGTTTCTTGGAGAGATTCTCTTCCTCAAAGTGTAACTTCATCACCTCTATCCAAGTATCAATGCAGCCGTCTGACTCGTCTTTATATGACTTCGGCTTTTTCAGTGTTCTTCTTGACCTCTCTCCTCTCTCGGTTGACTTCGAGAGCTTGGTGATGAATGTTTCAAGAGATCTGTTCAGAGGCTCAAACATCGAGGCATACATCGTTGTGTCTTGTGAGACTGTAGTCAGATCTGGTACTGAACTGACTTGTGGCACGGTTGGCAATCTTGTCTCCGGGGTGGCATCTGCCTCCGGTGGGACTGGATTTGTCCAGCCAGGCCTCTGCGGGGCTGCCCTTGGCCGCTCCTTGTTTCTATGTTCGTAGTTCGTTCTCGAGCCTTGCTGGGCTCTGGCACTGTTGCCCGTACCATCTCCAACATTCGCATGGCGTGAGCGCTCCCTTGAGTGGGAATGCTCCTGCCAATTATTCCCATTCAGGATCGCGTCAAGCTTCCGCATCATCAAGTCAGATTTGGCGCCCAACCTCCTTTCCAGGCCAGTCATCGTTTGGGCGTAGGTATTATCATGATCATTCAACAATCGCTCGATCTCTCTTGTCATCCTAGCCTCTCTTTCCTCTGACTCTTTGTTTGCCTGAGCCAGGCTCTCGGCCAGGCATTGATCGGTGTCACGAATCAATTGAGCCTGATCAAACCTCGCCTGCGACTTCACGTGCGTTAGCTCATCTTTCAAATTCTCTCGACCATGGTGAGCTCTCTCGTCAACTTGATCTATCCGCTTAGTCATGTCTCGCCTCAATTCATCCAGGCCATTCATCACACCAGCGAACATATCACTTATGTCACCAGCTGCCCCCAGTGGCGGGGTTAGCCCCAGAGAAGACGAGGTCAACTGTGGCTGTAGCCTAGTACTTGATGACGCACCGCCCTTTTGCTTGTGCATTGACGTCATCAGTCTGTCAAACGTTGATGATGCTCCCATCGTTATCCCATCTGACATAGGCCTGGTCGGCGAGGCAGAAGATGCCTCCCTGCTCATGTCGTTCCTTGGGCACGGTGTGAAGTTCACATCCGGATGGGTTATCTCCAGGTAGTCATCACTGGAAGTCAAACCTACAGTTGGTAGTGACGCCATGCGTTCGTCGTACAAGGACTTCCAACTCTTCTTGGCCTTCGAGAACGTCTGCTCTTCACCCGGACTCATACTCGACATCATCGCGTTGTTACTCTGTTTGGCCAAGGACGAGTGTGCACTTGTCAGATGTGAAGGTTCCTTTCTCCATTTATAGCTCTTAGTCTCTGATTTGGACATTCCCCTGTACAACACTTCCTCCCGAGGTTCGACCTCGGAACGCTCCGAGGTCTCCTCTGTCCTCTCGACTTCCTCTCGCTCGAGGACCCCGTCTGGCTCAAAGTCGGGTCGAATGAGCGTTCGCCTCCTTCGTCAAAGGGATCCACCTGCGTTTCGCTCGCAGGCTCGGCCTCGGCGCTCCGCCCTTGATTGCCATCAAGGTTTTTCTCGCTCCTTAGTCTCATTTCGATCACTGAAAGATCAGGTTGACCTTTAGTCGATTCGTCTTCAGCAAACGCGTCGGAAGCGCTGCTAAACGAGGTTTGGCTACGCCTAGTTCTAAATTTCCGCGTGCTTCCCTTGCTTAGCCTGGGAATTTTAGTAGTCGACCCTAACGAGTCCCTGCGCTGCATAGTTTTGTACAAAATGAAAGTATTCGTAATTTGATGGCAATGCAAACGTACCACAAACAAGATTTAGTTAAATCACTTAACGCTGCCTACTCGATTCCGTCAGTATCAAAATGTCTCTTAGATCTCTCACGACTAAATTAGTGACTCAGCTAAAGTTACACACAGGGTCTACCCAGTATTGATATAATGCTAACTCAACCCGGTTGTATAGTATAACAGTATCACTAAGTTTCCACAAGATATAATCGACACACAAAACACAATCGATAATCAGATAAGAATATCCTACAGGTGACAGCGACCTTTTGTCAGTATCAATTTATCGCCACACAATTTATTAAGTCACTGCTTTGTTAAAATTAAACAATCTTCGATAAAAAGCAGTGATGATTCAGAAATAGATAAATAAAACTTAGTCTTAAAGAAAAAGACTTCCCCCAATTGGAACGATCCGAAAGAACGAAGCCCAGGACACAGTCTTCTCAAGTGGGTGTGTATTTGCCTAATACACCCACCGAGGTCTTCTTTTAGGTGTCCTGCGATTGCCCGAGCTGTCCTACTAAGTAGCTCAAGGCAACCTCTTGGTCGAAAATTCGTCAAATCTATGAAAAAGCTCTCCCACACTCGGACTGCTCCAAGTGCACGAGAGTAGGGAACAATTCTTCTTCTCAAGTGGGTGTGTATTTGCTTAATACACCCACCGAGGTCTTCCTTTATTTGTTCCCGGATTGCCCGAACTTTCCTATTAAGTAGCTCAAGGCAACCACTCAACCAAAATCACAATCAAAAAAAAAAATCTTGTTCGGGTACTTCTAATACACCCAATATAGAATCCAAAGTTGATCACGAATTTCCGGGTCAGAATGGGTTCTTATGACCCTGATAAGCACGCCTAATATCCTAATATGATCCTAATTAAATGGATATTTTCCGTTTCCCAAATTGCCACAGAAGGTTTACTCAAGTCTCTTACAAGGAGGGTCGCTAGAAGGTTTAAGACACTCCGGAGGGTTACCTCGGAGGGTACCTCAATCACTCAAGTTACTTAGGAGGGTATCTTAATCACCCAAGTTACTTCGGAGGGTCCCCCTAAATTTACTAAGGAGGGTCAATAAGATGCTTAATACGCTCCGGAGGGTCACTTCGGAGGGTACCTCCAAAATTTTCAAATTTTCTGATCTCACTTGGAAGGTTCTCCTACTAGCTTCAAAAAGCGTCAAAATAAGCTAAGAGTTCTAGGGGGAGCTGTTTCAACTTCTTAGGGTGATCTCGTGGAAATTTTCCACTAAGGAGGGTTGCTAAAGGGCTTAGCTGACTCCGGAGGGTCACTTCGGAGGGTTCCCCCAAAATCAAGAAAAAGGGTTAAATCACCGCAGTAAAGCCTCTGAAAGCGGTCTACCTGACTTAAAACTAGGTTGGCTGACACGGTCAACCTTCCCAGTTGAATAAAAAGATGTTTTGATAAAATTTTCTGCCGCTCGGAGGGTTGCCCGTAACTTGGACCCTCCGAACCAACAAATTCTAAAAAAATTTTCTTTTCCGAAATAATCAACCCAAAAACGGTTGCGATTCGGAAAAGTGGTCAAAAACGTCGACTTATGGTACCAAAATTATCCCGATCGGATAACTAGTCTTTGAGAAATCGCCAAAAACGCGTTCGTCAAAATGGCCTTTTTCACCACCTGTATAGGATCTGAAAGACTTTTTTCGCAATTCCGGTCGAAAGTGCCTAAAAATACTTGAAATGAGCGTAGTAGCCCTGTACAGCACTGGAATAATGCAAAAAACCGGACCAAAATTGGTTTAGAAACAAAAATTTGGCCAAAAACTATCAAATTTGGACCCTCCGATTCCTTCCTTTTCCAAACCTTAAGTCGTTAGCTCTATCCACGGAGCTACTCGGAGGGTTACCCAAGAATTTCTCTAGTAACCGAGCACGTTATGCTAGCACGCTCCTAACGCAAAAATTTTATTGCTCTAACTCTAAAAACTCAAAAACTCGATCCCCAAAACAGATTGACAAAATACAGAAAATTATCAAAATTTTGGTCGAAAAATTTTCGTTTTCCTAACTTCTACTGAGTCTTTGCTTACGCGGTTTCCTTAGTGAAGGGGATCGAACTACGTAGCTACTCTCTATATAAAAGCTTTTTGCCTATCGGAAAAGCTCGGATATCCGAAAATTTGGGGTTCTACGGTTTGGTCGAAAATTGGTAATTTTCGAAAAAAAATGGGTGTTTCTTGGGTCTAAATAGGAGATAAGTAATATATAATAAGGATAATAATCTATTAATAGTCGTTAATAAATAGTACTATACCCTCCTTTGCACCAAAATATCCGAATTAAGACCCTTAACTCGGAAATTTGTAATCGATGGAGGGTACAATCGGACCGCGCCAATCGTGCCCCCCACCACTTAAGTTTTAAGGAAATAGCACCCGAACGATACTAAAATTGCTTCAACGATACCCAACAGTCGTTGCGGATGTTGTCCTTGATGTCCCTGTTGAGTGTGGAACAAGTTGATCAGCCTGCCACTCTACCCTCCGGTCACCGGCAAAATCACCATTAACGTGCTTAAACACTCAAATTACACTCGAGGGAGGGTACCCAACCCTTCACCAAAACAAACAATCTCTCTATCAGAAACGATATAAATCAATCTGAAACAACAATAAATAGGAAGGTCAGATCACATCTCGTCCGGAAATAACATATAAACTGTCATTTTATGTTTTTTACTGTTTTTGGTCTTTTTTGGATTTTTTTAACTGTTTTTTGTACTTTTTTGTTTTTAAATAAATTTATTTTTGGCTTTTTCTTGGTTATACACTATTTTTGTTTGGTTTTACGCTTTCTCTTTAATTGTTTCTGGTCCTGGGACCTCAGGACAAGCGGGCTCTAGATTTCCCACCTAACCCTCCGGCCCCCGGAATTTTCGGTGTTAACTAAGTTAAAAAGCTAAATTGCACTAGACGGAGGGTACGCACCTTCCCCCTAGTACAATAACGGTCATTAAGGCCTCTAACTCGGGCATACGCCCGGAGCGGAGGGTACGTAGCTGAAACGCTTGCTGATCATGATGGTTTCATGCCTTTAACAGGCCCACCCAGGAGCGCCATAAAAACGTCTATGTAACATTCGCCCAAATATCACACAGCGACGGAGCGTAGAAAAAGTACCTATCAACGACTGGCAGGCGTCAGTTACCTTAATTCTACTCGTTTTTCAGCGTCTCGACCTTGCCAGTTGATTTTCTGGTCTGTTTAGGGCAAAGTAAAAAGTTACCATTTTTAGGCCATCAGTCAAACGACTTTTGATCAGCTTTCGTTTGCATGCGAACACAACCACATAGCTGAGTCTCGGATCCTCAGACTACGTGATTGTCATTAAAAACACGGCTCGAACAACCTATTTTATTATGTTTTTGTGTGACAGTTTTATATTAAATCCATTGGAGATGGATTGACCCTTTCCTTTTTCTATCTACTCATGTCCTGAAATATCAAAAAAAATCGGTGTTTAATTAAGATCTAGGACATTACAGCAGCTGTTATAGTCAGTTTACCCAGTCCCTTCACATATAACAGTCTCTGGGGGACCAAGCCTCCGCTCCCGTGATTTTCTTGAGATAACACTCTTGTCTCCTATATTTCGTGTCCCGGGAGGGTTCCGTGGTATTTCTCTTCCCCCCACTGAAGCCTCCGTCTCCACAAATATCTGTCGCTAAGGTCCTTATCGTGTGTTCTTGCCACGATAAGAGGCTCCGTGTTTTTCTGTCTCTGATACAACTGTTCTTCACAATCTATATCGTGGTTCTCATTTTCGTCTTTTCTATTCAAAATGGCCGTCTTTTTTCTATTTCTCAGAAATGTTCTTCTTCCAATCGAAATTTTAAAAATAAAAATTCTAGAACATTCTGACCCTCCGTCGCAACACGTTTTTGTTCATAAGGCCTTTAGTCACTTTTTTTTCTGTCGCGGGAAGGTTATGCTGTGTCATCTGGCAGAATGGCACATAGGTTGAAGATTTTTCTTGGGTTTTCAATTAAACAGCATTCATTATCTGCTTTTTCTGGAGATTTAGGTCTGAAGAAAAACGAAACCGATAGTACAGAGACAATAACAATGAAAAGACCCAAAAAGTTACAACATTTTTGAAAGAACCCGAAAACTCAAAAAAAACTAAACATTTTTAGCAACTGTTCCGAATTTGTCAATTTGAACATTTGATAGTCTTTCTCTCAAGACTATCACTTCCGTTACTTACTCCAAGGGAAACTGGAAAAACATTTCTAATCTCAAGCTTTCTCTATTAAGTTCTGGATAATGCAACTGTTCAGCTGCATCCTGTAGTGAAGTCAAGTCAAAAACTAGAGTATAGTAATATTGAAAATCTTCCATAGGAAGAGCTGGGAAATCTTCGTTAAACTGCATTGCTTTCATTATTGTAACATAAGGACGACAAGGAGAAGTTGTCTCTAATGAAACAATTGTTTTTCCACCCCGAATAATTCTCAGCTCTCTCAAACGAAATTGCTAATAGCTGAAATGTTTTCATGAATAGATCCCGCAACAGCTGAATTTGTATTCATTGCAACAGCTATTCTTCTTATTGGGACGTTATTGAATATATTTTCTTGTATGAATTGGTTTTGACGAGATGGGATGATAAAGGTTCTTGCTATAGTTTCCATGTAATTGTATTGAGCAGGTTCTCTTTCCAGATTTCATTGCTGAGTATTGATGATTAGGTTTAGCAACTGAAATTTTTCTAGTAAACAGCGAACAATCAACAATTTTTAGACTGAAATTTGGATTATCAGATAGCATGTAAAAATTAGGTCTAGCTCGAATAAATTTAATTCGAACTTTGGTATTTGGTAGCAAACATTTTGCGCAAGTAAACAAACCAATGGCGAGCCTCCCATAGAGTGAAAAAGTTATCCCTGTTCCAAAGGAATTTGCTCTATCAGTGAATGTATGCATGTCAAATGCATCAGGATATTCTTCAAAACTGTATCCATGACAAGCAAGTATTCCTTAATTACTCACTGCTGACGAGTTGAATTCGTTCAATATTTGTGCCTTATGAGGATATAATGCATTGGCATTGTAAACCATTGTATTGTTAAAATAAACTTCACAGTTGGAGAATAGAGAATGTAGTAGATTGTTTACATAAGTGAAGTAAGTTTGTGGTTCCTCATCTGAATCTTCCTCCGATTTTGCTTTATGTTCTGCTTTTTCTTTTTTGAAAGCATCAAACAATCTTCCTTTGAATAGTTGAAGCTTTAAGCTAAGATGGGTGTCACGCATATCCAAGTAGAGATTACGATCCGTTTCAAATTCAAAATCAATACTGCTTTCATCCAGAGAAGTACTGGGGAATACTTCTTCTGTGTACGATGACATAATTGTTTCCAAAACTGGGACTTTATCAAAAATCTCCAATGAAGAATTTGTAAAAGCCCCATACCGAAAATGATTTTGGTTTACACTCATTTTATATTGTCAAAAATGTCATTGCGAGAGCGACTGTTTTTCGATTTACTTTTTCCAGAAATGGATCTGGTTCCACCAGATCTACGTTTGTATTTCTTTTTTCCACCTCCCAATTGTTTCCGAACTGTTTTTGTTCCCACATCTTTTGCAAATGTTTTGAGTTTTTTACGTCCACTAACAAATTCCCCAATCTCTGGAGCAGCAATTTCAAACAAATCTGCGCCAATTCTTTTCTCAACTGCGACTATATACTTTTTAATAAAGGAGATTGCAGTTCTTCCAAGAGTTTGTGCAAGATCTCCAAAACCTCTTCCACGCTGTCCTGTATGTCTTCAAAAAATAGGGATATCAGCTGAATTTTGATCAACCATTTCGTATGAAGTTTAAATCAAAACTGATTATTCGAATTCTTGCGGAACAAGAGAACAACTCGAGTGATTCCTACGGACACAAAAGGAATTTTTTCGCCTGTAATATCTGTTAGTTCTATCTTGATGCTATGGAAAAAAATTTTCAACAGCTTTTTAAACTGTAAATTCGTAAGCGATTGATAATTCATGTACTGTACTGTAGAAATTATATCTCCACTCTTCACTTTGAAGATAAATGGAACACAACGCAATAAGGGAGTTTTTGTATCACCGACTATGTTATATTCTATTATATCACTATATATCATTAGGGAATGTATTCTTATAATGTCGTAAGGACACTGAGGATAATGTGGACCTTTTTCTTTCATTATAACCCCTGTTTGATTTTGTTCTAAATCACAACCAAAAATGTGGCTCAAATCAACACTCTGAATTATAAACACTGATTGATTCTCAGGTAAATGAACAGCAACTTTTTGTGTAATTTTATCGTCTGATACATAGATTCCGTTATATTCAAAAACTTGAGCACCTAGATGTTCTCGAATTTTGTTGTTCATGGGTACAACTATATTAACAATACTTGGATACAATCCTGGTTCAATGTTCATCGGTACAATCTTTCTTTTCTCCTCAGAACTTTTGTACCATCTACGAATGTAAATTTTCACTCTGTAACATTTTGGTTCAAAAAAGGGTATGATATTTCTGAAATAGCAACCTCCCATTCTCCTTTCAAATGTATTTGTTGGGGTAGAAAGTTTGTAAAAGAACTAAGACTATTATTCGGATAACAATCATAAGAAGCGTTGGAAACCAACTCAATAGTGAAAGAATCCATGTCAAATGATCGATAGAAATTTAGTTTAGAAAAAATTATTTACTTTTAATCAGAACATTTTCTAAGCTCTTTTTCATAAAATTTTCCCAGAATTTGTTCTTTGTCGAGATCTTTGATGATGGATGTAGGAGGTTTTTTGTAAATATTGCCGAAATTTCAAAAAAATCATCCGTAAATAGTGGTTTGAATCCTTTTCAGATATCATTCTTTGAAATTCTCACTCTGTCTCCAACTTTAAATTTTAGTTTCTTATACCTTGTTACAGGTATTTTGTACAGAATTGAGAGGAAATCAGTATTCTTGACATCTCTAGGGGATTTCCCAAGAGATCTATTGATGCGACAATTCATTGTAGACACAAATTGCGGCAACTTGTGAATGAATTGTTCACCATGATCTTCTATGTAGCGGTAAATAATGTGTTTTAATGATTGAATGGCTCTATCTGCAAATGCAGCTTTTGTTTCACTCATTGTCGAGTAAACTTCAATGTTTTTTTTCCTTGCAAAATTTTTCGAAAGTTCCCACATATTCTGTTCCTTTATCAAACCAAAGCTTTTCAGGAGTGTTTTTTTTCGTGAAATCATTTTTTTGAAAGCTTGTAAAGTGTTTTTGGCATATTTAGTTTTCATTGTTTGAACTCTGACATATCGCGAAAAAACATCAACGGCAACCAATAATTATTTGACTCCATTGTTTTGACTCGCTAGTTTGTCCACAAATGCCAAGTCCATACACCAGACTTCATTGATATATTTTGAAAACGCTTGAAACCTTCGGAAACGTCTGATTGGTGGACCAAATTTTGTATACGATGTCTTGGTTTGTAAAAAATCGTTCGACCTTCTTTTTTGACAACCCGCTTTCTTTACTCAAGTTTCGCACAGAACCGTACGCAGCTCTACCCCTAGAATACAATCTTTCAGACTTACCTTTTCAGATTTTGAAAGGGACTTGAGATCCTCTGTCTTTCGCTTTGGCATTCTTGTTGATAACAAGTTTAGGTGGAATTTGAGTTGCTTCCAAAATGAAAAAGTAAATATCGGGAAAGTTGGTATTTTTTCGCTTTAGTGCACACACAAAGTCTACAATGGATTCTTTTGTGTCTCGATTATCTAATATGATATTTTCTTACTGACTTAGTCTAATTGTAGGAGAATTCAAAATTAAATCAATAAGAAGCTTATTGTTACTCGTTTTCAACTTTGCATTTACAGCACTGTAAATGGAATCAAAATCTTTTGGTACAATCTCCTCTTTTTCTTGCTTTTGTTCCAATTTTGTTTTTTTTGGAAGTGTACTTTGTGATTGATAAATTCAGTAAAGAATTAGAACAAACTGATCCATACTATGTCAATCGTTTAATGACAAAAGGAGTGATAATAAATATTAATTGTAAGCCTTTTGGCGAGCTCAAAATTCTTCTCATTTTATGCAGTTAAGTTCCTCTTCGTGTGAGTTCTGATATCTCTCTTCGGTTTTTTACTTACGTCTACTTTTCAAAGATCCTTTAGCTCGCCTCGTAGTAAGTTTACTAGACATTCGCTGAGGAATTGAATAAAACTTTTTGGACAATGGAGGATGAATTGTTTTTGAAGTTTTTGAGAAAAAGTTTAAAATATTGGGAGTATAGAGACGTATGGTATGCTCATCGTCCAAAAACTTAGTTTCTGTTCCTGCTGTAGATAAAACTTTGATGGAACTGAACCACTCTTTGTGCAATATCTCAGCGAATCAACTGTTTTTGGAGTTAAATCAATGAGTAAATAACCATAAGGAGTAGATGTTGCATCTTGATACCACTCTTTCAATTGTGATTTTAAGCCTAGTTGTTGACTTAATGTATTGATTTTTAAAACATCTCTCGGTGACCTGAATAAGACTATTTGTGTATTTTGTAACTCAACATCTCTTCCCAATTTGCTTTGATGAAACAAGTTATGCTTAATATATATTGTATTCAGTCCCCTGTGTCTTCCAGCAGTAGCAACCTTTACAAACTGCTTAGAATTTGAAATTTCTTCACAAGAGTCAACAAATATTAACAGGTATTTTGTTCCATTATTGGGAAGGTTTTCAATCAGTTCAAAGACAACTCCTTGGATAAACTTAAGGTTTTTTCTTTGCCTTTGTCCATAAAGAGGTTGATAATGTCGATAAAAATAAAACATTTTGTCGAACTTTGGTTGAAATGTACCAATGTTTAACCACTGAAAAATAAGATGCGATTTTCCAGATCCACTCAGTCCAAATAGCGAAATAAAAACTCGTTCTTTGGTAGAAATTATTTTTTTCATAGCTTTGGAGAAGGTTAAATATAACCGACTGTACATTATTCGAAGGGTTGCACGTGCTAGTATTCAAACTATGACAACAAATTGGCACATAAAAACTAAAAGAGATCTATAACACGTACGTCCAAAAAATTTCCAAGATTTTCGTTCATGATTCTCCTCATCAAAAACAAAATTTCCTAAATTTAATTGCTTGTCACATTCATCTCCCATCTCAACTTTGGAATGGAAAAATTGATTATGATTAAAATTTAAATTTTAAAACCATTATTAAAAAAACATCCATGTTCCGTATGCAAATGCTTTTCTTTCTACACAGTGAAGAGTATTTGCATAACGAAATGGGTAGTTGCTAAACCTCCAATCAAATTCTTCATCTTTGAAAATCAAATTCTGAACTTTTGGGCATGCGTAGTCATCCAAGTTTGTAACCTTTGTTTCCATGATTTCTGACAGTCCCGGGTTTCGCCGCTTTCCATTTACTTTTGCTAACTTTAGCTAAGCAAGATTTTGATCCTCTCAACTTCGTTTTATTATGCTTGTCCATTAACTTTCACAAGTGAATACAACAAGTTTCTACCCTTGAAAAATCGTTTGTCTTAGTCTCCTTATCCCTAAAATTTACGGTCAGTTTTTGGACATCATAAAATGTCAAATAAATTCAGATTTCAACCTTGACGCAAAAAGACAAGATTTGGCATGTTTTAAGTTGGAATATAAAACTGAAGAAGTTTTCACTAATTTTTCATGCCATCAATTTGAAAGCCGATTTTTGTATAGTTCGAAATTTTTCAAAATTTTTTGAGAGTTAATGATTTTTTTACTGATTTGTAGATGTTGGAGGTTAAGTGGGGGGGGGGGGGGTTCCCTGCAGACCCACATGTATTAAGATAGGGAAAAGAGCATCCGGTCAGCAAGCTATGTATTAAGATTGGGTATAGAGTCTACAATGCATTAAGATAGGGAATACCGATGGAACGTTTTATGGTTTGTGTGATGGTAAAGTAATGGTAAGAAAAACTTAATTTTTTTTTGTTTCTGTGTAGAAAAGTCTAATTTTTTCGCAAAAATGTTGGCGCGTGTTAACTAATTTGTAAAAATCAAAGGTTAATTACCTGTAGGTTGTATAATGAAGGACTTTTAGTTAGTTTTTTGATACATGGTAAGTCAATGGTAAGAGTTTTTTCTGTAAAAACTTGGAATTTTTATTAAAAAAATTTCAAAAAAATTTCAAAACACAATAAGATTAGCAATTTTTTAAGCTAATTTAATAGATAATCTTACTTTCTATCTAATTGAAACAATGCTGAAACCTACGGAGATTTCGAAAAAAAATCAATTTTTTCGAGAAAAAAAATATATTACAATGAAAATATATAAATCACTGCATCGTATAGTAAACTTACTGCCATAATTTACACTTACAAATGAAAAAAACTACACATATACATAAAATTACTTATAAAATTCAAAACATGCACACCATGAAAACTATCCAAGTTTGCCTGGTAGAATTTAAAAAGAAGAAATGCTGAATAAATTGCGTGAAATACACAGAAGTTATCAGTTTTTTGTAGCTTTCGAGGAACCATTCGTCAATACTTTTTTTGTAAAAAAAAGGAATAAGCTTTTCTTTTTTGACCTAAAAAATCAGCAAAATATTAAGTTTTGCCCAATAGAGCTATCGTGATCCAGTGCTCCCCTCTATTATTGCTTGGGGCTGAGTTAACAATTGCAAAAGAGTATTTTGTTAGTTGAGGTACTTTATCAGAGGGGTAAGATCCCAAGTACTTGAACCTGAGTTCAGGAACTCTTTCAATGATTTGCAGAAGTGAACAATTGTCCATCTTTGCAACTGTTAGCTGATTTACATCTAGTAGTTTTTGGCTTACGCGCATTTAGGTATTGAATCAACAAAGTCCCATACACAAAACTTGTGAACTGGACAAAGGTTTTTGAACACTGGTTTACAGTCTAGGTTGAAGATTTTTCTTGGGTTTTCAATTAAACAGCATTCATTATCTGCTTTTTCTGGAGATTTAGGTCTGAAGAAAAACGAAACCGATAGTACAGAGACAATAACAATGAAAAGACCCAAAAAGTTACAACATTTTTGAAAGAACCCGAAAACTCAAAAAAAACTAAACATTTTTAGCAACTGTTCCGAATTTGTCAATTTGAACATTTGATAGTCTTTCTCTCAAGACTATCACTTCCGTTACTTACTCCAAGGGAAACTGGAAAAACATTTCTAATCTCAAGCTTTCTCTATTAAGTTCTGGATAATGCAACTGTTCAGCTGCATCCTGTAGTGAAGTCAAGTCAAAAACTAGAGTATAGTAATATTGAAAATCTTCCATAGGAAGAGCTGGGAAATCTTCGTTAAACTGCATTGCTTTCAAGGACGACAAGGAGAAGTTGTCTCTAATGAAACAATTGTTTTTCCACCCCGAATAATTCTCAGCTCTCTCAAACGAAATTGCTAATAGCTGAAATGTTTTCATGAATAGATCCCGCAACAGCTGAATTTGTATTCATTGCAACAGCTATTCTTCTTATTGGGGCGTTATTGAATATATTTTCTTGTATGAATTGGTTTTGACGAGATGGGATGATAAAGGTTCTTGCTATAGTTTCCATGTAATTGTATTGAGCAGGTTCTCTTTCCAGATTTCATTGAAAGTATTGATGGTTAGGTTCAGCATTTCAAATTCTTCTAGTAAACAGCAAACAATCAACAGTTTTCATACTGACATTTGGATTATCAGATAGCATGTAGAAATTAGGTCTAGCTCGAATAAATTTAATTCGAACTTTGGTATTTGGTAGCAAAAATTTTTCGCAAGTAAACAAACCAATGGCGAGCCTCCCATAGAGTGAAAAAGTTATCGCTGTTCCAAAGGAATTTGCTCTATCAGTGAATGGATGCATGTCAAATGCATCAGGATATTCTTCAAAACTGTATCCATGACAAGCAAGTATTCCTTAATTACTCACTGCTGACGAGTTGAATTCGTTCAATATTTGTGCCTTATGAGGATATAATGCATTGGCATTGTAAACCATTGTATTGTTAAAATAAATTTCACAGTTGGAGAATAGAGAATGTAGTAGATTGTTTACATAAGTGAAGTAAGTTTGTGGTTCCTCATCTGAATCTTCCTCCGATTTTGCTTTATGTTCTGCTTTTTCTTTTTTGAAAGCATCAAACAATCTTCCTTTGAATAGTTGAAGCTTTAAGCTAAGATGGGTGTCACGCATATCCAAGTAGAGATTACGATCCGTTTCAAATTCAAAATCTATACTGCTTTCATCCAGAGAAGTACTGGGGAATACTTCTTCTGTGTACGATGACATAATTGTTTCCAAAACTGGGACTTTATCAAAAATCTCCAATGAAGAATTTGTAAAAGCCCCACACCGAAAATGATTTTCGTTTACACTCATTTTATATTATCAAAAATTTCATTGCGAGAGCGACTGTTTTTCGATCTACTTTTTCCAGAAATGGATCTGGTTCCACCAGATCTACGTTTGTATTTCTTTTTTCCACCTCCCACTTGTTTCCGAACTGTTTTTGTTCCCACATCTTTTGCAAATGTTTTGAGTTCTTTACGTCCACTAACAAATTCCCCAATCTCTGGAGCAGCAATTTCAAACAAATCTGCGCCAATTTTTTTCTCAACTGGGACTATATACTTTTTAATAAAGGAGATTGCAGTTCTTCCAAGAGTTTGTGCAAGATCTCCAAAACCTCTTCCACGCTGTCCTGTATGTCTTCGAAAAATAGGGATATCAGCTGAATTTTGAGCAATCATTTCGTATGAAGTTTAAATCAAAACTGATTATTCGAAATCTTGCGGAACAAGAGAACAACTCGAGTGATTCCTACGGACACAAAAGAAATTTTTTCGCCTGTAATATCTGTTAGTTCTATCTTGATGCTATGGAAAAAATTTTTCAACAGCTTTTTAAACTGTTAATTCGTAAGCGATTGATAATTCATGTACTGTACTGTAGAAATTATATCTCCACTCTTCACTTTGAAGATAAATGGAACACAACGCAATAAGGGAGTTTTTGTATCACCGACTATGTTATATTCTATAATATCACTATATATCATTAGGGAATGTATTCTTATAATGTCGTAAGGACACTGAGGATAATGTGGACCTTTTTCTTTCATTATAACCCCTGTTTGATTTTGTTCTAAATCACAACCAAAAATGTGGCTCAAATCAGCACTCTGAATTATAAACACTGATTGATTCTCAGGTAAATGAACAGCAACTTTTTGTGTAATTTTATCGTCTGATACATAGATTCCGTTATATTCAAAAACTTGAGCACCTAGATGTTCTCAAATTTTGTTGTTCATGGGTACAACTATATCAACAATACTTGGATACAATCCTGGTTCAATGTTCATCGGTACAATCTTTCTTTTCTCCTCAGAACTTTCTCTACCATCTACGAATGTAAATTTTCCCTCTGTAACATTTTGGTTCAAAAAAGGGTATGATATTTCTGAAATAGCAACCTCCCATTCTCCTTTCAAATGTATTTGTTGGGGTAGAAAGTTTGTAGAAGAACTAAGACTATTATTCGGATAACAATTATAAGAAGCGTTGGAAACCAACTCAATAGTGAAAGAATCCATGTCAAATGATCGATAGAAATTTAGTTTAGAAAAAATTATTTACTTTTAATCAGAACATTTTCTAAGCTCTTTTTCATAAAATTTTCCCAGAATTTGTTCTTTGTCGAGATCTTTGATGATGGATGTAGGAGGTTTTTTGTAAATATTGCCGAAATTTCAAAAAAATCATCCGTAAATTGTGGTTTGAATCCTTTTCAGATATCATTCTTTGAAATTCTCACTCTGTCTCCAACTTTAAATTTTAGTTTCTTATACCTTGTTACAGGTTTATTGTACAGAATTGAGAGGAAATCAGTATTCTTGACATCTCTAGGGGATTTCCCAAGAGATCTATTGATGCGACAATTCATTGTAGACACAAATTGCGGCAACTTGTGAATGAATTGTTCACCATGATCTTCTATGTAGCGGTAAATAATGTGTTTTAATGATTGAATGGCTCTATCTGCAAATGCAGCTTTTGTTTCACTCATTGTCGAGTAAACTTCAATGTTTTTTTTTCCTTGCAAAATTTTTCGAAAGTTCCCACATATTCTGTTCCTTTATCAAACCAAAGCTTTTCAGGAGTGTTTTTTTCGTGAAATCATTTTATTGAAAGCTTGTAAAGTGTCTTTGGCATATTTAGTTTTCATTGTTTGAACTCTGACATATCGCGAAAAAACATCAACGGCAACCAATAATTATTTGACTCCATTGTTTTGACTCGCTAGTTTGTCCACAAATGCCAAGTCCATACACCAGACTTCATTGATATATTTTGAAAACGCTTGAAACCTTCGGAAACGTCTGATTGGTGGACCAAATTTTGTATACGATGTCTTGGTTTGTAAAAAATCGTTCGACCTTCTTTTTTGCCAACCCGCTTTCTTTACTCAAGTTTTGCACAGAACCGTACGCAGCTCTACCCCTAGAATACAATCTTTCAGACTTACCTTTTCAGATTTTGAAAGGGACTCGAGATCCTCTGTCTTTCGCTTTGGCATTCTTGTTGATAACAAGTTTAGGTGGAATTTGAGTTGCTTCCAAAATGAAAAAGTAAACATCGGGAAAGTTGGTATTTTTTCGCTTTAGTGCACACACAAAGTCTACAATTGATTATTTTGTGTCTCGATTATCTAATATGATATTTTCTAACTGACTTAGTCTAATTGTAGGAGAATTCAAAATTAAATCAATAAGAAGCTTATTGTTACTCGTTTTCAACTTTGCATTTACAGCACTGTAAATGGAATCAAAATCTTTTGGTACAATCTCCTCTTTTTCTTGCTTTTGTTCCAATTTTTTTTTTGGAAGTGTACTTTGTGATTGATAAATTCAGTAAAGAATTAGAACAAACTGATCCATACTATGTCAATCGTTTAATGACAAAAGGAGTGATAACAAATATTAATTGTAAGCCTTTTGGCGAGCTCAAAATTCTTCTCATTTTATGCAGTGAAGTTCCTCTTCGTGTGAGTTCTGATATCTCTCTTCGGTTTTTTACTACGTCTACCTTTCGAAGATCCTTTAGCTCGCCTCGTAGTAAGTTTACTAGACATTCGCTGAGGAATTGAATAAAACTTTTTGGACAATGGAGGATGAATTGTTTTTGAAGTTTTTGAGAAAAAGTTTAAAATACTGGGAGTATAGAGACGTATGGTATGCTCATCGTCCAAAAACTTAGTTTCTGTTCCTGCTGGTAGATAAAACTTTGATGGAACTGAACCACTCTTTGTGCAATATCTCAGCGAATCAACTGTTTTTGGAGTTAAATCAATGAGTAAATAACCATAAGGAGTAGATGTTGCATCTTGATACCACTCTTTCAATTGTGATTTTAAGCCTAGTTGTTGACTTAATGTATTGATTTTTAAAACATCTCTCGGTGACTTGAATAAGACTATATGTGTATTTTGTAACTCAACATTTCTTCCCAATTTGCTTTGATCAAACAAGTTATGCTTAATATATATTGTATTCAGTCCCCTGTGTCTTCCAGCAGTAGCAACTTTTACAAACTGCTTAGAATTTGAAATTTCTTCACAAGAGTCAACAAATATTAACACGTATTTTGTTCCATTATTGGGAAGGTTTGCAATCAGTTCAAAGACAACTCCTTGGATAAACTTAAGGTTTTTTCTTTGCCTTTGTCCATAAAGAGGTTGATAATGTCGATAAAAATAAAAACATTTTTCCGAACTTTGGTTGAAATGTACCAATGTTTAACCACTCAAAAATAAGATGCGATTTTCCAGATCCACTCAATCCAACTAGCGAAATAAAAACTCGTTCTTTGGTAGAAATTATTTTATTCATAGCTTTGGAGAAGGTTAAATATAACCGACTGTACCTTATTCGAACGGTTGCACGTGCTAGTATTCAAACTATGACAACAAATTGGCACATAAAAACTAAAAGAGATCTATTACACGTACGTCCAAAAAACTTCCAAGATTTTCGTTCATGATTCTCCTCATCAAAAACAAAATTTCCTAAATTTAATTGCTTGTCACATTCATCTCCCATCTCAACTTTGGAATGGAAAAATTGATTATGATTAAAATTTAAATTTTAAAACCATTATTAAAAAAACATCCATGTTCCGTATGCAAATGCTTTTCTTTCTACACAGTGAAGAGTATTTGCATGACGAAATGGGTAGTTGCTACACCTCCAATCAAATTCTTCATCTTTGAAAATCAAATTCTGAACTTTTGGGCATGCGTAGTCATCCAAGTTTGTAACCTTTGTTTCCATGATTTCTGACAGAATTTTACATTTTTCATAACCTTTTGCAAAAACATTCTATTTCTGGAGCTTTCAGTTTTTTCAATATTTTTTTCAAGCTTTTTCGTGGCCACTGTTCCAATTGATTCTATGAAGATGCTTCGTATACCAAGCTGACTGAGATGTAGCTTTGAACTTTTTGGGAGGAAGAAAGGAATATCCCACAGTTTGTCCATTTTTATAAACTCTTTCACTATTTTGTTTTCAATACTTTCAATATCCAAAACAACTAAACTCATGATGTTAACTGTTTTCGCTGAAGTTTTTGGTTAAAATGACTAACAATCGAATAATGCATATACTGATGAAGCAAAAATTTTAACATATAAACAGAAGAACAATCTAGTCACCTGACCAAGAAAACAAGAACTTGGAAATCTAGGTAAAACATAACACTAACCAGGTCCCTTATAAGAAGTAGAATTCACAGATCTAGCTGCATCATGTAAAATTGCATGAAGTCTGAAAATTTTTGAATTTGCAAAAAAATAATCCATACAGGAATTTCCGCATCCAATTAGACCCCCAAAAGGAAATTTTTGGTCCTTTTCAATCAAATTTATGTTTGGGTCCAAAACAATACAGGTACAAAATCAATTTTTTCTTTTTGTATTTGATGAAAAGTCATACTTAATCAAATCAAAATTTCTGAGAATTTTATTCAATTTCTGAACGTTCATTTTCTACAGTGCATTCATCAAAAATGATACAAGTTTTTTTGAATGTTTCAACAAAAGCCAAAACCGAGGGGATAAAATCAACCAGTTTATCATACTCTTCTTTTTCCAACTGAAGTTTCTGAATGTTTTTCCAAATGTTTCCTTTTCTACGATACTCTATAAGATCTATTTTTTTAATATCTGAACGATAACTTGCAAAATTTTTCGTCATCCATTATGCCAAGTCCACTTAAACTGAGAAATTTGTGATTCTGTATCCAAATCTTACAATTTTGGTAAATTTTGAGATTCCAAAACTGTTAGTGAAAATTTCTGGGACTTTTCTTGTAAGACGATATGAAAAAGAAAAGTCCCAAATTATTTTGAAGCTTTCAAACAAAAGTTCTGGAAAAACCAATGTTCCAACTCATACTGC
Organism: Symsagittifera roscoffensis; assembly: GCF_963678635.1. Lineage (NCBI taxonomy): Eukaryota > Metazoa > Xenacoelomorpha > Acoela > Convolutidae > Symsagittifera > Symsagittifera roscoffensis. Next base: position 27,618,465 of record NC_087066.1, on the reverse strand, counting down.
TCAGCTCAAAGAAATTTTAAAAAATGATTCGAGGAGATGAATATTTGAATTACATTATTATAATAACATCACTCAACAAAATTATTGATCATTACTGTTCTCAACAATTATAAAATCTCCCAAGAATTGGGCGAGTTCTTTGAATTCGTTCAAAGTATAGTTGACATAGGCAACTTGCTTCAAGACTTCGTTCTGTTTTGCAAAGAAGAGTCGAATCTGAATGTAGGGTGGCTTGTTCACACTGTACTTCTTGATTGTGACACACACCCTTCTCTTCTTGTATGTTGCTACGTCATACACCGCATGACAGTTCGCAAGTTCCTGCTCCATGGTTGAGTCTTTGTCAGAATATGGTTCCAATACAGGAACGAGTCCAAGGTTTTTCAGCATCGTGAATAACAGTATTCCGTATTGCTGATATCCTTTTCACTTTTTTTTCACCAAGATAGACTTGCTGGATTTTTTTGATTTGTCCCGAATCATTTTTCTTTAGCAATTGGAAGCAAGGTTCAAAGTAAATTTTTCCGTTGTAGGGTTTTTGGGACCAAGAAAATCTCCCAATTCTTTTTTGGTTCTTAGCAAACTCTATTTCGTTGGGAAGGAAATTTCAACGATTAAATTTGTAATTTTCAACATGAGTGCAAAAATTAACTCAGAGTTTTTTCGCAAGATGCAAATTTTGGTTTGATTTTTTCAGCACGTTTGCAAAAATTTAAATAAACTTTTATACAAGATGTAAAAACTGTTTTGGTTTTTTTAACAAGTGAGCAATTTTTTTAACAAGTTTTATTGTTAGATGCAAGTTTTTGCGTCGTTTTTTGAAAACAAAAGCAAAAATCCAACTTCTTTTTTTCTTATGTATATGCAAAAATTGCAAAATTTTATTGTAAAAAACTTGTTAAATTAATGCTAAAATTTTTCATAATTGCTGAGTTTGAGTGCTATTCCCTTAATACATTGTTTTTCCAATATTTTTGATCAATATACATGCAAAAAAGAGATTTTCTTATGACCAAAATCAAAACAAAGATTTTCATTTACTTTAATTATTATCAATGCAAGAAAATCTTCTTTCAGTTTTCTTTAAAATGCGAAAAAACTTAATGAAGTTTTTCTTAATTTGCGAGATTTTTTCTTTGATTTTTTGAACAAATGTGCAAACAAATTATGCAAATTTTTGCATGGTGCAAAAAATAATGTAAAGTTTTTAACATGCTTGCAAAAATTGGTTCAATTTTTTTGCCATCTTTCTAACAAAATTCTGTAAAAGTATTTACCAGATGCATAAATAGTTTCTTTTATAACAAATTTCTACCTTTTAAATTTTTTAATAAACTTTTCTATGATCTCTTTGTTCCTATCTCTTTAAATTAAAATTACTAGATGCAAAGAAAATAAATTACAAAACACAAGACAATAACCAATTTATTTACAAATCAAAGAGCTGTCGAGCAGCTGAGTTCTCAAAATTTTGCAAGTTCTCAATGGAGCGCAAAGCTGGTCTTGCCTCTATCACTGGTGGTTGTCTTGGTGGTTCGCTGACTGGATTTCTTGGCTCAGAGAACCCCTCATCCTCTTCGATGGTAATTGGGTTGTCCACAGATCCCTCTTCCCAAGGAAAGAGGAAATCGTCGAATGGATGAGCCACATATCTAGAGTCAGGAGTTTCGGGGTAGTTCATTCCCACATGCTCGGCGACTTCCTCCATCATTTGCATTTCTCCAAGTTGGTTCTCTGTAGGGGGTAATTGCGTTATATGATGTTCGTTGAAATCCCTGCGCATCACTTCCACCATGTGCCAGAATTTGATTGGGATGTCCATTTGTGCCAGAAAAATTTCACAAACTGTTTCTCGCACTTGGATTTGTACTAAATCAGTCGAAAATTCTACCGAGAACATAAGGTTGTTGTTTTCTACTGAGAAGATCATTTTGAGCAATAAGTTGAGTTAACGATACAGATTACAAACAAGGTTAACAGTTGAGAGGGATTTAGTTGACGGTGGTTTAGTTGAAATTAATGTATTTAGAGCTGAGAGAGGAGGTAGTTGACGGTAGTTAAGTTGAAAAAAAAAACAATTTTTAGTTAAGAGAGAGGGGTACTTTCAACTGGAATGTATGGGTTTAACCAATCAGAATGGATTTTCTTTATTTGGATTGTAGTCGTGTCCAATCAGATTTCAGTTTCCTTTTAAGGAATTTTTATAGAAAACTCGTGTCCAATCGAAAACAAAGCTCCATTTTATGCTGTAAAAACAAGAAATATTGCCGATACAAGTAAAGAAAGAAGGAAAATTAATAAAATTAGGATCTCTACAATTTTTTTTATCAATTAATTGAATTTTTGTATATAACCGATGAGGTATTGCTGATTTTTGAGTGGATAGTCAAGTTCTTTAATTTTGATGTAGATTTGTAGATAACTCAAATTTGATGAATTTTTCAAAGCAAATCTCTGGAAATCTGATTCCAAACCTGATCATGAAAGATTTTGAACTTTGAAAATCTTTAAAAATTGGAGGAATAAAGAACTTTGCTGGGGAGTTTTGTCAAATTTGGGAGTTGGGTAGGGAATGAAAAGAGTCCTTGAAATATTATCGTACGACTTTTTATTAACTTCAAATTTCTAAAATAATTTAAAAAATTTTTCTTGTCTCAGCAGTAAGTAACTCAGGTGTAACTCAGCAGTAAGTTTATAGCTTTGATACGCAATATGTGGATCAAAAATAAACTCTTTGATTGAGTAAGTTACCCTAAAGAGACCTTTACTTAGTCGGGGAACTCTATTTTGGACAACATAAACGTCCAAAAAAGTATGAAAAAAGTAAAAATCTACATCTATTTCATCAATAAGGAAATTACACGAAATATTTTCTTCTTTCTTGTAGAGTAACTCGAGAAACTTCAAATGTTTTTTAATTGACATTTTTCAAAAATGAATATTTCGGATCCAAAAAAATGTCTAAAAACTGCTGAGTTCTGATTGGTAGAAAACTAGGATTTTTGCGCTCATTAATTATCCCAAGTTCGCAATTTCGCGCTCGTTAAAAAGTCCACATTTAAATTAAATTCACCTTTTTTCACGAAAAATGGTCGCAGGTACTTAAAAATTGAAAGTCATTTTTCGCAGTTTGGTTTTTGATTTCTTTAGGGGTAGAAATGAATGTTGCGTGGGTGCTGACGTCACTTTTAATTATAGAATGACGTCATAACCATAAAGAAAAAGTGCTTAGGCTGTGACGTCACTTCTGTTCAAAGAATGACGTCATTACCATAAAAGGAAAATTGCGTAGGCGATGACTTCAGTGTTAATATAAATACGCTTAACTTATTGGGTCAAATCATTCATTTTGTTTGCCAATCAGTAACAGTCAATTGAGTTTTACTTCAGACTTTACATTTCGTTACTTCACGAAAAGAAAAATGTAAGTATTTTCATTCAGTTGGTACTTTAAATTTTTTAATTTTGGAACATTTTTTAGGTCCCAATTTTTTTTAGATAATATCTACCCTTAACCGAAATGAGAAAGTAAAGTGTGGAGACTGTGGAAATATGTAGATTTGTCAGTACGCAGCTCGGCACCGGAAAAATTGTTCTAAAGGAGTTATTTCTTGCCTGGTTGTAAGTAGTTTACTTATAATCAACAAGAAATGAGCTATCAGATGGCTAAGAAGCATGCTCAACCAAGTTGGAAGCAGTCGACGGTTTGTCCTTTTTTTGAACAAGAGTTCCCAAGTTACTACTCTCTCCAACAACATCAGAGAAAAAAACATGGAGCAAAACAACGGAAACCCAGTGATACGGTGGCCAACTTGAACAAGATTGAGGAGGAAGAAGGAGAAGATGGTGAAAAACTAAAGGAGGAACTTAGTGCTTGTCAACATTTTCTGGTGGATACGGAGATAGAAAAAGGGAGACATAAGGTATTTAACTTCCAAATTTCTAAATTAGACACTAAAATAATCAACGAGAAACTTGAAGAACTCTTAAACAAGCTCGATTCTGCAGCTAAAATCAACATTGCTTTGGGTTTTGTTCTTCGAAACATTGAGACTGGTGAATATCGATATTTCTACGCTCATGAAAACAATACTCGGTAATCACTCACAAAAAATTTCACTTACTCTGTACGAAAGCGATTAGATAACAATCCAAAGAAAAGTAGAAAAACTTGATATTGTTGAGCAATGTACCCAAGAACGCCAGAACAGAAAGTGGCGATTCAAATTAATATTAACATTTGCTGAAAAACATACCCATGGAATGTCCGGACTCTGTCTTACCCGAACCCTTACTACAAAATACGCAACTGAACTGTCATTTATCTAACAAAGACAAGGAACCTTACAAAGATCATTTGTGTGTTTTCCGTGCATTGACCAAGTACATGAACGGACATAATGATCTCGACAGTCACACTTCTAGATATTTTACAGAATTTGTATCAAAGTCTGGTTATGATCCTAAGAGTTTTCGTGAAGTTTCAGTAGAAGACTTACCTGCTGTCGAGGAAATTGTTCAAAGGAACATCTTTATATACGATTTCGATATCCAAGAAGGAGAATATGTAGGAGAACTAGCTCGACGAAATATTGAAAGAATTGACAAAATAGTCAAATTATTTAGATTTATCAAATGATATTGATTCTTTCTTCAAGTGTTTCCGGTGTCCTAGTTGTGATACTTTCTTCAAGAAACATCTTCTGAGATGCAAGGAAAATATGTAGGAGAACTAGCTCGACGAATTATGGAAGATTTGACAAAACAGTCAAACTATTGAGATTTGACAATCATATCATTCATACAAATAATTTTGATTCTTTCTTCAAGTGTTTCCGGTGTCCTAGTTGTGATAAATTCTTCAACAAACATCTTCTGAGATGGAAGGACCGAGTGAAACATATTTACCCAAAGAACGTCTATGAGCTTCGCGAAACCTTGTTTGAAAAGCTAGAGGGATTCAGTTTTCCAGTTTCTGAAGGCAACAAGCTTTTCAATAATCTAGCAATTTTCGACTTTGAGTCGATTTGTGTTCCTACAGAGGATCAAAAAGAGACGCAAACTACTACCTGGATCGGAAAACATGTACCAATTTCAGTCTCTATATCATCAAACCTGATTGATGAACCCATCATTTTGTACAACAAGGATCCACAGAACTTGACTATTGATTTTGTAAGCAAACTCTAACTGTTGGCTGAGAAAAGTCAGCTGGAGATGAGAACAAAAATTCAAGGTATTGAAGTAGCTGTCAATGAAAGAATGAAAAAGATCTTTGATCAGCTAAACGAACGTGGTAAAAATTATTCAAGTAACAAATTCGAGTACAAAGACGAATGCATTGAAGATTCGGAGGAAGCGGATATGTCAGCACAATTCTTGCGAATTCAAAAAAATCAACTCATTGATTTGAAACAATATCTGGAGAGATATGTAAACACATTACTTGTTTTTGGATTTAATAGCGGTACGATTTGAATTTGATCAAGTCCTTCCTAATCCCCTATTTGACTCGCGATAAAGAACAAGAAACATCCATCATCAAAAAAGTAAATGACTTAAAATCTTTCAAGTTTGGAGATGTACAATTTCTCGACAATGTGAAGTTTCTGGGTGGAGCAACCATTCTGGACTCCTTTCTAAAAGCCTATTAAGCTAGCGAAACGAAAGGATTCTTTCCCTATGAGTGGCGTGATAACCCAGACAAACTTGACTTTCCTGAATTGCCACCGTATGAAGCCTTTTTCAGTAAACTTAGAAACAACAATCCGCTAGACTTCCTTGATTATGAGAAGCTTAGAAAGAGTGGGCTTGACGAACAACAGGTGCTAAAAAAATTCAAATTAAGACTGTTCCTCCATCTGGTTTGGATAATTACAATTACTTACAAGAGACTTGGAAGAAAAACCGAATGACAGTGTTCAAAGACTTTTTGAAGTGGTACAACAACAAGGATGTAGTTGCAGCCGTAGAGGCAATGTAAAAAATGATTCAGTTTTATCATAACAAGGGGATAGATATGTTGAAACTTGGATGACTAACAATCGAATAATGCATATACTGATGAAGCAAAAAATTTAACATATAAACAGAAGAACAATCCAGTCACGTGACCAAGAAAACAAGAACTTGGAAATCTAGGTAAAACATAACACTAACCAGGTCCCTTATAAACAGTAGAATTCACAGATCCAGCTGCATCATGTAAAATTGCATGAAGTCTGAAAATTTTTCAAAAAGTAATCCATACAGGAATCTCCGCATCCAATTAGACCCCCAAAAGGAAATTTTTGGTCCATTTCATTCAAATTTATGTTCGGGTCCAAAACAACACAGGTACAAAGAAAATAATTTTTTCTTTTTGTATTTGATGAAAAGTCATACTTAATCAAATCAAAATTTCTGAGAATTTTATTCAATTTCTGAACGTTCATTTTCTACAGTGCATTCATCAAAAATGATACAAGTTTTTTTGAATGTTTCAATATAAGACAAAACCGAGGGCATAAAATCAACCAGTTTATCATACTCTTCTTTTTCCAACTGAAGTTTTTGTTTGTTTTTCTAAATGTTTCCTTTTCTACGATACTCTATAAGATCTATTTTTTTAATATCTGAACAATAACTTGCAAAAAAATTTTCGTCTTCCATTATGCAAACTCCACTTAAATTGAGAAATTTATGATTCTGTATCCAAATCTTACAATTTTTGTAAATTTTGAGATTCCAAAACTGTTAGTGAAAACTTCTGGGACTTTTCTTGTAAGACGATATGAAAAAGTCCCAATTAATTTTGAAGCTTTCAAACAAGATTTCTGGAAAAACCAATGTTCCAACTCATACTGCTGAGCTCAAAGAAATTTTAAAAAATGATTCGAGGAGATGAATATTTGAATTACATTACTATAATAACATCAGAGAACAAAATTATTGATCATTACTGTTCTCAACAAACATAAAATCTCCCAAGAATTGGGCGAGTTCTTTGAATTCGTTCAAAGTATAGTTGACATAGGCAACTTGCTTCAAGACTTCGTTCTGTTTTGCACTGAAGAGTCGAATCTGAATGTAGGGTGGCTTGTTCACACTGTACTTCTTGATTGTGACACACACCCTTCTCTTCTTGTATGTTGCTACGTCATACACCGCATGACAGTTCGCAAGTTCCTGCTCCATGGTTGAGTCTTTGTCAGAATATGGTTCCAATACAGGAACGAGTCCAAGGTTTTTCAGCATCGTGAATAACAGTATTCCGTATTGCTGATATCCTTTTCACTTTTTTTTTCACCAAGATAGACTTGCTGGATTTTTTTGATTTGTCCCGAATCATTTTTCTTTAGCAATTGGAAGCAAGGTTCAAAGTAAATTTTTCCGTTGTAGGGTTTTTGGGACCAAGAAAATCTCCCAATTCTTTTTTGGTTCTTAGCAAACTCTATTTCGTTGGGAACGAAATTTCAACGATTAAATTTGTAATTTTCAACATGAGTGCAAAAATTAACTCAGAGTTTTTTCGCAAGATGCAAATTTTGGTTTGATTTTTTCAGCACGTTTCAAAATTTAAATAAACTTTTATACAAGATGTAAAAACTGTTTTGGTTTTTGTAACAAATGCGCAAAAATTTTCAAAAATTTTTATTGTTAGACGCAAGTTTTTTCGTGGTTTTTTTTAAAAAAAAAGCAAAAATCTAACTTCTTTTTTTCTTATCTATATGCAAAAATTGCAAAATTTTATTGTAGAAAACTTGTTAAATTATTTCTTAAATTTTTTCATAATTGCTGACTTTGAGTGCTATTCCCTATCTTAATACATTGTTTTTCCAATATTTTTGATCAATATACATGCAAAAAAGAGATTTTCCTATGATCAAAATCAAAACAAAGATTTTCATTTACTGAGCAAAGTTGAGTTAACGATACAGAGTATAAATATTGTTAACAGTTGAGAGGGAGTTAGTTGACGGTGGTTAAGTTGAAATTAATGTATTTAGAGCTGAGAGAGGAGGTAGTTGACGGTAGTTAAGTTGAAAAAAAAACATAATTTTTAGTTAACAGAGAGGGGTACTTTCAACTGGAATGTATGGGTTTAACCAATCAGAATGGATTTTCTTTATTTGGATTGTAGTCGTGTTCAATCAGATTTCAGTTTCCTTTTATGGAATTTTTATAGAAAACTCGTGTCCAATCGGATACAAAGCTCCATTTTATGCTGTAAAAACAAGAAATATTGCCGTTACAAGTAACAAAAGAAGGAAAATTAATAAAAAGTAGCATCTCTACAATTTTTTTCATCAATTAATTGAATTGTTGTATATAACCGATGAGGAATTGCTGATTTTTGATTGGATAGTCAAGTTCTTTGATTTTGATGTAGATTTGAAAGGATAACTCAAATTTGATGAATTTTTCAAAGCAAATCTCTGGAAATCTGATTCCAAACCTGATCATGCAAGATTTTGAACTTTGAAAATCTTTAAAAATTGGAGGAATAAAGAACTTTGTTGGGGAGTTTTGTCAAATTTGGGAGTTGGGTAGGGAATTAAAAGAGTCTTTGAAATATTATCGTGCGACAGTTTATTAACTTCAAATTTCTAAAATAATTTAAAAACATTTTCTTGTCTCAGCAGTAAGTAACTCAGGTGTAACTCAGCAGTAAGTTTATAGCTTCGATACACAATATGTGGATCAAAATTAAACTCTTTGATTGAGTAAGTTTCCCTAAAGAGACCTTTACTTAATCGGGGAACTCTATTTTGGACAACATAAACGTCCAAAAAAGTATGAAAAGTAAAAATCTACATCTATTTCATCAATAAGGAAATAACACGAAATATTTTCTTCTTTCCTGTAGAGTAACTCGAGAAAGTTCAAATGTAATTTAATTGACATTTTTCAAAAATGAATATTTCGGATCCAAAAAAATGTCTAAAAACTGCTGAGTTCTGATTGGTAGAAAACTAGAATTTTAGCTCTCATTAATTATCCCAATTTCGCAATTTCGCGCTCGTTAAATAGTCCACAATTAAATTAAATTCACTTTTTTTCACAAAAAATGGTCGCAGGTACTTAAAAATTGAAAGTCATTTTTTGCAGTTTGGTTTTTGATTTCTTTAGGGATAGAAAGGAATGTTGCGTGGGTGCTGACGTCACTTCTAATTATAGAATGACGTCATAATCATAAAGTAAAATTGCTTAGGCTGCGACGTCACTTCTATTCAAAGATTGACGTCATTACCATAAAAGGAAAATTGCGTAGGCGATGACTTCAGTGTTAATATAAATAGGCTTAATTTATTGGGTCAAATCATTCATTTTGTTCGCCAATCAGAAACAGTCAATTGAGTTTTACTTCAAACTTTACATTTCGTGACTTCACGAAAAGAAAAAAGTAAGTATTTTCATTCAGTTGGTACTTTAAATTTTTTAATTTTGGAACCTTTTTTAGGTCCCAATTTTTTTTAGATAATATCTACCCTTAACCGAAATGAGAAAGTAAAGTGTGGAGACTGTGGAAATATGTAGATTTGTCAGTACGCAGCTCGGCACCGGAATAATTGTTCTAAAGGAGTTATTTCTTGCCTGGTTTTAAGTAGTTTACTTATAATCAACAAGAAATGAGAAGAGTGGGCTTGACGAACAACAGGTACTAAAAAAATTTCAAACCCTAAGACTGTTCCTCCATCTGGTTTGGATAATTACAATTACTTACAAGAGACTTGGAAGAAAAAACGAATGACTTTTTGAAATGGTACAACAACAAGGATGTAGTTGCAACCCTAGAGGCAATGCAAAAAATGATTGAGTTTTATCATAACAAGTGGATAGATATGTTGAAACTTGGATGCACACTTCCAAATCTAGCAAACATTTGTCTACACAAATCTACAAATTATAAGTTTTATCCATTGTGCGAAAGTGATAAAGACTTATGTGTAAAAATTAGACAGGTTATGACTGGTGGACCTTCCATTGTATTCACTCGAAAAGCTGTAGTTGATAAGACATACATCAGAAATGCATCAAATGTTTGTAAATCAATCGTTGAAATTGATGCAAGCCAGCTTTACCATTTCTCAATGTGTCAAGATATGCCAACAGGACTGTACACGAGATGCGAGTTTGACACCGATATGCAGAACTTAAAGCTAGACACAGGCGAACTCGCAGTTTTGAAAATATGGTCATGTCTTTCTATCAGGAAACAAGACCAGAATGTAAAATTGAGAGCTTTTTCACATCTGGAAAAGAGAAAAAAATCGACTGTTTTAATGTGGACGGTTATTGTGCTCACTGTAAGACAGTGTTTGAAGCAATGGGACCACTTCTACCACTTCTGTTCTTGTCAAGAAGCTCGTCCCTCTTGAACATATCAGGATATTGAACGAGGTAATAAGAAGAGAGAGATGGATGATATGAGGCGGGAATACATAAAAGAGAAAGGATACAAAATGAACGAAATGTGGGAGTATGAGTGGTGGGAAAAATTCAAAACCAATGACAAGATCAAAAATCACGTCAGAACCCCCTTTCCCTATAAAAAACCTCTTTCTACAAACTCCATTCTAGCAAAAATAAAAGATGGATATCTTTTTGGCTACGTTCAGTGCGACTTAGTTGTTCCAGATGAACTGAAATCAAAATTTGCGAATTTTCCTCCAATTTTCAAAATCACTGAGCTTTGAAGAAACGATATTGGAGACTCTATGAAACTTTATGCAATCGAGAACGAAATGTTAAAACATGCTCAGAGAATGCTGACATCTAGTTTCCAGCTAGGAAATGGAACAGTTATAACTCCTCTGTTCAACTTTTATATGGAACTTGGATTGCAGTGCACCAAAATTTACCGTTTTGTTCAATATTCTCCTCGGAAATGCCTTAATAATTTCGTTCAGTTAGTGGTTGATGCTAGAAGAGAAGGAGATGAAAACCCTTTATCAGGAGGTGTAGCAGAAACAATGAAATTTTTGTGTAATTCCTCGTATGAATATCAGATCATGGATAGATCTAGGCATACAATCACAAAATATCTGAACGATGAAAAAACTCATAAGGCAATCAATGAACCACTGTTTAAAAGACTTAACACAGTTGATAAGGACTTATATGAGGTGGAGTTGTTGAAATCAACCATTGACCATCGAGAACCCATCATTGTTGGTTTTTTCATAATTCAGTATGCAAAACTGAGAATGTTAGAGCTCTACTGTAACTTCCTCGACGAATTCTGTGATGTAAACAAATTTGAAGAGTTAGAGATGGACACAGACTCGCTTTTCTTAGCTCTTGCTGAAGAAAATTTATACGACTGTATCAAACCAGATAAGAGAGCTGCTTGGGAAAAAATGAGCGAAAATGACTGCAGAGACTTTTTCAAGGCGGATGCAAAATCTAATTTCATCCCTCGAACGTGTTGCAGTATGCATAAAAAGAATGATAAACGGGAGCCGGGACTTTTTAAAGAAGTATTTAGATGTACAGAAATGCTATGTTTGTGTAGCAAGACATATTGCTGCTATGACAACAAGTCAGATAAGTTCAAATTTAACAGTAAAGGATTAAACAAGCGATTTTTCGAAGATTCTGGAGAGGGACCCATATCGAAGTACAGGAGAGTAATTGATGAAGCAATCAACTTAACATCTACAAATAGAGGATTCAGAACCATAAATCATATGGTCGACACATATGAACAGACAAAGAAAGGACTAAGCTGTTTTTATCCAAAAAGACAAGTACAAGATAATGGACTTCATGCAAAACCATTGAACTTATAAGAACTGATCTGATGTAGTAAATTTATTCATGATGTCGTGTTATAATGGTTTTATGATATTAAAAGGTAAAATGATGCGGTAAACTTGTTATACAATGCAGTGATTTATATACTTTTTTTGTAATTTAATTTTTTTTCTCTCAAAAAATTTGATTTTTTTTTTGAAAACTCTGTAGGTTTCAGCATTGTTTCAATTAGATAGAAAGTAAGATTATCTAATAAATTAGGTCAAATAATAGAAATAATAGCTAAATGTTATCGTGTTTTGAAGTTTTTTTGAAAACTTTTTCAAAAAAATTCCAAGTTTTTACCAAAAAACTCTTACCATTGACTTATCATGTATCAAAAAACTAATTAAAAGTCCTTCATTACACAACCTACACGTAATAATTTTTTGATTTTTACAAATTAGTTAACACGCGCCAACATTTTTGCGAAAAAACTAGACATTTCCAACAAAAACCAAAAAATTACGTTTTTCTTACCATTATCTTACTATCACACAAACCATAAAACCTTACCATCGGTATTCCCTATCTTAATGCATTGTAGACTCTATTTCCAATTTTAAAACATAGCTTGCAGACCGGATCCTCTATTCCCTATCTTAATACATGTGGGTCTGCAGGGACCCCCGCACTTAACCTACAACATCTATTACTACTGACGCATGTAGTGATTGTTTTTTCTGACGCGTGTTTTTACTGCCGCGGGTTTTTACTGACGCTTGAAGTGATAATTTTTTCTCTTTATTTGAGCTAACAGAACTAGATCAAATGTAATATTGTATAATTTATCAATTATCAAAGCATCCTCTATCAAAATGCTGCAAGGAAGCCCCAAAATAGGCACCTATAGTTGCGGTTTAGCTTTTTAAGAAAATATTGTAGTATTATAATACTACCTCATCAATTTTTGCAAGTGCTACAAAAATGCAAATAAATTTTAAATAAGCAGCTTTAATTGATAACAAAAATGCCAGTGCTATGCAACAAAGTGGCAATAAAAACAAATAGAAATAATTTGGCATCAAAAAAATGGACTTTTGAATTTTTTCTGTCTATTAGAATTACCATTGTGTATAGTTATCAATCATCAAAGCATCTGCTATCAAAAGAGTGCAAGAAAACCCCAAAATGGGCACCAGAATTTGCGATTTAGCTTTTAAAAAAATAAAGTCGTACTATAACACTACCTCACCAATAATCGCAAATGCTACCAAAAGGCAAAAAAAAAGTTTAATAAAGCAGCTTTAAATGCTAATAAAAAGGCCAGTTCAACAGAGGTGGTAACAAAAACTAATAGAAATAATTTGGCATCAAAAATGGATTTTCTCTCTTGATTTGTTAGTCGGTATGGAATATGAGGTATATCTGTGATTTAACTTCTGCCTATTTTATCAGTGCTGCTATCAGGCTGGTCATTTTGATGAAAATCTGAGTGAACGGAAAATCCATAATCATGCTGAACAATATGATCATGAGTGGAGTTTCAGGGTCAATGTCATCTCTATTGTCTAAACTGTTCCATTAAAAATGTTTTAATTAGAGATCTGAGTTTGTTTGTTTCAATTCCTGGGGGTTCAGTAGTGGTTTCACATTAATTTTGTTTTTGATTTTCATATCCTTGAAGTTTAGGTGTGTTGATTCTATGATTTTGATATTTTCGGTTGAAATTCTGTGAAGTATTTCGTTTTGATGTTCTAGAAAAATTTTGAGATTACATTTTATTATAGCTTTTTTATTAAATTGTTAGACATTTCTCGTAATCTTTAATTGTTGTTCCTGTTTTAGAATTGCTGTTTGAGTGATTTTTGGAACGGTCGTTTGAATTATTACCTTTGCGGTATAATCATTTTTTGAGAATTGATTTTGGTTATTTATTTTGATTTGTCCTGTAAATAATTCGAAATGTATTTTTTTCGGAAAAAAATGCCAGTTTTCAGAATGATCTAAGTAAGTGTTTTTTTATCATGAAAACTGACTGATTGTGAGTTTGTACTCTTGTTGTTGTTGGTAAAAGGTTAGATAAGAAATTGTGATTGTGTTATTTGAACTGTGTTTGTAGAAAAAACCCATATTTCTGATTTGCCAATTGTTTTCTTCTTCTCTCTGCGTTTATAATGGGTCTGTGTTTCATAGATTAGTGGATTCGATGGGAATTGGCTTGGCTATTGATTGTAATTTGAATTAGTGTAACGCTGTTTGATTAGTATGTGGTGTTGTAAAGGTAGGATGTATTAGTATTGTATATGATGTTGAAAGTAGGAGGTCAATTAATCAGGTTAATAATTATTCGATGTCAATTATTACTATTGGTGATACTTCCGTATCAGTAAATGTTTCGCAAAATGCAAATAAAATCTTGAAAAAATCATTTTCAGTTTTTACTGTTGAATGTCGTGATGTAGTATTGATACAAAAAAATGTTTCGTCTGTGTCTAAGATGCAGACGTAGCTATAAATTTTCGCAAAACTTCGTTTGTGAACTTTGATTTTGTTCACTTTTATTATAATCTATGAAATTATAAAAAGAAGTTCTCTTTTCTATCTACTTGTACTTCATAAGGTGTTTGACTTTTTTGATCTAGTGATTTAAAATTGATTGTAAATTTTCAAAATTGGGAGGTAATGTCGCATAAATTTAATAGAAAATAGTCAACTATTTGTCTTTCTTCCTTGCATGGACTGTTAACTTTTTGAAACAAATTTTCTTATGAGGTTTCTGACCAAATTGTACTTTTCCACGTTATTGATCACTCTCAGGGCTTATGACGGATGGTAGGATAGAATCATCTTCAATACTATTGTCGTGTCAAACCGTTTTTAATATAGTGGGATTACTGTTAGTGTGTAGCTTTCAAATGGTTTAATGGTTGATACGAAATATCTGTTCGAACTGGTTTTTGACTTCATTTTTTTTGTTCTTCATTTCAATTTGATCAATGATGCCGTTGTTGCGTCGAAATTGAAAAAATATCTTTCTTTAATTTTTTGTGTTTGCTGGTTTGTTTTTCAATCATAAAGGTTTGAGTGATAGGAGGCTTGCGTAGAATTTCATGAGGCGCTATGACGAATGGCATAGTTTTGAAAATTATCTATACTGCGTGGACGTTTATATGGATGGATCTGGTTTAAACAACTCTGTAATGGCTACCGTTTTTGATGATAAGTGCTTTTTTGGGCACATTGTTATAGTTTTGATTCAAAAAATATCTAAAACGATTTTGCCAAAATGGGAAACCATGATCATTGTTTTTGTGTAGATAGATTGTCCCAGGAGAAAAAGCTTCAGTTGTTGTTGCCTTTAATTATTGTATTTAGAATAAAAAATTAAAATTTTAAAATGTAGATTTTCAAATTGAACACATTAGTTATAACTACTGTTTCACATCTGGTAACCAGATTTAAAACCGTAGGTGCAATTGATGTGTTCAACATAAAAATCTACTTTTTGTTTTTCTTCAAAACTAAAAAAAGGTTTATTTTTGCTCAGTACTACTAATTTAGGAGTGATCTTTTGTACAATTGTTATTATCAGTTTCTCTTATTTTGTTAAGATTTCATTCAATGACTGAAACTTCCATTTTGAGACCGAGTTTGTGCCATCTTTTATTATAAAGCAATTTAATTCGTGGGGGTGGACTATTGTGTCGTTGGGCAAAATGTGGGTTCTAAATCGCTCTGTGATACTAGAACTCCAAACTAAACCTTAAGCGATCTCTTGAACTTTGAACGGATTAAACTCGCTTATTTTGGAGTTCTGGTGTTAGCGTTTAGTTTGCTTGACCCCTGGGTTGTTTTTCAGATCCACTTGATTGGCCCTCATATTGGTTGACAAAAACAAAAGTTTTCCTGGAATACTTTTCTGGCCACACAGATCTGCAAAATTTTTATAAAGGGCGTTTCTGTTCCTCAAGTTTTAATTTAAGGCAAAACGTAATTTTGGTTGGGTGTGGTGTTGTTATTAAGGTAATAACACAATTTTTTAAAAACTGAATAAGATTAGCACAAGAATAAGCCCTAATTCAATTTATTTCTTTTTCTGAAAAAAAATTATTATCAAGAACGTTTCGAATTGATCTGGAATATAAAATAATAAATGCACAAATTCAGAGAACTTTTAGTGAAATTGTTTTTTTTCGGAATGATTAATCAGGATTTGAGATTTGATTTCTTTTTTTGTTTTTTTTTTCTGGAAAAATTGATCTGGAATTGATTTGGAATAGTTGGATCTGGAATGTATTTATAATTGTCATACCGGAGGTAATTTGTTAAATTTGGAATCAATAATAAATCGATCAGTAATTGTTTTCGAATTTGGAGAACTACTTAATAGTTTGTCCTTTTTTATCGGAATTTTTTAGCAGGATTTGGTTTCGGTTTTCTTCTAATTTTGGTCGGGAGGAAATGATCTGGAGTCGATGTGGAATATTTTAATCGCAAAAATAATACTTTTCCAGAAATTGACGGAAAATTTTTCAAAAGTTGGAAACGGTCTTGAATAGATCAGAATAAATTTACAATATTGGAGGACTGTTTGTTATAGTAATGTTTCTGTTGAAAAAATTTCGAGCATTATTTGCTGTGCTTTTTTGTTATCTAAAATTCGAGAAGCAGAAGTGTTTAAGAATTTTTTGAAGATTAGTGTTGATTTATGGGCGATTAAAGTTTTGTTTCTATATTTGAAGACGTTTTTCAGGAATAAGCTAGACCTTTTTGTTTTCAGGTTGTTTTGATCACAAAAAAATCTTGAAAACAAGATGCTTGACTTATATAATCATATAATTATTATGTAATTTTAATGAATTTTCAATATCCTTCTGGCTGCTCAAAAGTTTTTTGCTAGCTTCAAACCTCTTTTAATGCATATTTTTCTCGCTTCTACGTCTCCAATCATAATTTTTGCTTCCACCAGCCTTTTGATGAACACATCTCTTCCTCCCTTCTTTGGATGGCTGAGAAAAGAATGGCATCCGGAATGCCTAGCTTCTGTTTCGGCTGGCGCTAGCTCAGGTATCAAAAATTTGTTGTACAAATTTGGAGGAAGAATGGAATCCGTTTCTACTTCGAGTGTTTCTATTTTACTTTTGCAGAATTTCATACATCCCTCTATTCGTAGGAGTTTATCATTTAAACTGCCAACCTCATCTATAGGCCTTTTCGATTGCTCCCCGAGTTGTACTTTTGTTACTCGTAGCTTCTCGCGGTTGTCAAGTTATTTTTCTCACCCTCAACTTGATCATGAAAACTGTTGCAATTTTTTCGAAGATTTTTGGTGGCTGACTGCACTGTTCCATAGGAGTGACAATGCGGTTGGTATTGGTTATTAAACTAATTACTCTGTATACATTTTGCAGTATCACAACTTTAACTTGAAACAAGTGGGGCAAAAAATACACGAACTCCTCGACAACCGCTCTTGTCGGTTTCCTAAAATCATACGTATTCCCATCTTCATCTCAGATACTACACTGGGTTTTTTTTTCTTTGTTTCCTTGAAATTGAAACTAATTTTTATCCTGACTCTTGTTGTTTTCTTTGTCGTCATTGTAATAGGACGCTGGTAGCATTGCGAGTGACCGTGATTAATCAGGATTAATCCTGATTAATCAGGATTTGAGATTTGATTTCTTTTTTTGTTTTTTTTTCTGGAAAAATTGATCTGGAATTGATTTGGAATAGTTGGATCTGGAATGTATTTATAATTGTCATACCGGAGGTAATTTGTTAAATTTGGAATCAATAATAAATCGATCAGTAATTGTTTTCGAATTTGGAGAACTACTTAATAGTTTGTCCTTTTTTATCGGAATTTTTTAGCAGGATTTGGTTTCGGTTTTCTTCTAATTTTGGTCGGGAGGAAATGATCTGGAGTCGATGTGGAATATTTTAATCGCAAAAATAATACTTTTCCAGAAATTGACGGAAAATTTTTCAAAAGTTGGAAACGGTCTTGAATAGATCAGAATAAATTTACAATATTGGAGGACTGTTTGTTATAGTAATGTTTCTGTTGAAAAAATTTCGAGCATTATTTGCTGTGCTTTTTTGTTATCTAAATTTCGAGAAGCAGAAGTGTTTAAGAATTTTTTGAAGATTAGTGTTGATTTATGGGCGATTAAAGTTTTGTTTCTATATTTGAAGACGTTTTTCAGGAATAAGCTAGACCTTTTTGTTTTCAGGTTGTTTTGATCACAAAAAAATCTTGAAAACAAGATGCTTGACTTATATAATCATATAATTATTATGTAATTTTAATGAATTTTCAATATCCTTCTGGCTGCTCAAAAGTTTTTTGCTAGCTTCAAACCTCTTTTAATGCATATTTTTCTCGCTTCTACGTCTCCAATCATAATTTTTGCTTCCACCAGCCTTTTGATGAACACATCTCTTCCTCCCTTCTTTGGATGGCTGAGAAAAGAATGGCATCCGGAATGCCTAGCTTCTGTTTCGGCTGGCGCTAGCTCAGGTATCAAAAATTTGTTGTACAAATTTGGAGGAAGAATGGAATCCGTTTCTACTTCGAGTGTTTCTATTTTACTTTTGCAGAATTTCATACATCCCTCTATTCGTAGGAGTTTATCATTTAAACTGCCAACCTCATCTATAGGCCTTTTCGATTGCTCCCCGAGTTGTACTTTTGTTACTCGTAGCTTCTCGCGGTTGTCAAGTTATTTTTCTCACCCTCAACTTGATCATGAAAACTGTTGCAATTTTTTCGAAGATTTTTGGTGGCTGACTGCACTGTTCCATAGGAGTGACAATGCGGTTGGTATTGGTTATTAAACTAATTACTCTGTATACATTTTGCAGTATCACAACTTTAACTTGAAACAAGTGGGGCAAAAAATACACGAACTCCTCGACAACCGCTCTTGTCGGTTTCCTAAAATCATACGTATTCCCATCTTCATCTCAGATACTACACTGGGTTTTTTTTCTTTGTTTCCTTGAAATTGAAACTAATTTTTATCCTGACTCTTGTTGTTTTCTTTGTCGTCATTGTAATAGGACGCTGGTAGCATTGCGAGTGACCGTGCAACTGTTTAGTTGAAAGTAAGCCAATTCAAAATCAATATTTCAATCACCTCCTAAATCATCCACCTTAAAGTATTCATACTATGATTCGGATGTTAGATTTTAATCATTAAAAACATAGGGTAAGGTTTCAATAAAATTAAGCAATTGATAATTGGTTTTGGGAGAATTAAAATACTTCTAATCGCCCCAGGTTTTCACGTTTTCCTTTTTAATATTGCTAATTTTAGCTGAGCAAGATTATGATCCTCTCAACTTTGTTTCAATACGCTTGTCAAATAACTTTCGCAATTGTATACAAAAAGTTTCTACCCTTGACAAGTCAATTGTCTTAGTTTTATTATCCTCAAATAATAGTGTCAGTTCTTGGACATCCTAAAATTTCAAACAAATTCAGGTTTTAACCTTGACTTTTTCTTTCAATACAAATAAACAGAGTTCAGCATGTTTTAAATTGAAATATAAAAACTGAGGAAATTCACATTAATTTTTCAGGCAATCAATTCGAAAGCATAAAGCCGAATTATGTATAATTTGAAAGTTTTCAAAATTTTAAAATATAATGAGCTGAAAACTTTTCTGAAATTATGTTTTTTTAATGACGCTTAAAGCAAGAATTTTTTCTGTCTATTAGAATTACCATTGTGTATAGTTTATCAATCATCAAAGCATCTGCTATCAAAAGAGTGCAAGAAAACCCCAAAATGGGCACCAGAATTTGCGATTTAGCTTTTAAAAAAATAAAGTCGTACTATAACACTACCTCACCAATAATCGCAAATGCTACCAAAAGGCAAAAAAAAGTTTAATAAAGCAGCTTTAAATGCTAATAAAAAGGCCAGTTCAACAGAGGTGGTAACAAAAACTAATAGAAATAATTTGGCATCAAAAATGGATTTTCTCTCTTGATTTGTTATTCGGTATGGAATTTGAGGTATATCTTTGTTTTGACTTCTGTCTATTTCATCTGTGCTTCTATCAGGATGCTCATTTTGATGAAAGTCTGAGTGAACGGAAGTTCCATAACCATGCTCAACATGATGATCATAAGTGGAGTTTCAGGGACAATTACGTCTCTATTGTCTAATTTATTCCATTGAAATGGTTTACCTTAAGATCTGGGTTTTTTGTTTCAATTCCTGGGGCTTCAGTAGTGGTTTTCAAATTGTTTTTGTACTTGATTTTCTTGTCGTTAATGTTTCGTAATGTTGTTTCTATGATTTTGATGTTTTCGGTTGAAATTCTCTGTTTTTGTGCTTTTCGTTTTGGTGATCTAGAAAAGTTTCGAGATGATTTTTTATTATTGCTTTTTTTTTCTCGTTTTAAAAATTATTAGTTTCTTCTTGTGATCTTTAATTGTTTTTCCTATTTTTATAATTGCTGTTTGAGTGATTTTTGACGGTCGTTTGAATATTTTCCATTGCGATTACTCAAGTAGTTTTCCGAACGGTTGTTCGAGTAGTTCTTCTTTCGATTGTTTGAGTAAGATCAACTTTTGTTGAAGCTTGATTAATCAACTCTGTTTGAAATTGATCTTGCATAACTACTCCTATGCTGACGTTTATGACAATTCGAACGGCTATATCGGTTTTGTGTGTTATAAAATGAATATCAGTCTTAAGTTTTCCTTCGAAAGTGATTTTCTTATGGTGATTGTGATCTGTTGTAATTAGAGGTGGATGGTAGTTGTTTTGTTGAACTCTTTTACTTCTTGTCTGCTAGATTTTCATATTTTTTCAAGTATCGATAAAAAGATTTTTTAGGTTCTTTGTGTTAAGTCGTTGTTTTGTTTTATCTTGTTCTTTTTTTTTGTCTGCATTTGGCAATGCTGTGTCTGTTTCTTCTACAAAAGTTATGTACTTTTACATAAGAATTTTCCTTTAAAATTTTGGTTTTTTTCATATTCAATAAGTTTTTGTGATTTTTTTCTGCTAAATCATTATCTGAGTCGCTTGTCTATTTTATATGTGAGGTAATTAAAAAACTAATTATTAAAAATTTCTATGTAATTTAAAAACTATTTTGTAATTTCAAGTTGTCCGTTTTTGTTATTTTCATTGTGACTTCAGCTGTTGTTCCTTGTCTGCAAGTTTTCAAAATTCTACAATGCGTTCACGGTTTGATCAGAGATGTGATGCTGTCTTTTTAATGATAATTTTCTAATCTGTTGTGTTAGAGTCATTATTGAAACTTTGGTCGTTTTCGTGTTTTAAAAACATTTGTATTCATGAAATATGCGCTTTTCTGACTAGCGTTTCTTTTGTCAAAGCAATGGTTTGATTGTTTCATTAGGTCGTCTGCAAATTGTGTCGCCTAAAACTCTTTTATGTTCCATTTGTGTTTTTTATATGTGTGGTAGTTGTTTGAATGTAAGAATTTTTTCGTAATTTTGAATTTTCTGATTCCATTAGTTTCATCGTGATTTCAGCTGGTGGTTATTTGTCTACGAGGTTTCAAAATTCTGTAATGCGTATACAGATTGATGAGGGAAGTGATGCTCTTTTCTTTTTTGTTAAATTTCTTTGATGTTGTTTGTTGCCTTCTGAATCGAACACTTTTGAAAACTTTTTTGTTAAGAGTTTCCAATCTGGTTTTATTTCTATTGCTAAAACTGAAAATAGTTTATGGGCTGCTCCGTCGAGCATGGTTTGCATCAGTGATCTACGTCTAAGAAACGAATTTTTTATGAAGATGCTTGTTCATAGGATCTGCGCCTATTTTCAAAATTGAAATTGAGGTATCAGCGTTCAAATAATCTGAAATTGAGTATACAGGATCAGGTCCTACAAAAATTATTAGAGTTTTATCTGATGTAAATGGTGATTTATCCATAAGGTATGGATTCATCGTCAATTGAAGTGATTCTACTTTCTTAGGTGTTTGAGTGAACTTTGTAAGTTGTCTTCTGCTGATTTCATGTTGCTGTAAAATTATGGTTGCCGTATTTCGTTTTTCATTGTTTCAGGTTGATAACTTTAAAATTAATTGAATTTGTATGTGTATGTATCAATTTGTGAGTGTGTGGTGTAACATTTGTTTCGTCGGAATTTCTATTTGTACTGATTCTTTTCTTGATGGATCCAAATGTGGCCAAAAAAATTTGGTTGAAAAATATCATCAGGATCATTGTCATTTTGCTATTGGTATTTCTTTTTGAACATATTTATATTGTGGTTTTTGGTTCTTATGAAAAAATTCATCATCTTTATACAAGTGATCTTGATTTTTTTTTTGATTCGTTCTGTAAGTACTTCGAAATGTTTATTTTGCTGAAAAAAAGGACACTTTTCGGAATGATCTATGTCATTGTTTTCTTTTATCATGAAAACTGACTGAGTGCGAATTTGTACTTTTTAGATTGTTGTTGGTAAGATGTATGTTCAAGAAAATTTGATTGTCTTGTATGAACTGTGTTTGCCATTGAGTTACTAATATTGTTATTTGTGAAAAAATCGTTTTTATGATTTGCTAAATGTTGTCTTTTTTTGCCTATTTTAGTATTAGTAATGGGTCTGTTTTCCATAGATTATTGGATTCGGTGGGAGGTGACTTTGGCTATTCATTGTAATTTGGATTGTCCGAATGATGTCTGTTTTTTAAGTGGTTTTGTAAACAAAGGATGTATTGGTAATCTATATTATGTTGACCTTCTTCATTTTTAAATGGTTTTTTGGTGGTAGAATATTACTATTGGTGATTCTTCCGAATCAGTGAATTTTTCGCGAAGTGCATCTAAGAATATTGAAAAAAAATTTTGAGTTTTCTCTGTTATTTTTGTAATGTTTGTAGTGGTGATACAAAAAAACTGTTTCGTCTGTGTGTTTCGCTAATAGTGACGCGACAGAGCTATCAATTTTTCAAATTGGTATATTTTTAATATATTCTGGAAAATTTAAAAAAAGTTTTTTTTTGTTGTGTAATCTTACTTCATTTTGTGTTTTTTTTGAGTTTTTTGATCTGGTGATTGAATTTTAATTGTAAATAAAAAAAATTGTAAGTTAATGTTGCATAAATTTGATAGATAATTGTCAAACTTTTGTCTTCTTAATTTTTTATCTGGAAATTTTCCTTGGACTGTTACATTTTCTGAACAAGTTTTTTATGTTGCTTATGATCAAATTGTACTTGTCAACATGATGGGTCACTGTCGGAGTGTATGAAGACTGGCAGGATAGAAACATCTTTAAAACTATCATCGTACTGAACCATTTTTTATTGTGGTTTTTAGAGTTGGATTACTGTTTGTGTGTATTTTTCAAATGCCTTATAGGTTGATTCCAGTTGTCGTTACTCTATTTGATTTTGATCAATGATGCTATTGTAGCTTCGTAAATAGAAAAATTCATTCTTTA